>NC_136623.1:19556889-20156889 GCF_933228915.1 Telmatherina bonti
AGCATCCATCATGCCCGTGTTCTTATCCGCCAGAGGCACATTCGGTAAGTTTAAGGACCTCTGGGGAAACATGGAATGAAGGGTCCATAATGTGGGGGACTTATCTGTTGCTTCCTCTTCCATCAGAGGACCACCTACCTGTAACAGTCCCCGTTGATCAGTTTAATATTTCTGCAAGGTCACTTCGGTATCAAAGCCGTATACCTTGTCTGTAGACATTGCCCAGAGCCAATCCCACTGCCACATGCTGGAACTGTTCCTGTGCACTGTTGTGGCTGTCAGGTAAGGTATGGGGGATTGCACCTCGGGCAATTTGTAGTACATTTACTACACATCAAGTGTTTTGGTGAAACAAACACTCAGGCTGATGATTAAAGATGAATTTTCAGATTTCCTGTGTTGTCAAGAATTCCTCGTCAATGAAGCCTGCAGTAAATTTTATGCCGAGCTGTATGAATGTTAAATTTGTCCTTTTTGATAAAGAATTACATTTTAAATTTCTTCTTAAAGTAAGAACATGTTTTAAGCTCAAGTTGTCCATGTTGTCTGAAATCCTCCTTATTCTCTCTGCAGCGTGCGCAAACAGGTGGTAAACATCCCCTCCTTTGTGGTTCGTCTGGACAGCCAGAAGCACATTGACTTCTCCCTGAGGTCTCCATATGGTGGTGGACGCCCAGGACGTGTCAAGAGAAAGAATGCCAAGAAGGGTCAGGGTGGAGCTGGTGGAGCTGATGATGAAGAGGAAGATTAAAAAGGATGTCAAGGGAGTGTTTTCATACTTCCTGTTCTGTTGAAATTCTTAATAAAAATGATTGGTCTGTCAAAAGAGAATGGCTTTTCTATTCTGTGTAATTTTTCTGTTTGTTTAGTTCAGTCTGTGGTTTAGTTAGGTGTTTCTTGATCTTGGTCCTTGGGTGTCCATCTCCAGTATGAATAAGGGCAGCATTCCTGAAGGATTTCAATGTCTCCTTGATCCATCCCACCTGATTCAAATTAAACTGCTCTTTTTTTAAGTTTTACCCAAACATGTTGACCCATCAGCCTGATTGAGGTGTGATGGGAAATGTATAAAACTTTCAAGACAGCAGCCTTTGAGAACTGACTGAACATCTGACGCAGATGTATTTGAACAGAACTGCCTGAAATGAAGGCATTAACAAGCTTGCGAAGAACTTGATAAGGTCTTGAGTAGGAAGCCAAAACGTGCGTGTGAATGATGAATACACATGAAGCTTGCTTACCAATTACATACCCCTGCAGATGATTTGCAGAGATTTAACAATGCATGAGGTGAAAATGGTACAGTCCGCACTTGAATTTAGCAATGGCACGAGCCATGCGTGGTGACGCATTTCATTAACAGGAAGTGAATCCGGAGTGAATGGATACCTGCAGGGACATTAGTGCTGTTGAGTGTGTGTTGAGCCAGCGACAACTTATATGTTATCGTGGTGACTGACGTTTTATGAATGTAAGTATATTAATCACATAAGGTCAACGGTGGCGATTGTTTTTCTGCGCGTAGTTTGGATCCTCGTGCGCTAAAGGTTACACACATTTTAAACTCTTTGCTGTATTTCTACCTACGCATGTAGCTTTTACACTTCTGCTGTTGAGCAGCATATTCATTTAAATAAATCCAGGAAAATATTTGGTTAATTCCTCTGTTCGGTTTTTGCTGCTGCTAGCTAACGTTGTCTCTAAAACTAGCCCACTGTTCAGGTGAGACTGCGACTAAAAAAAAGGTTTGACTTTATACTGTGTATTTTTTTTTCTTTTAATAACTGAATTTTCCCAAACAGCTGATATTTATACTGAAATGGGAAATAGGATAATGCAGCAAAATGTACACACTTAAAATTGGAAATACTCCGGAAATTGCCAAAAGTTTAAACCGTTGTATTGTGACATCGTGTTTTCACAACCATTGTACAGGAATTACGTTTGTTTTAGGTTTTAAGTGAACATAACAGTAATGGTATGTATTAACAACTTAAGCAAATACCTTGGTTTTATTATTTATTTATTATTATTTTATTATTATTATTATTATTATTATTATTTGCTTTTATGTTTTTTTTTTGTTTGTTTGTTTGTTTCACTTTGGTCATTTTGGACAACTTTTTAAGTGTGCTGTATAAATAAATTGTTTTTTTTGTTTTTTTTGTTTTTGCTAATATTAAACCTAATATTTTGATTCAAGCTGAATTGGCTTAATAGCGACTGATGATTGTTTTGTTAGTCTTTTCAGAAGTCAAACCTTACAGCTTGTTTTATCCAACCAAAGTTGAACCAAATATCTAATATTTCTTTCTGACCAAAGAACAATAGTTATAAATAAATACATAACAATTGTGTGATGAATATACTGCATGACACTGTTCTCCTTCAGACCTTTGCTTAACTAAAACTGATCAGTCCAAACCTGTGGTTGTGGTTGGTGTTAATTATCACCTAATCTTTATTGGTTTAATTAATCACATGATTAGTAAATGTAAAATTAAAGCTCTTGCTCTTAGGAATGTGTTTTTTTAACAGCAGCTATTTCACTCTATTGTGTGCATTTGCTACAAAAGAAATAGTAAGGAATAAAACAGACTTCCTAAAATCCGCATTTTACATCTATCATGCCTTACCTATGTGTGGTCTTAACATATTATTTTGAACAATTAATCCTAAATGCTTTATGTGTGTAGTTTTCTACATGTTAAGAGCTGATCTGTGGTTCCTGTCAGCAGAGCCATGCCTAAGGATGAGGTGGTGTATCTGGCCGTTATTGCTGCATCCATCCCTGTTGGGTTCTTGTTTCGTTACCTCAGTGAGTATTTTGTACATGTTTGAAACCTAAAAATTAATCTCCTCCGTTTGGTGTTTGTTGTGGCACTTCATCAGAGCAAAAATACTCCTTTTTCATTTTAAGGGTGGAAATTAATTACTATTAACATATTATTAACATTAATATGTTGTTATCATTTTTATTTTCATGCATATTGAGTGCAAAGTTCCAAATACTAAACTATGAACTTGTGTAACTATTAAAGAGATACTTGAATAATTTGACAGTATAAAGAAAGTGAAAATGTGCCCAGACATCTCTGATCCATAACTTATTTTTGTCATAGTTTTCAGCTTTCTATTTTTTGTACTGTTGAGCCTCATACTAAGGCTTTCATCAGTCTTACCTTTTGTTCTTCTATACAAACAGTATTAAACACTGCTCTGGTAAAATCAGACCAAACAGTACAGATTCTTAATGTTTTAGCCATCAATTATGCAGCTCCAATCATTATATGGATTAGTAACAAATATTCATATGCTGGGAGTTTGACTTGATATGTCTGTTGTGGAAAAACTGTATCTGTTGGGGAGTGGTGGATAATTTCACATTATATATGTTAGTAACAGGTAGAACAGCTGTCATTTTTTTCTTCAGGTTGTACAAACGAATAATGCAAATAATAGCAACTAAAAAAGCAACAGGTTTCTATGCCGCCGTCATCAGAAGTCATGTCACTTCTTTCTACATCTTCTAGTGAAAATTTTCATGGTGTGCCAGGTGATTTTCCTGCCCCACTGAGCTCCATGCAATATGGGTCCAAGTAGCCTAACTGATTTTTCTGGTGCTTCAGGTGGGCCCGTGAAGCAGGTTACAGCTTTTCTCCTCGGCCTTGCCATCACCATTGCCACATGCCGCACCCACACACTACACTCTCTGGTGACAGTGATTGGAACATGGATTATTATCAAAAGCTGCTGGCGGTAAGGGAATAACATCTATATTTTATTATTTTTATTTTATTTAAAATTTTCTTTTGTGTGTGTGACATACTGTTCACACACACAAGATCACAAAGATTTGTCTGTAACTAAAGATTGTTAATTTGTGTTTTATTGTGAAACATTTAACAATGATGTTTGCTTGGAGTGGTCTAAGGCCTAAGTTATAATATGTTTATAATATGTTTGATGTGGATAAGGATAGTCTATTTAAAGATAATTTTTTATTGAATTTTTTTTTCTGTGTCCTTGGTATAAAAGTGTAGTTCCCTTTTTGAGAGGAAGAAAAAAACTAGAACAGCGCTTGCAGTATGCAGACTTCAGTCAAGTAGCTTATTTCCGCCCATAGTGTGATTCCACTATATGTTGTAGTGTAGGACAAACAAGGACCCAAGTGCAGATTGGATGTGGATACTAGGAAGGGTTTATTGTTTTCCTGGGCAGAATGGTAGGTGGCCAGGCAGGCAGGTTGACAGGCAGGCAGGTTGACGGGCAGGCAGGCAAGAATCACACACTGGTGACAGAACAGACAATTGTTAGACAAGCTGTTTGAGTCCTTAGGCAGAAATGCTGCAATGGCCGAGAGCTGTTACCACTGATGAAACAACAGTCAGGCGATGACTGGTGAACTGAGCTGGCCTTTTATCTTGCTGCTGATGATTTCCTGATGATAACCTGGTGTGGACTTGGTTGCCAGGGAAACAGGCACACCCACTGCAGCACAGGTCAGAGCAGGAACCACAACACTATATCTTATAGTCCTACATTAATTTCATATACACTACTAGTCATTGATGATCAAAAAATATCTTTACTATTTAATAAAATTATATTTTTAATAGTCAAATATTTATTAGACATGTAGCGACGGTTACAGTTCCTTTGTATTTATTTAAAAAGTAAACCAAGCTACTTAATTATATTTACAAATAAAACTCCCAAAATTTAATAGAATCAAAGTTAGACGAAGACCCATTATCAGCAGTAATCCCAAAAATCCACTCAGTAGCTTTTGTGAAAAGTTGCTAACAGACAGACAGATGGACAGACAGAGTAACACAGGTAAAAACACAATTTTCTAGGTGGAGTTTAAAAAAACAAACAAAATAAACGTTTCATCACAGTGTACAGATTCTGCTGTGCGGATAATCTCAGGACTTTTCTCTCTCTCTCTCTCTCTCTCTCTCTCTCTTAGGCACGCCCCAGCACTGACTCTCAGCTGGACATTCCTTTATCTCCTCATTTTCCGATTGATTTTTCGGTTCAATCTCTCCGAACCAGCACCTTTTGCCAACGCCATCCAGCTACTTCTCACACTCAAAGTAAGGCTGCCTGATTGCATGTAACAAAATTTGTGTTGTAGAAAAATTCACTGTTGACTTTTACTCAGGATTTTGTTTCAAACTCAGATGGTGAGTCTAGCCAATGAGGTTCACAGCTTCCACATGGTGAAGAAAGAAGACGTGAGCTCTTTTGGCCAGTCTCCTGCCATTGGCGGTCTCTCTCAGGAACCCTCATTCTACGACATTCTGTCCTATGGTTACTGTTATATTGGTATAATGACCGGTAAGTCCTCTTTGTATTTTTTTAGTTATGTCTCTTCTGACATTAACAGACATTAAAGGCGAAACATCATTTTTGTATGTGTTACCTGTTAATATCCATGTACCGTTGTTGTTGCAACTGATGCTTTTGTTTTGCATGGATTTTAACTGATGTCTCTCTTTGTCTCACTTTCTGCTACTTGTCCAACATTGTGAGTCCATATTGTTTTTAGTATTATTTGTCTAGCAGTCAGTTTTCATATAGTTCTGCTCTTTTTGTTTTCTCACTCCCTTGCCTTATTCAACAACACCCTCTTGTGTTTTATACCACTTTGTTCTCCACTGTACTTTGTCTTACACTGTACCCATCTTACAATATTATGATTGTCCATTTTGTCCATCCCTCACTTCTTGTCACTGCGTTTTATCCTTTATCCCATGGCTCCATCTCCTAAAGGCCCGTTTTTCCGCTTCCAAACATATGTTGACTGGCTGAGACAGCCAAACCCACTGGCTTTGCCTGGTTTGGTGCCTTGTGTGCAGCGCTTGAAGCTCGTCCCAGTCTACGGTGCTCTCTTCCTTACTGTCAACTATGTCTTTCCACTGGACTATGTACGCACAACTAAGTTCTTGGATGAAAATGTCCTTTTCAGGTACGTTTTGTGATATTTTTCTTCTACTTTGTGATATTTAACCAAGAATCCTCAAGCGATTTACATTCAGAGCATGCCAGAGCTCAACATTTCCTATATCTGAGATAGAGCAGGGTAACTTGTATGCATTTTAACTCTAGCTGCGGTTTGTCATAGAGAACAAAGATAATCCTGTTGAAAAACAAATCTTTTGTGTGTTTTTGTTTTGTGTGATAGAGGTGAATAACTAACATTTTTATATTTATTATTGTCTCCGTTTCCAGGTTTTTCTACATGGTGGCAGTGTTTTTTGTGTTCAGGATGCGCTTTTATGCTGCTTGGTGTGGAGCTGAGGCAGGCTGCATCAGTGTAGGTCTGGGCTGCTATCCAGAAAAGGCACTTTCCAAACCTGGTGGAGGTCCTACTGTCAACTACAGGTACATGACCACCTGATTATGTTCATGACAAAAGGCTCCTTATTATTGCATATGATTTCCTGCTGGGAAGTATTTTTCATGTCATTCATTTTTTTTTTCATTCATTTCATGTATTTGCGTCTCTAAATTTTTTTCTCAAAACTGTATCTGGAATATATTTTGTTATTGAAATGTAGCATTTATGCCAGTTTATCTCTGTCTTTTTGTGAACAGTGCTGATCCATCAGCTGAAGAAAAGTACGACTTCAAAACCATCCAGAATATCGATTGTTACAACACAGACTTCTGTGTTAAGGTCCGTCACGGCATGCGTTACTGGAATATGACAGTTCAGTGGTGGCTACATCACTACATCTACCCCAACGCTCCCTTCAGATCCTACACACTCAGGTATGTGTAACAGGATCTGTTTTTTTTATATGTAAAATGTTAAGTCTCCGTTTAGCAGAGAAGACCATATGAGCTATGCAAGGATGTTTTTAATTTTAATCTGTTAATTATGATTTTAAATCAGGCAGACCTAAAATATTTATACTCCGCTCAGATCCCAGTGAAGCTGCTGCTCTCATAACATCTCATAATGTCTAGCTGATTTTGTGGTTTTTGGAGTAAAGCTGGTTGTGGTCTGTATGATGTTTGTTTTTGGGTGAAAAAAAACCAAAAAAAAGTGAAATACCAGCATTATTTGAATGTTTTTCAGTAATGGGCCATTACCCTCTTTCTCATTTACAATTCGAGTTGTTGCCATAGAAGACATAAACCTATAAAGACCTTATGTTGTGTAATTTAATCGTTCCTAAGAAGAAAATAGCTCTCTAAGGCTGTCACAGACTAGTTTGTAGCAAGCGTCACTCAAATGTAAGTAAATCTTGTATTTTTGGGGCTATTTTTATTCATAGATGCTGTTTCCAGCAAGAATCTACAGCAATAGTTAAATGTGTTTGCAAGTTGGAATATATAAAACATAGATCACACTTCATGGTAGAAAGTGAACACTGTTCATTGTCATGTCACCCACTAGAAAACTAACTCAGCGGTGAGTTTTAACAGCAATGCAAATTGGCTCAAAGAACCTCATGCAATGACTCCACAGCAGGACTATTTCATTGCTTATTTTCATTTAGTCAAGCAAGGTTTCAGGTTCTAGGAAACATACCGCTTGTATTACATATAATCTTTGTTTGTTTTGTGAAAATCCAAGCAGTTATTATATTTCATGTCATTATCTTCTCCTTCTCGCTGTCACTGTCAGGGCTGGCTGGACCATGTTAATCAGTGCCTACTGGCATGGAATACATGCTGGCTACTACCTCTCCTTCCTCACCATTCCTTTGTGCATCGCTGCAGAGTCTGCCATGGAGGCCTCTGTCAGAGCTAAACTTGGACCTCGTGGACAAAATATCTTCGACTGGATTCACTGGTTCCTGAAGATGAGGGCCTATGATTACATGTGCATGGGTTTTGTGCTGCTAGAGGCCTCAGAAACCATCAAATACTGGATGTCTATCTACTTTGTCATGCATGTCATTGCTGTTTCCTGCATAATAGTAGGTAGGGCTCTAAAGGGAGCGAAAGGAGAAGGTAGGAGACGGGACAAGGAGCAGAAAAGAGAGGGAGAAAAGACAGAGAATACAAAAGTGGGAACTGGAGAGAAAACCGACTAAACAGAGGGACAGAAAACACCCTGTTGATACCTTTCACTGGGCATGAGGAGTTTAATGTCTGCAAATCTCAGACATCACAATTACAAATATTCATGCTTGTACCAAGAACTATCACACAGATTTAAGACCATTTATTCAGAAAGAACAGTTTACATTGTGAAATCTAAATAAAACTAAAGTCAGACTTGTGAATCCTGGTAATAAATCACTGGATGTTTTGTCGACATAAAAGTACTGACAATTATAGCAGATGAATGTTTGAGATCAGAGAATGTTGCTTTTGCAGTGTGAGGGGAAGCTGGGATGTGGGTTGATTATTTATCTCAATTGTGTGCATTTCAGTTCAGTTCTGATCATTTTGCAACTCTTAAGTCAAACTAATTAGTTGACATGTCAAAAAATAATGAGATGAGTCATAATCTTATCTAGTGTTAGACCACGAAACCAAACGGTGACTAATTAAATTGGCAAACCAAACTTTGTGATAAGCAACAAAACATTCCAGCTTGTGATTGCTCTGTGTGTGTTGTGTGAGAACCTGTACAGGATAGAAGAATGAGTCAAACTGGTAAAAAAAAAAAAAAGCAAAATATTATGGTACCATTATCAGGGCTTTGCTATTATATGTATTCAATTGTTGGTAACATTCATTCAAAGTAGCGTATGCTTGAAGAAAAAACAAATTAAGTTCCAGATAAGATTTTCATTTCTGCCTCTTACATTTAGACCTAAAGTGTTACAGTTACCTCCTTCTTTTATGAACATTTCTGAGCTTTGATTTTCTCCTGTGATTCTGTACATCCACAGTGTTTCTGTGTGGAGTTTTCCTTTTCTGTTATTGTAAACATATCACATCATATAAGAAACGTACTGGCATGTCAGTGGCAGTGCTGTATCTGATGTTCTATATTCACATTAAGTGTTTAGAAGTTTGGAAGGCTAAAGGACTGAGAAACATACATGTTGAGCGTGAGGATGAAAAGTTTATTTGTGGCTGTTTGTCTGAGCTAAGTGGTATAAAAAGCACTTCACTACTGCTAATCTTTTTCTCCTATTTACCATGTAATGTATAAATACATTTCATACACTGCCAAATGTGTGTACTGCCGGCTCGTACAAGTCATGGTTGGGACCAAACATTTATCAGGTTTTGTTATTTGTAGAACGGGTGAGCTTAGTCGTCATTTTAGCACAGGAAGTGCTAAAATGAACAAATCCTTTTTCAAAATGAGCATTTCCAAAATTACATGTGTGTGAAAACAGGATCACTTCTTAATTTGTCAAACCAATTTTGAAAATAACCGACTTCAAAATGACTATTTTAATTATACTACTGCTAATAATAACTAATATTAGTATCAGAAGTTTTAAACATATCTAAAGGTGAAAAATTTGAGTTTTTCACTCCTGCAAACTGTGATTACTCCTTTATATTCGGATGAAAACACTGTTTTATTCCTCCCATATGCTTTGTTCTCCAAGTTATAAGTAGAACTGAGATATTATGAATTGCAAATTTGTTTTGTGTTGTGATGTTTCACCCTCTCGGTGACTAAACCCCCTGGAGAAATTGTTCTTTTCATTATTGTGTTTTATTATGGCTGCGCTGTGGTGATCTAAATCCTGTTCTACTTTTATTGTTGGCTCATGTGGAATATTTATATTTGTCTTTTTTGGCTGGTTTTTTTTTTCTTTCTTTTTTTTTTATTTTTTTTAAATTTTTTTTTATTAACTTCATACAGTCGTAGCTGTAACTCCTGTGACACCATACATATGGAATACAGACTATCTACACTTTCTCTCGTCTCAGTTGCTTTTTTCATTTCAATATTTGCTTGATGTGATAATTAGTAGATATTAACTTTTTCTTTTTTTTTGTTTTTACAATTGCATCTAATATGTCACCAGACGTAAAATCATTAATAGTTACACATCACCGAACACAAACACTCCATCCTGGTTTAGTTTTGCTTAAGTCGCATATTCAACTACTTCAATAAAATGTGTTAATTGTTATGTGTGCATATAAAATCTTACAATTTTTTTCCATCACTGTTTCTTATATATATTTGATGAGAAACTTTTATTTTCAGTACTTTTAAAGATATTCATCTGAACTTCTCGGAAATTCCAATCTTAAAGTGCCAGTTTTAGTTGTCGGGCTCGTTAGGAGACAGTCTGAATAACAACATGGCGCCTTGGAAATAAAGTGTTAAACAGTACAAGGAAGTACCTGTGTGGTAAATTAAGAGGTGCTAAAGTCCACCACAGATGACAACAGGGAAGTGTCTCATAGATACTTGGTGTGGAGCTGCTCCACTCGTTTCTTTTCCTTTTGTTCTAAATTTCTTCTCGAGTATTATCTGTATTTTTTTAGAGGGCAGCTGGTTGTGTTACTGTCTTTCAGAAGAATGGCCAGAGAACTACAGAGACAAGGCTCAAGTAAGATGCAAAGCATGTCTGAAGCTGTTTATTTTGGTAGCTTTAATCTTATTCACCTGTACAGTTTTGTTTAAAACAGACCAAAAGTCACTTGATTCATGATCATAATGATGTTATGATAGGAAAATAATATTGTTTTGTTTTTTTGGTTGTTTTTGCTTCTTATTCAAGTATTTGTGGAAAATGGTTATCCTGATGACCATCAGTCACTCAGATTACGTCAGATGTCATCTCGAATGTCCACTTGGAATTATCCTCAGTATAACAGGAACCAAACCCCTTCAGAGGAGGATGAATCTGGGAACACTGGGCCATCGCGAGAGCTCAGGAGTATCCCTTGTCCAATGGGAAAGAAAAGAGCAATGAGGTAAAACAAGAGAGGAAAAATCTGATTCAAACCATGTTTTCTGGTGATTTTTTTTTTTTTTTAATCATTTTAACATCCGCTCCACAGAGGCTTCCCTGAAGAAATTGATCTGTTAGTGTTAAATACAGTAAACCCCATATTTGATTTTCCGGATTTTAACGAAAAAGCTCATTTTTAAGGAGCACATTTAAATAGCAGCTAAATGTTTTAACATGTGGTTTTAAGTGGAACAAATTTGGCTGTATAAAGGAATCTAATCATTCATCTACTCACAGCTTACCTTATCAAATTTGTAGCAGTGAAACTTCACCACTGCTATCTGTACATATTATGGTTTCATTTCAAATAGTGTGTCTGTAAATTCTGCCATCAGAGCAACACAGCATGAACGTAATGTGAATATAATAATTTTTTCCAGAAATGACAGGCTTTTTTCTTTGGTTGTTTTTCTTTTTTTTTTTTTTTAGACAGTCGATGTCCTTTTAACACTGTGGCAAGCAAACATGCTGTGTATCTTTTTATACGTCTCTGGTTAAAAAAAAAAAAAGTTTTCTCAGCATCAGAGCCAATGACTCATGAAAACTGAGCAAACTGATAAACAGGTGACTGCTGAGGATTGCTCTGTGATCAGGATAGTGGTGTAAAGAAGAATTTTGCATAAGTTGTCAATCATAATGGACAACACTGCACATAACTAAATGTCAGTGACTGAACATATACTGTATGTGTGTTCTGTCAGAGGCTTCTTCAGCTTGGTGCCAAAAGGACCAGCACACAAGGATATATCTGCAATTCATATTTATATATTTTGAATCCAATTCAGTTTTATTATTCCTTTTTGTGGTTGTCTTTTTTGTATTTTTGCTATCATTCTTTAACAAGATCACTTTTATTTTGGGATTTAAGAAACTGTAGTTTAATTAGTTTTAATTTGGACCTTCATTTTTTCCAATAACCTGAGCAATTATTTTCTAAAAACCAAAAAATTACAAGATTTTTCAAGTAGCTTCTTGGAACAAAAAGATGGAGTTCATTATTGATCGCAAATGCTGAAACATCACTGGAAGAACTTCATTTAGATCTAAATGAATTATATTTGAATTTGTCTTGCATGTTAATCTACATGAATGTTAAAATGTATGTGGAGCTGAGCAGCAGTGCATCGTAATCTCAGTTCATCTCACTGTTAACTTTTATTGTGATCAAGTAGCTCCTTGAAATGTCTTGCAAATCATTGGAAGTTGAAGACTTGATGATGTGTTAGTAGTCATAATGTCAAGTTATAGTTTCAGCAGAGTTGTTAAAATATTCTTAAAACTTTGTCTACCCCAGGCAGGAGTCACAAAGGCAGGTGCCCGTGCTTTCCAGCATGGAGTCCTGGAAACAGAGCAAGACCAAATCCCTACGTAAAATAAAAAACTCCGCCAGAGAAATTCTTTATTTTTTCTCACTGTGGGGAAAGTCATTGCAAAAGATTGGAGGTGCACATTTGATTTGTTGCTTCACTCAAAAATGAGAAAAGGCTTGAGCCTACATACTTTATGTTTTAAGAACATGCAATACATTTTTGTCCTTTTCTCCTCAGGGAACTTTGGAGGTGGTGTCCAGTCTTACTTCCTGTTCCTACGATTCTTGGTCATTCTAAATTTTTTTTCCTTCTTACTGATCGCTGGGTTTGTCATCATCCCCAGCATTGTCCTAAGATCTGTGGGGACCACATATGTGAACAACACAGGTAACAGTTTGTTGGCTCCCATTTCATTTGGCACTAACAAACACATTGCATTGGTTACATTATCTTTCTTCAAATCAAACTCATTTCCTGTGTTCTCATATTTAGCTAAATTCTTTTAATAAAAACAGGAAGCCTTATCATAGTGTGATGAGACTGTTTCTAGGCAGCCGCCTGTCCACAGGATCTGTGTTGTTCAAAACCATAATTGACACAGCCGTGCCAGACATGCTGTGTCAAATGATGTCTGAAGGAAAACAAAATTACCTGAGATGTTCTGCAAATGTGCATAAAATAAAGAAGATATAATATTTTTAAACCCTTTACACAAATAATTAAAGATGCTTACCTAAAGTCACACACTCTCCATTGTCAAAGTAGTAGTATTGTCAGATATAACTTTTTTTAATGGTTGAAGAAGCTGTCCTTATTGCGATGACCAATACTTTCTTCTTTTGTAGCCATATAAGCAGGAGTGCTACATTGTGCACTTAGTCTCCACTGTATCTTGCTTTTATTTCTCTTTCTGTGTCTTTTATTAGCTGAAAGTTGCTATGACTAATCTAGGTAACAACATGACCTTTTTCACCAGACAGGAGAAGGAAAAGCAACAGTAATACTGCAAAGATCAAACCTTTTTTTTTTTTTTTTTTTTTTACTGTTTTTCAGCTCAGGAAGAATGTGCAAAGTACGACCCTAATCCTCAGGGCTTGGTGGTTTTCTACAATTTATTTCTGCATGTACTTTCAGGAACGGTGAGAAACTATCACAATAACCTGTTGGAGCATAAAAACTGAAAACATACAGCCATGTACAAAAGAAAGCTATAGGTATCATAGATGTTCAGGCTATTCTCCACAGTACAGCACTGTGAGGAAGATGTCAGATTGTCCATAATTCATTCTGCAACATCATGACAATTACCTGAAGCACACAGAATTATGCAAAAATATCTTCATCTACTAGAAAAACAGTTCTATGACAGATTATATAATGTAATCCACAAAGAACATGTAACACACACAACATTATTCTAGGGTTTCATGAAGAGACAGAAGACACTGAGACACACTGAAATGGTTTTATCCACACACTGAGTATCTTTATAAACCTTCCATGTGTGGAGATGTGAACTGATGTAGAAGTCTGAGACCATCCTCTCATCTATATACAGGGTTTTATGGAGTATTCATTCCTGTTTTATGGCTACTATAACAACACCAGGGTGGAGGATGAAAACCTTTCCTACAACATCCCTCTTGCTTATCTGTGTACTTCTGCCTTCTTCTTTGCCTTTTGTCTCATCTGCATCATAGCACGGTCAGTCTCCAGATCCACAACAAACACCACAGGATCAATGTTAAAAATAAGGATGTTGTGTGTGATTGTGTTTGTGTGTGTTTGTTCAGTCATTTTTCAATTATGCTTAAAATCAGATATAGATGACATTTAAAAGCCTGAATCCAGAGTTTATTCACCTTTCCTTGCATCTTCCTCTCTGTTTGGGTGCTCACCCACAGAATGGGGGCTGCAGTCCGAGTTGCTGTGGCAACAGCAAGCAGCACTGTGGGCAATTACAGCATGATCGTGTTCACCGGCTGGGACTTCAGTTGCCTGGAAGAAAAAGCTACCAAACTGAAGCAGAAAAGCCTCCACTACCGACTGCAGGTCTGAAGGTTCTACTCGACATAAATGACCTACATACAGAAGTAGAAACAGATTTATAAAAATTCCTTTGATTTGATGTCTGGCCCTGCGATGGACTAGCAACCTATCCAGCGTGTATCCCACCTTTCGCCCAAAGACTGTTGGGATAGGTTCCAGCTCCCCTGCGACCCTTAATTGGACTAAGTGGTTTGGATAATGAATGAATGAATTAATACCTTTGATTTCCTCTTCACCTGATTTCCCTTCTCACTCTGTACCAGGTGGATTTGGAGGAGGAGCGCAGAAAGAAGCAGGCAGCTTCTCTCACATTGGGTCAAAAAATACTTTTATACTTTCTGCGTGTTTTCATGTTTTTTTTGGCACTTGGGCTCTATGTAGCAGCTTTCTACGGCATCTTTGAGGCCACCAACTTTAGCCAGGTGAATTAAACAAAGCAAAGTAAAGGAAGTGATGTGTTTCTGTTAACCTCTTCATTACCACTCGTGATCCAGTAGTCATGAAGAGGGTAAAGTGTTGGATAACCATTTGTCTCCTATTTCTGGCAAACAGAAAGAGAGCGAAAAGGAAGGGATCCTAGGTTTGATTTTAGAGTATCTGCCATCCATCGTCATCACTGCAGGAAACTTCATGGTTCCTCTGCTGTGTGACCAAATTGCCTTAGTGGAGCGATATTCCCCCAGCACTACTGTTATAGTTGCACTATTAAGGTATGCACTTATTTATTTCTTTAATGGATTATATAATTCGCTTTTGTCTTCACATATTTGATGGTCATAGCCTTTGCTTAGAAACATGCTTTAAAACTGAATTCCTACCATCTTGTTAGTTTATAAAAGTCTTTCAAAATATTTCATTGCTTCGTTTTGATTTTTAATATATTTCTTGTTTTCCTTGTAGCTTTATGGTCCAGTCACAAGTTATTTTTAATTAGGCATGGTGTTCACTTCTGTTCTATTTAGACTAAAATAAACAACGAATAGGGAATGTAGTGTTCTTGGGATTCTCTTTCCTGTTGCTAAGCAAACAGAGTGCTGACTTATCAAGCCCTGCAAATTATTTTTATGTCAACTCCTAATAAATTGGCAAACTCAGCAGCACATCGAGCAACATCCTCTGCTTTATTTTTTGACAAGAGTGGGAGAGAGTAAACGTGCACCATTACAGCTCAGTTTATCCACATTAGTAGTTGTATATATAATGACTTCATATCCTCCTCCATTTCTAGGGCAGTTATCCTACGTCTGGCTAGTCTGAGTGTCCTCCTCTACACCCTGTGGAGTCAAATCACTTGTGAAGGAAACCTAAGTGGCCCGTGTGAGCTGTGTAAATACGACCATATAAACTACCCGGTAATAACACCCTCTTCTTCTGTGGTGCAGCAAGCTGTTATTGGTCCTTAATCACAGAACATAATATGCAAACAGGACAGAAGGAATCTCTGACATTCATACAATACAAGACAGAACTTCTGTTCATGTTTTTCCTTCCTGTTGTAGCATTTGTTTGAATAATACAATCCCGAGTAAGCCCTGTAGGCTCCAGCCAATGATGGTGGTGTTGTCTATAGTTTAATGTGTGATTACAGAAATAGCTGACTTGACTAAAATGCCAAATGTGTACAATGATCAGCATGCAGCCTTCATGTACTATACTTGTGTGATTACACTTGTAAGACTTTTCTTTTTGTTTGTCTCATATTAAAGTGCTGGGAAACACGTGTGGGGCAGGAAATGTACAAGCTGACACTATTTGACCTCCTCATCAACATTGCGATGCTTGTTCTGGTTGAGTTTCCACGCAGGTAATATAAGGATTCTATGCATTTCAATGGGTTATTAGTCAGTCTAACATGCTAGCAGTATGAAGCTCATGTGTTTGGTACATTTGTGTGCGTTAGGATGGTGGTGGACAACACGTCTTGTAAGTTGTCTCAGTGGATTGATCGGCAGGAGTTTGTGGTTCCTTCAAACGTGCTTGGACTGGTTTATGGTCAGACAGTGGTCTGGACAGGAGCTCTTTTTTGCCCTCTTCTGCCACTTATCAACACCATCAAGTTTGTCATCCTCTTTTACTGCAAGAAGGTGAAGCTTTACCTTTAATAGGCTCAAGCTTTTTATTTACTTTTTTTGTCCTTAATCCTGTTTTATGTGCAACATGCCACTTTACTCCACAGATAACACTCTTATACAACTGTCGGCCAGCTCAGAAAACGTTTCGCTCCACAACCTCCACTGTCTTTTTCTTGGTGGTACTCGTATTCGGCTGGACCTTGGCCTTGGTTGTTATGATATATGGTGTTGCTGTGTGAGTGTGCATCGATGAGTCTTTGTCTTCAAAATTCACAAGATAACATGGGACAATGGCAGGATCTCTTTGTGGAAAAACACAAGTGCCGTCATGGTTTTGTTTCATTGCATTTACTGGTATGAATGTTTTCTTCTTTCAAAACAGGATCCATCCTTCAATGGGCTGCGGGCCTTTCCGTTTTTTCAGCAGCATGTGGTCGATTGTTCCAGCTTCTTTCAAAAATCTTTCTCAAGTTACAAAGAACTTTCTCTTCTTCATTGGCTCACAAGCATTTTCCATTCCCTTTTTTGCATCATCCTGGTGAGTGAACTTGAGTTTTCTGTAGAATCATCATGCTATACAGCATAACTCTATAACCTATATATATCACATGGTTCTTCATTGTCCATTTATGAAGGCATGTCTTTTCTTCTTGATAGTGTGGTGATGTGCTACTTCATATCTTTAGCCTCCGTCTATGGCAAAAATGTTGACTTGCTAAAAGCTCAGCTTAAACTGGTAAGTTGTAGATGTCTATAGTCAAGCAAAAAGCAGTACGTGGAATTTTAACTAAATTCACATTAATCTGTGCAGTTTGTAATACTCTCTGGCAATCAGTTTTACTGATGCAGTTGCTTTTTGCAGGTGGGACATGACAAGAAGTTCTTAGTCAAGCAGATTGAGTTGAGTCGGCAACTTGAGATGACAAAACACAACACAGGTTCACAGGACTCAATATTACCTGTGGACAACATCAACACAACCTTCTAAACATGAGTGTCACATAATTTAGCCTGGGTTTTACAAGACTCCAATAAGATTAAAGAAAAGTTTAAGGTTATTAGATATTAAAGCAAAAATTTTGTTTCATTGTGTTATGTTTGACCTCAATATTAATGTGTTATTTTGAAATAATTTATAGATTACCATTATTAACATGCATGCATTTTGAGTATATCTTAAAAGAATCTCATGCTTAGAGACTTTATGATGGGAGTACAGTTTCAACCCCTTTGCCTATCTATAAAAATAGGTCCAAGTCACAAAGCAGATGAGCAAAGTTTAAAGCAAAGAAATATCATAAAAGAGCGTGCTAAAATGCATATTTTAGAAACAAGAATGTTAATGGAACACATAAAAAGTCAGCATTTCATGAAATGTGACATTAAAGAAATAATAAAATTTTCAAGCTCAAGGAAATTCATCTAATAGAGCCCAACAAAACATATATGCAGTGTCTGACACATTTTGCTTCACTTTATGTGAAAAATGTGCTCAAAATCCTGTTGAACACAACCACAATTTTTTTTTTCTTAAAAGACAAAATAAAGATCATATATAAAAACATTTTTACTTTTCTCTCCAGTTTTTCAAGGGTTGGGCCTTAAAGGGTTAAAAAAAAAAAAAAACAGAGAAAAACCAAAAACCAATACATACGTTTTCTGAATTATATGTTAAAATGTAATTTTTTAAAATGTATTTTAAGAGATGTCTTATATGATATTATGTTAATGTTGTGCATACTTTGTCTAAATTTTGTAGTGGTTTTGTGCTTGTTATTATTGTAGTTATATTTTACGCTACAGAGAGACAACGTATTTGTATCTTTTTGTCTGTCCTTTAGATTACTGTTTCGCGAATGGGGGTACACGTACCCTGTGGGTACTTCAAGGCATTCCAGGTAGTACATGAAATTTTTGTGGGAACATATACCTTTTTATGTATTCTGTAAAACATCCTTTAAAAGAAAGAAAAAAAAAAAAAAAAAAAAAAATATATATATATATATATATATATATATATATATATATATATATATATATATATATATATATATATATATATATATATATACATAAACATTTATTATATTTCAATAAATGTAAGAGTACATTCGTAAATTGAATTTACATTTCGACTTACACCATTTTATTCCTCCCAAAATCCCACATTCGGACATGAATTGAACCCCATCCATTATAAGCCAAATCATATCTGTCAGTCACTGTCGCCTTGACAACAGAAATGACTGAGTCCTGGTTGAAGTGTCGTAGTGCAAAGCATTTACCGTTGTTTTGCACGGTTAAAGTTTAATAAACTAAACGAAAATGACAAAGGGCTGTTTTTCATGTTTCTTTCTCAACCAAAAACTTTGCAGTGGTGGGGGCACTTGGCTGAGAACATTTTTTTTTACAAGAGTGTCAGTAAAAGGTTGAGAACCGCTGCTTTAGATGATAAAATAAGGCGTGTCTTGTCTCCCCCTGGTGATGAAGTCGTGTAATTACTTCAACATTTGGCCAATGTTTACTTCCTGTTTGGGTCTCCTGCTGCTGTACTGGTTCCTGCCAACTATTGCTAACTTTAATCAAGCACAGCTCCTCGCTAAGCAAGTTAATACCTCCATTAATGTATAATCTTTATGCCAAGTTTAAAATGTCAACGAGATTAGGTTGTTTTTTTTTTTGAAGGAACTAGTTAGCGTATTTTTGTTGCTGCGTCGTCAACGTAGAAACGTAGTAGATTTAGGCTATAACTAGCTTAATTTTGAAAGAAGGAAAGACGATTTAACACATTATATCGTTGGCTTTTTTTTTTTTTTTTTAAATGGTTAGCTATCTGATATTTAACAGTTGCTTAACATTACTTATTCTCCTGCTTTCTCTCAAAACAAATTTGGTTTATTAGTACATTAAAAATATTTCTGCAAGTTTTCGCTAGCCTTCTCAGTCAGCTATTTGCTAACATACTGTATCATAAGCTACGATGAACATCCTTCCGAAGAAGAGCTGGCATGTCCGCAACAAAGACAACATCGCACGTGTGCGGAGGGATGAAGCTGAGGCAGCAGAGGAAGAACGTGAGGCAAAGCGTCGAGTGGAGCGTGCAGAACAAGAGGTGAACCCGGAGTTGCCATTATATTTCTCAGGATGATGTGATGATGGTGGTGAGACAGAAATGACTCGCACTCATTGACTGTGGGTGTGTTGTGTCCGATCTGAGTAGCACATCAAGCGTTTTGTGACAAATAAACCAAGAAAATTAGGAAATGTTGGTAGACCCCCATGTTGTGGTGATATGGAAACTTCTGTAAGGCTTATGGGTTCTTTATTTTTGAAGACGTATACAGATAAAGATATGTGTAAATATCCATAAGAAACCCCTGCAAGGGTAAAATGACCATAAATTTATATGAACACCCCACCAAAACATGACTGAAAAATGTAGGATAAGAGCAGAATTTATAGCTGTTGGGTTGGGCTTGATGTACTTCATTATACAGTACTGGTCAAAGTTTTGACACACTTTCCCATTGGATTAAAAGATAAATGTTTTTGACAGGTAGCATATATTTAAGGTAAAGTTTGTTAAGACAATAACCTTTTCTCTCTCTCTTTCTCTCTCTCAGTGAATCCAGTGAAATTAGTTGGAAGTTTAAAAACCGTCACCAATTCATATCCAGATTATCCTTAATCATTTCATTAAATCCACTGGGTTTTAATTAAACAAGTAATAAAATGGGGCCTGATAAAGCGTTGACGGCAACAACTATATGCTAAGTAGAAATCAGTGTGTCAAGCTACAATAGATGTACAGTGTATGTTGTTATCTTATTTAATCTTCACTCAGATTATTTTGTATGAAATTAAAATGCTGTTTAACTTTTAAGAGTTTTGTTGAACTTGGAACATTTTGAATAAGAGAATATTTTTGGAATTAGACTGCCATTTGAAGCAAAAGCTTTTCCTCCATGTGTGTCTTTACAATAATACTGTCACTGATGATGAGAAAACAGTCTTAAAAGGATTTGTAAATTGAGCCTTTGTAAATTTGTTATATTAAATCTTAAATGATTACATGGTACTTAATGGTAGTGTTCATATACAATTTTATTAAACGTACCAGCTGTAGAAAAGATTGAATTTAAAAGTTCAGTAACACCATTAAATGTAAGTCATCCTTACTTCCTTAAATATTAATGAAATGTGAAGTTTTAATTTTCCCTGATGCTTTTTTTTTTTTTTTAATATAACACCAGCCGTTCATCTCTGCAGGCACGTACTGAGTATCTGAGAAGGAAAGCCCGAGCTGCCCTCCAGTCAACAGGAGGAGGGGGAGATGAGGATGATGACAGACAAAGGGGAGGAAATCTGGAGCATCTCAACCTTTTTCCTCTGGAGGAATCTTCAGAGAAAAAAGGAAATGAGGAGTATCTCAGGGAGAAGAAAGAAGAGAAGGTGATGGTGTTGCTTCTTCTAGTTGTTTACCCTGTCATGTTTTTATTATGCAGAAGAGTTCATTTGCAAATCTTCCCATGATGTATTAGACAATAACCAAATGATAGCGACCAAGCTGGACTTTATATAAATAATTCTGACATTACTATTTACATGCGTAACCAGTTACTTGTAAAGTTTACAAGTTTGGCAGTACAGTACTATTTCTATGGTTTCATTATCAGCTCAAACAAAGATGCTTTCAGTGCTTGTAGTAATTGATTTATTTATTGAATATGTATCTTGGAAATGTCACAGTTTATTGTAACAGGACTAGTATCAGCACAGGTTGAAAGCAGGCAACTGTTAATTCACATAAGCACAGCCAGAATGAAAACATGCACACAAATGCATGTCAAGCCCATAGAGGTGATACAAGTTGTTTGCTCTCAGCGAAAGTCCTAGAAAATAGTGAAATGAAACAAATGAAACTGATAAGTAGTAGTGATTAATCCTGATAACTGTTGGTTTTGTTTGTTTAATGTCTAGGAGAAACAGGAACGAGCCATCGGGTTACTCGTGTCTTTAGGACCCCAGCCAGGATCTGAGGTGACGCCATGGTACCTGAAGGGAAGCAAAGAAAAAGAAGAGAGGAAAGACACAGAAAAGAGGAAGACCATAAGTGAAGAGGAGAGAGAGAAGAAGGACCGTAGACTGAAGGAGAGCTTAGATCCTTTAAAAGATATGAAGAAAGCGCTCTGTGTGAATGACAGAAACCACAAAAGCAAGAAAAAGGAAAAAAGAGACAAAGGTGAAAAGAGGAGCAGTGGCGGGAGGTAAGAAAGTCACTACTGGTACTGAAGATATGTCATTTATTGTATTTTGAGTTTGTGTGGTGATATAAAAGTGATGGTGTTTTTTTTTTGTTTTTTTTCTCTAGTTCCATAGAAATGTTGCGTGCAGAGCGTTTACAGAGGGAGGCTGAAGAAAGGAGGAAAGCCCAGGCTCTTCTGGATCAGAGGAGTGGCAAAAGGAAGGAGCCAGGGATGGAGATGAATGACAGGGAGAGGCCTTACAACAGTGCCTACTTCCCAGAACTTGCCAGAAAGCGACAAAGGCGGGATCGGGAAAGCTGGAGAGATGAGATTCTGAAATCTTGAGCAATTCTTGTTATTTAAAGACTAATTTGTAGTCAATGGTTTACTGGTAGATTTTCTATATAATGTATGTCTTCATGTAAAGCTGAACGTATTCATTCTGAAAATCTTACCACCATGATCATCCAACTTAATTTATTTTGTTATTTTCAGTGTTAGAGGTCGGGTTTAGTTGCAGCTTGATTTGCCCTTGCAGCAATTTGCTTATGAGCGCATCAGTGGGGCAGATGGTTGTCATCACAGGGGGCGCTAGGCTCAGGCTGTCAGCAAGAAATCACTGTGAACAACTGTTTGCATGGCTTGTAACATTTAAGAAATATGTATAGAGAGAGAGAAGTTGCTGTAACAAAATTACATTGTGCTGAAAGAAAAAGTCAATTTAACCACACTTTCAGAAGTACAGGTTTATATGCTATTGGTGGATAATAAGCTGACATTTCCCAAAAAGTTGCTGGATCATGCTTCAGAAAGCTTGGTTATATTTGTCATAAACCATATGAATAAATATATTTTTGTTTGGGACTATTGGTTAGATAAAACTTTTTGAAATAGTGAACTTGGACTAATAAGTAATCCCGACCATCATGGTGGGAATGATTTCTTAAGGTGATCAACTCATCCATCTGTGTGATTCTGTTTCAGGATGCTGATATTGAGCATGCTGACTCACTGTCACACCCCGTCTTGGATGCTCGAATAGATCAGAACTGTTGTTTACGCTCCACTACTATAACGCACAGTCTATGCTATAACACCACACAATATGATGCCACCACAGATATGAAGGGCTGATGTTTGCCTATTTTTAATTATTGTATTTTATTTAACAACGATACAATGTGAAAATGCACCGTTCCCTTTAATAAATCCCACCTTTATAAGTGATGTTATTATAATCTATAGTGTTGTGTTTTAGGTCCTTTTTCATTTTTAAATGTTTAAACAAAAAACAAAGTTTTTTTTCTTATTTATTTATCCATTTGCTGGATTTAGGAAAAATGTAGGGAAAAAAAATGTTAGACAGAAAATACCACATAGCCTACTTTTATCCACTGGAAATCTGTATCCACGAGAATCCCTCAAGACTCAAAAGTCTCCATATGAATGCTAGATTGATATTTGGGATTAAAAATCCAATGTGAGATCAATAGAAGCTCACCACTGAACACCAGTTATACACATTAGCTCCCTGAGGGAATATTATCACAGCTTATATCTATATATATGTATATTTATATAATGTGTATGTGTATACCAGTGTGAAGATCAAACCGGACCATGACAATGCGCGCCGTGTGTGTCTGACGTAGGCAGGCGGAGGAGAAAACACAAGACAACCTCCAACACTGAGATACAACAAGGGGGGAGGATATATTTATAAATATAACGCGAGGAATAGCGGATGGTTGTTTTCAGCAGAGACGGAGGCAGAGCGGTGATGTTTGTGCACAGAGAGACGGACTGAAGATGCACAATGGAGCATCTCGCGCACCGTGTTTAATTGCGGATTAGAGGAGGAGAGGAGGGAGGGAGGGAGGGAGGCAGGGGGAGAGCATAACAAGGAAAGCGAGGAGACGCTCTTTATTATTTGGAGAAAAAACGGAGGGGGGGAGAAGGAGTCAGTTTGAGCCCGGAGACGGTGCAGACCGTGGCGGCGGGGACGGGAGTGATTAGGACACCGACACCGACAGTCGGCATCGTCGCTCGGATGGTGTTGTTGCTCCGGACGCGGAGAAGATGCGGCCACATTGCTGGGCGATGGTAGCGCTGGCGGGGATCATGTCGTACCTCAGCCCGGAGAGAGCCCTCGGAGCACCGCAGAGGGAAGGTGAGCGGTGGAGGAGGGGGGTTTGAAAACCTGTCAGTAATGCTGGAGAAAGGAGGAGAGAGGGGGATGTAGTCAGTTATAAAAAAAGAAAAAAAAAAGGGGGGCCTTTCCACACTGGGTTGAATACTGTAATGTCAGCCAGTTTGTCTGGGACGTATCGCGAATAAGACAAGCTTATTGCAGCACGCGACTTAATAAAAACAGGACCAGGGCTGATTGGGTGATGGGTAGGGTACCACATTTGCATGCAGTGATGAAAATATTAGGGGAGTGTTGCGATCTCTGGGCCTTGCATCGATGGCATTTCAAAACAACATGAACTGTATGAGCAGCAGACTGAAGAAACGCTGGTCATTTGACCATCTTTAGTCTAAATATAGCCTCCGTTTGGTACTAGAGATCATTTAGCACATTAACCACTTCGAGCATCTTTAATTTTTCTCACTCTGAATTGTCCTCTGCTCCCAAGAGCTGGCAGAGAGCTGTGTTTGTGTAATATGTGCTGTCATTGTATGGTGGTGTATTGTTTTGATAAGAGGGCTGGCACAGAGGCTGGTGGAAAAGGCCCTGTGTTATGTTCCTATTTATATGCAGTGTCTGTCTGGACATCTGTCTGGGAAAAGATGAAAGAATAGCACTGCTAAGGAATTGTGCGACATGACTGGAGCCCCCGGTTTGTTGTTGGTGGTCCATGTTTGGTTGACCGCACAGAAGAGCCCCATTTCAGACTTCCAATTTTGCCCTTGCTTTGAAGGAGTAGGCCTATTGATGACTGGCTAATATGATCAAGGATTGTTGCTTTTTTTTTTCATGTTCTTGATCAAATTTATTGGGACACTTTTTGTTTAGTTTTTTTTTTTTTTTTTTTTTTAATTTTTATTATTATTATTATTAGAAACGGACTGAAATATCCATCACACCACTTTCGGATGAAATGATGCTCTCATATTCTGGGCACATCTTAAGCTGCTTTTGCTACTGCTTTGTTTATGGTGCAACTTCTGGTGGGGGCTTTTAAGAAAAAAGGGGGTATAGTTACAAAGAGTAGAAAAAAGAGGGAGGTTTGAGTCCCCTGACCAAGAAGCAATATTTTAGTTGCTAAATTATTAAATATAAGGGTCATTTAGAATTTATGTATGCAGTGTTTATAGTATCATGATCTTGTGAAGGAATGTATTGTTTAATTTTAATGAGGGACACTGACAGTGAAACCAGGATATTGTGACACATGACAAACTTAAAGATCCATTTTATAGTTTCAGAAACTGTGATTTGTTACCACCGTTTTATAATCGTGTCATGGATCATTTTAAGAATACCTGAAAGCTAATTTTAGTGTTATGTATGCTTGTTTTTTTCCCCCAACTTTTTCATGTCAACTGAAAATGAGGTTTTTGGGTTGCACAAAAAAGGGAAAATATGGTTTAAAATAGATTAAATATCCAAGTTTGTCACCCATGTGCAGTGTGAGTTTGCCTCCTGTTGACTGTTTTAAGGTGTCATTGTTCCTGTTTCATGTCATCTACACATTTTGGCTACAGAATTTCAATGAAACCTACAAACACTACCTGAAAGGTATTTAACCACGTTGCCCTGCCCCTTTTCTTTTCTGCAGATGGTTCACTTCCCACAATCGACTACGTTGAGGTACAAATATCAAATGTCCAGATCCCTCCCTTTCTCACCTAACTAGTAAACCTTCCTGATTTGAGTAATTCTTTTCCAGTTTCCGATCCCTTCCCACTTAGTATTCCTTCTTTACCTAAATTAAACTCCAGCCATCCTCCCCTGCTTCTTTAACTGTGTTTCCTGAGTGGAATGCCATTTCTGATATTTCCCCTTTCCCCATGCTTATTGTCCTTGCTGGAATGGTATATCTTCCCAGTTTCAAACTTTAATTCCAGTCTCTATTTTCTTTTACTGATCCAGACAGCTTCTTATCTTAAACTTAGTTTGTTTTCCTGCTTTTTTACCCTCAAATCCCTGGTACAAACTGTCCATTGGGGTTCTCCGCTGTGTCCAAAACCTGCAGCTCAGAAATAGCTCCAATGGTTTCCCTCTTAACACAACAGCTGTGTAACAAGATTTTACAACTTTAAGCTTCAGTGAAATCTCTGTTTTCATTTTCACTGACTCAGATTCCTTTGTAGAAGTACAAATAGCCAGATTTTTTTCTCATTAAATTGTTTCTGTCCTGGTATTTTTGCTCCTATTTTCCTCCCAGTTTCTCAGACCAGAGCTGCATCCCTCTCTCCTCCACCCTACATCGTCATCATCATCTCTTGCTCGGGGCTTGTCTCTTTTGTTCTGCTGCTCCTCACCTGCCTGTGCTGTAAGAGAGGAGGAGTGGGGTTCAATGTAAGTCTTCAACATGTAAGAGATTTATTCACCTCTCTTTGTTTTCTCTGTTATGCCACATATTTTGTGCATGTCGGTCTATGTATATTCTTTTTAAGATTTACAGACCTGCTTTAAAAACCGCATGGGGTTTTGCTGTGGAAATATATAGAAAGAGCCAATAATTGCAACTTAATGAAGTAGAAATAGTGAATAATCCTATCAGTCTAATTCAAGAAAAGCTTTATTTTTACTTGACAGTGTCTTTTTAAAAAAAAAAAAAAAAAAGATATTGTGTTATTACCGCTTTCTCATCATTTGCACTAACAAGTTACCACAAAAGTATTATTTAGTAATAATTTTTATTCATAGTTTTATACCAGTATTGTGATTTTCTATGCTGTTGTGCTTCAATTAGGAGTTTGACAATGCAGATGGAGAGGAGTGCTCTGGAGGCTCCAGTCCCATCCAAGAGGACAGCCTGTCATCATGCCCTTCTCTCCCTGAGGTCTACACCTTACCAGTCAGAGACCGATCCAACTGTCCTGCCCTACATGATGGAGCAGGTTACCTGACTCTTGTTCTCGTACTGTTGCTAAAGCAGAATCTTCAAGACAAAAGTTCACATCTTTGTTCCACACGCTAAACTCCCACATGCTCTGTTGCCTGAATCACTGATGTGGATGCATTAAAGGTTTCAAACTGAGTGCACAACCAGTAGGACACCCTACTGCACCTCAGTGAAGTGGAAGCTATGATCTCAGAAACTTCTGCATCAGTGCTTTGTATGAGCAGATCAGGCAGGACAACAGGGCAGAGATCCACGGGGGGGGGGGGGGGGGGGGGGGGGGGGGGGGCGGGCATGTCACAGTATAGTATTAATCAAAGCTACTTTACGTTAATAAATGCTTGTTTTAAAGTGATTATCTGTATGTGTTATCTTGAACATGTAAAATGACAGATTAAAGTGAGAGAATAATAGATTTTAAAATATTTTCCATCTTTTTTTTTTAATCAAATCATGAACTCTTGAAGATGAGATGTGGAAATAAAGTTAATTATTTTCCTTCTTAAGACTCAGAAAAAATATCAGACAAACAATTACAAAGACCTGCTACAGTTTCCCTTTAACTCAGTCTGCAAAGGTTCATGGTAGATCAACACATAATAATATTGAGCTTATTTTATAGATTAAAAAACAGCATAGCTTCATCCTGGAAAAGGTGGAAAAAAAGATAATTTATTAGAGTAACTGTGATGTCAGCTTAAATAATTGATTGACAAGGATAGATCAGTTTACAAATAATCACAGTTCAACATTGAACTCCCAGAGCAAGAGAAGTGAAAAATAGTTAGAATTTGGATGAAAATGTTGGATGATGATGCATCATGTAGCCCACGTCAGAATATCAACACCTGACATTTGTGTAACCATGACATTTTTCTTTTTCTTTTCCAGACTCCAAATCTCAGTGCTTCAGAAGACACACTTTAAACTACCTTCAGGAGATAGGAAATGGCTGGTTTGGAAAAGTAAGATAATCATTCCTCCTATTCAGATACAACTGATGCATTTTCACATTAAATATAATAGATTTTTTCATACAGCATGTGCTGCTCCTATGCATTAATTCTGGCATAACTCGTCTTGGGCCCTCTTTATGTCTTTTATGTCTCTTCTAGGTGATCCTTGCTGAAGTCCTGTGTGACTCCAGCTCCTCGCAGGCTGTGGTGAAGGAGCTGCGTGTCAGCGCCAGTCCCCTAGAGCAGCGAAAGTTCCTGGCTGAATCTGAGCCATACAGGTTCGAGCTTCTTCTCAAGCTCAAGTTTCCATTTTAAGACCTCAAAGTGGGTTATGTAACTTTTGCCCAACAGTTACCACCATTTCTGATTTAGGTGTAATATGACGGTAGCACAGATACAGAAAACCACAAGTATGAACTCAAGGTTAATAGTTCATTTTTAACAATTAAATGTGATGGATAAACTTTTCATAAAAAGTTCATAATACATTATGATGCAGGTGCAGCAGATAGAAGAGATAATTATTGCAGCTATAATTGAAGATGTGCTATCTTTCTTTCACTAAGATGGATATGGTTACTCAAATGAAGCCTGTTTGCTTCTCTACTAGCTTACATACTAATGATATTTCTGTCAGTAGACAATAATAAAACTGAGTAGGCTTCGGGTGATCCTCTTCTCTTTTTATCACACGCATACAAAAGCACGACTTACACTGACACACACACACACACACACACACACACACACACACACACGCCTGATACATTCAAGGACATGGCAACCTGTTCCTGTCCCTTGAAGTAAGATAAATACTGCAACAGCAACTGAATATCTATGTCTCTTTCTTATGATTGGTGTCTGGTTCTTCCTGCAGGAGCCTTAAGCATCCCAACATCCTTCAGTGTTTGGGGCAATGTAGTGAGAGCATCCCCTTCCTCCTGGTTATGGAGTTTTGTCAGCTGGTGAGTAAAAATTGTCACAACTAAACCGAACATAAAAGTATTTTTGTAAGTTAGAACACAAGTGCAAAACAAAGAATGTGTCATATTAGTTAAAACCTTGTCGATGTCTATAGTGTTAATTCTGCTATGTATGTCTTATTACTGTTTAACATTTGTGACTTGTTTAGTTGTCTTGTGATGCTCTTGAAGTTATTATTGCCATTTATTAATGTGTAATTATAGTAAAATTGTATCACTGTCGCCCAAAGCCAGCTGGGATAGGCTCCAGCGTCCCCGCGACCCTGAATTGGATTAAGCGGTTCAGAAAATGAATGAATGAATGAATGTATCACTACACCATCAGTTAATGTCATTTGATGATAGAAGCTCTGAAATTTGATTATCGCTAGAATTATAGATCTTCTGTTGCTTTGGTCTCTTTGTTGTCCTTCACTCAGCTGGTACACTCCATGACTGATTAAGAAAGCAATAGGAGTGGATTCTTTGGCCAAACAAAGTCACAAGCAGATCAATTTTAGTAGCACAGAGAGAGAGAGAAGCCAAACAGCTGCTTCGACCCTGTCTGATAAAGTCTCACATTGTCCTCTCCTTGAAAAGATTCCCATCCTTTTATCAAGTTCTCTTTGTATTTCCTTGCCCTTCCTGCTGCACAATTAACCAGTACAAAAGATTGCCAGTTCATTACCAATTCCCCTGTTGCTTCTTACACTCTGTGACTGAAAACACTGCAGAAGTTATAAATATGATTTTATTTGAGCTTTTTTTAAGAGGAGAGCCCAAACTATGTACAGTTTTGTGGCCAAAGTGGAACTAACTGAGTTTTGGCTTAACCATTTGCAATATTGTTGTGATGTACAATTCAGGGTGACCTGAAGCGGTATCTGCGAGCCCAGCGCAAGTCAGATGGGATGACTCCAGACCTCCCAACAAGGGACCTCCTGACTCTTCAGAGGATGGCTTTTGAGATCACCTCAGGTCTGCTGCATCTTCATGAAAACAACTACATCCACAGGTCAGTCATGAGTTTCACCTCTCCTACTATGGGTCAGATTTTAAACAAGACGCCTCTCTCTCACCCCAAAATCATTATAAAGGATCTCTGAATATTGCTTTTGTGTTTTTTTTCTGCAGTGATCTGGCTTTAAGAAACTGTCTATTGACCTCAGATCTCACTGTAAGGATAGGTGACTATGGTTTATCACACAACCATTACAAGGTATGTTTAACTTGGCTTGTATGGCCCTTTTCATAACCTTTCCACAACTATATGTTGTCCATAATACTAATTGTATTTGTTTGTAGGAGGATTATTACCTAACTCCAGACAAGCTATGGATCCCCCTGCGCTGGATCGCTCCGGAGTTGCTGGAGGAGTACAGAGGGTCTCTCATCGTTACTGACCAAACCAAGACCAGCAATGTTTGGTATGGTTTAAAGATGTTTTCTACTAGATTTATTCATTTGTTTTCAATACAGCTTAATCCAGTTCAGAGTTGTGGGTAGACTAGATTATATATTTTGATCATGTTTAATAAAAAGAAAGCAGCAATAATATAATGTGTATCTGTTATGAAAATAAATTATTTCAATTGAACATGTCCAAAAAGCAAGAGGATGAACTTAAATGTCACAGCAAGTCTGTCATGATGTACATGTGTTGACAATAGCATTTATATTTAAAGGATATAATAGCAAAATTGTGCTGAAAAATCATAGATATGATAATGCTGTGGTCATTTTATGCTGAAAAGACAAAAGAATTATTGATGGTAAATTGGAGTTTTTGTTATTTATCTCCTACGTTGCAAACCAGTCACAAAAAAAGGAGATAAAAACAAAAAACACTGACATGAATTACATACCAATAAATACAAGTCATACATACAAACTGACAGTTTTTTTTAACAGATAAAGCAACAATAAAGTTAGCATCAATGTTTTTAGCCACAATAATAGTGTAAGTGAAAGTCAGCTATTGTGACAAGTATATGTTGCAGTATGTTAATAATGTTGCTAAAACATCTGAGTTGATGAGCGTAGCTTGAGTCGCTGGGGTTATGTCTTTCTGCATCCTTATTGGGATCAATGTAAGAGTCTTTTAATGGTGCTTCTAAAACATTACATAACATGAAACATGTGTATGAAGATTGTTCTTGTGATTTTTTCCCCCCAGGTCCTTGGGGGTGGTAATATGGGAGCTGTTTGAATTTGGTTCTCAGCCCCACAGACACCTGAGTGATGAAGAGGTGCTAACCTTCGTCATTAGGGAGCGACAGATCACGCTGGCCCAACCCAGACTTAAACTCTCCCATGCAGATTACTGGTCAGTATTTAACTGCTAACTGAACTGTGTATAAAATGAATAAATAAATTAAAAAAAACATTTTTAGAAAAGCAATAAAAGCTGCTCTCCATTTTATCGTCTGTTCTTTCTGTCTTGTCTGCAGGTATGAGATCATGCAATCCTGTTGGCTACCACCATCACAGCGCCCCTCTGTAGCAGAAATATTCCTCCTTCTCTCCTCCCTCTTGGCTGCTGAACGAGGAATGGCAAGGGGGAGTGTTGGAGAGGAAGATGAAGAGGATGAGGAGTTTGAGGACGGAAGGGGAAGGAGAGGGGAGAGCGAGGAATCATTTGAGCAACGCTGGGACCTACTCCGTCCACCTGCCTTTCAGACTGTAGGAAATGAGCGGCATAGAGATCGAGAGTATAGCAGGGAATGCAGAGACACCTCTTACCCCCTACTGGACCCCGTGGGAAACTGTATTACCCCATCCTCATCTGAACTCGATGATATCCTGACAGTCACAGAAACTAGCAAAGGCTTGAACTTTGAATATTTTTGGGAGAAGGCTCATGCAAGACGAGGCTACAAACCTCTTCCTCCTCCTCAACCAATCCCAACTGTGAACAATAACCACAGACAATCCTTGGACACTCCTACTGTGGTGCCAGTGATCAGCGCCCGCAGCCCCTCACTCGCCAGTGAATACTACATCAGACTAGAGGAGCACACTCCCCAAGACAAGTCGCCAACTTTTAAAGGGAGGGCACGGTCCTCTTCTCGCTCCGATTCAGTTTGCCCCGGAGACGTGGAGCTGGTGGAAATTCGCAGTGGAACACTTGGAAAAGACCAAGTTCCTTATTCTTCTGAAAAGGCCGGAAAAAGACTCCAAACTGTCCGACTAAGTGAGGTTCAGCTCCAGGTGCCCAACACAGGCACGGCCGAGTTCAGAGACACTTCAAGCAGAGTGACTGACTTCTCGGTTGTGGATTTAGGGGACGATGACGAGGTAGCAAAGAAAAAGAGCAGTGAAGCAGGTAAAAAATCTTCCACAACTTCTCAAGCTCCCGTCCTTCCTCCAAAGCCTCGCTCTATGTCAATGTCTTCATCCAACCACCTTCACTCACGACCCCTCCCCGCTCCTCCACTTGGATATAGAGGACTTCCTCACTACACCATCGGTGGAAAAATTGAGACAGACCCCCATCACATGAGCTCCTGCCCACCATCTACTTTTGATCACTTGGGTCTCCATCGGGCCCGACAGACTCTCCCACCCTCTCCATCCCTGTCCCCCTCTATTCCCCCTTCAAGACATCCAGTTTACCCTCAACCTCCTCAAATGTGTCCTCCCCCTCTCCCTCCCCACTCCAAACCACAACGGAGTGTCCCCAGCTACAACACAGCTGACGCTTACTTGAGATACAATAAACCACAGATGCAGAAATCCAGTAGGGACCCGCTATCCTGTGACATGTCTGATAAAGAGAGTGAAACCAGGCATGCAGCATCCTTGAATACCTCTAAGGAGACCTCGCGCTCCCATGCAAAAGTCTTCGACTCTCCTATTCGTCGAGAAAACCCTTTGCGCCCCATTTATCGAAATCCACCCCGCACCCAGCCGACAAACCCTGAGATTGACAGACATTCTTCATCAAGTCCCACCTACTCAGATGAAGATGACTCTCCTTTCATGTCCCCTGAGAGATATGGTGGTGAGACAACTGTCACTCATTCCAGTCTATCTGAGGACGCAGACCCAGCCGCTTCAGATCTCTTTTCCAGGGGAATGAAAAGGACTCAGTCACGTCTTGACACTATTCTGCCTGCCATTTGGAAGGAAGATGCTGAACTTCAGGCAGAACGTGTTGCTGCAGCCAGGAAATCCCCTATGCATCTGTTTCTGACAGAAATATCAAGTGTGACAGAGTCAAGTGAAGCCAAATCAGAGGTATCGTGGGACAGGGAGAAACTGGAGAAAAAAGACGGAGAAAGATGGGGGAACTTTGTGTTGCCTAACAAGGGGATGCGCCGCTCTCAGTCACTTATCACTGAGATGGGCTCAGTAGGACACTCGTGGGGACAAGAGAAACATATCAACAGGACAGGAACTGAAGAGGACAATGCAGTCATTAATGAATCATTCCAAAAGGATCTTTTTCTCACAGAGATCGACACAGGGAGAAAGGAAGTGGATATGGAGGAAGGATCAGAAAGTGATCCTGTGAAGTACCTGTATCCTGCAGGGTCCAGGTTGCGACCCTACGTATGTGATCCAGGCCTTCCCTCATATACAGAGGCTGAAGAAGCTTTCTCGAAAGGAATACGTAGATCTCGCTCTCTTCTTTCTGAGATCACTGTTGAGAAGCAAGAATCTGAAGCTTATATGACTGAGAAGGAGCCCAGAAAAACTGAAATGACAAGAGAAGAGTTCCTGAAAGAGATCCAGTCAGCAGAAACGTTTCTGACTGAAATTATATCAAGACAAAATGCTGCCGCAAACAGGAAAGAACCAGATCCATCCTACTCTCCTACTCCACTTTCCCCTGAATATGAGTCTATATGCATTGACCCAAATTCTGCCCAGACCATCAGTTTCCAGTCAGAAAGCTCCATACGAGCATCCAGCAAAGGCAAAGATGATACACAAACTGAGGCTATCTATGCCCAAGTGACCAAGCGTGCTAAGAAGAGCGAGATAAAGGTTTCCATTAGGCCTGAAATCCCAGTTCTCCACATAGGATCAAATAAACAGCCACTTAAACCAGACAGCCAAGGAAACAGCAGTCCTCACAACCAGTCTGGTGAATTTATGCTTTCAGAAATCATGCCCAAAAATGGATTTTTACACAACCAAACACTTGAATGTCAGAAAGAAGAAGAGGAGTGTTCAGACGGACCTGCCTTACCAGCCAGAGGAGAGCAAACAGATTTGTCAGAGCTCTCTACTTCTGAATCCACTGATAGTGGTACAGAGCCCAACACTGTGATACTGCGTGAGAACAAATCATCCATTACAAATGAAACTCAGAAGTTTGTTGTAATTAGGAATGGTGACATAATAAAACATGACCAACAGACCTGCAGCCCCGAGAGAGAAGTCCAAATAGAGAGGAAGCCTGATTCCACACTGCTTAACTCTGAGAAAAGAGCTGATTGGGAGAGCTCTGAAAATGTGAGTTGTCATTCTAAGAAGAGCTTTGCTGATAGAAATGGAGAAAATACCATACAGCACACGGAAAATGATCAACAAAGCCAGCGTCATATCAGCCACGGAGAACATATTCCTGCAGTAACTCCAAGCACTCCAGAGTGGGACCCATCCTCTGACGCCTCGCTCATCACCCCTACTGACTCAGCCCTCTCACCTATGACTTCCAGCTCCATAGACTGCCTCACACCTAGTGACTCATGGACAGGAGGAGGAGTGGGAAGCAGTGGATGGCGAGCTCTGGGAAATGAAACTCCACATCGAGACTCTGCCTACTTCTCAGACAGCGACTGGGAGGGTGACGGTATGAACAGGAGAAACAGCGAGGGACTTATTTCCTCCAGGTCAAGCAGCAGCCGAGGGGGGGAGCGGGGAATGTTGACCGGGATAGAAGAGAGAACTGAAGAGGAGGGAGACACAGGAGAAAAGATACTGTTACAAAATGGTTCCCATTTGTCAGATGGCAAAACAGAAACCATTGAAAGTAGAACAACTGAGATTTGTGACAAGACAAATGTAATGTACCAGAAGTCTCCTGAAAATCACATCTCTCATTTGGGCAACAACAATGTTATTCTAAACAAAGGGCTAGGGTCCGTACAGAGAGAAGATTCAAGCATTTTTCACAATGAGAGTAAAAGTTCCCCTGTGCTGTGTGATGATCCTAACGTCAAGGAATGTGTTGACTTAATTGATGAATTGTTTTCCAAATTAGATGATGAACCACTGACAGGAGTCTCACACAGCAGCGGATATGTCATAGACAGTCATTACACAGATGGTATCATTTTAAAGATAACAGATAGCAAATACCACAACTCTACAGACTCTAATTTACAGTCTAGAGGCCCTGTTGGGACAGGTGGTTTGATCAAGTCCTCATCCAGCAGCAACAATTACACAAGCATGACAGCTACAGATAATGATCTCACTGCACTGAAGTCCCTGAAATCCAGAAATGAAACCGAGGAATTTGTTGCATCATCTAAAGGTGACAACACAGAGTCCAGATCATCTGAAAAATGTGACAGTCAAACCAGTGATCGCATACATGAACATGAATCCCTGGGGAAAACAGATAAAGTGACGGGCTTGACATATCTATGGACTGAGCAGGGTGTTGAAGAGCTTGAGAGATATGAGGAGAAAACCGGTCTGGACCACAATGAGCTAGGCTTAAGAAACCTTCACTGCTTAGACGGTAGAGAGGATAAAGACGTCAGGATGGAGGCAGAGATAAACACGGCTTCTGCAGAGCTGAGAAACACCCTGACAGAAAAGGCTATCTCGAGTGAGGCAGTGAGTAAAAATGACTCCGCTAAAAACATGGATGACTCCTGTGATAGAATGGATGTAATGACTGAAGACTTATGGAGTGCTCTGGAAGAAGATGAGGAGAAACCAGGATCTGGAGTGGTAAAGGGTGAGCTTGACTGTCACCGCCTGTTACAGAGTGAGGATTTGCGCTTGTGGCCTGACGAAAATGACCAGTGGGCCTCCCCAGAAAAGAGAAGACAAGACGTCGAGCTAAGAAGTGAATTTTTCTCGGGGTTCGCCAATAAGGGCTGGGAGATGGGGGAGAAGCGTGTTGTTGGTCGGGAGTACTGGGAAACTGAAGAAAATGATGAACTTGCAGGAAGTGAGCCTCACCCTGCTGTCTTAAAGGGCTGTGTGGAACCGTTTACCAATCAAACACAAGGATTAAGTGGAAATCGTTCTGCGAAAGAAATATGGAGTTCAGAAGTTACAGATAGACAACATGCTTTAGAAGAAATACAACAAGAGGAAAACATCGAGAACCTGAATGAAATTGAGAGTTTGAAGCATGATGCAAAGGGAGAGATTGCTGATACTGAAGTCGAGAACATAGAAATACCTGAAGAGGAGTCCTCAGTGAAAAGAGAGAGGCAGATTTTTAGATGCGAAGATGAAGTCAGAGACAGGGAAGGTCCCAGAGAAACGGGGGAGAATCAAAATTTTAACAGATGGCCCGAGGATCAACGCTGCAGCATCCACAAAGAAGGGCAGACTTCAAATTTACATCCTGATAAAGAAACACATTCTACTATTGAGAACCACCTCAGCCACACTTTAGAGAATGAAAACTCAAATATATCTACCTCTATCTTAGAGGCTCCTCGTGTTAACTTCTCAGACCTGGAAAATGATGAATCAGGAGCTGCGATGAGACAATGGCTTCCAAGGCAACACCCAGATGAAAAAATAAGCATTGTAAAAGTTAGTGAGGATTACAAAGACGCACCCTTTCCATCCAGTCACAGCAACTTTAAAGCACAGGAAGAGACGGATCAGCAATATCCAGAAGTGGATAATTTCAGTTCAGTAGATTTTCCAAGTCCCCCTCCAAGCATAGACCTGGACATGCAAGATGATAAACTGGAGAGTTTAGATGACTCTTTTCCTAGTCCACCTCCATCTGTTACAGATGCAGAAGACCTTATTAGTCACATTAATCTAGAAGACTTTGTCGCCAGTGCTGCAACAGAGTCATATATTCCTGCAACTAACGACGCAGATGTCTCAGAGCCACCTCTGCAGGAAATGCCACCTGCCACAACTCAGCATAAAGGGATCTCAGCCAATCTGAACCTCCCCTCTGTACAAATAACACTTACAGATGAGAATAACCTTCAGTTCAACATAGAAGGTCAGAATGATCATAATGGCTTTCCTCAGAAGACACCATCTGCAGTGCCCTCTGCACCCCAAGACCCCCTTAACATCCCTGAATTACTGATTTCAGAGTGGAAAGATCTGGATGAGGAGCCACTGGAGGATTTTGAAAAACTGGAACAACTCTGCTGCATCTCTGGGGATGAAGAGGAAAGTTTGGGGGAGCTTTTCTTGGGGAACTTAGAGTTGCTGGAGTCTTTGAAGAAAACACCTGATCAGAAGGATAGCAGCATTGATGGCAGTGATGAACGTGATGAGATTTGTGACTCTCCTGAGGGTAGCAGGGTGGATTTAAAGGAGGATCTGATCACTGACAACTCTGATAAGTTGGTGGAATCTAAGCAACCCATGAACCTAGATTCCCAAGACAATCTGTCTGCAGCAGAGGAGAAGAATGACAGGCAGAAACCAACAGATCAAACATCTGATGTCAAGGAGCAGGGACTCTTTTCCAAGATGACAACTAAAAACGGCCTCATGATGCAGGTGAGCCTGTTTATTTGTTGTGTGACCGAGTGTGTGACCGAGGCTTATTCACTTGTTTGATTGCTTTACTTTGTTGCTTCAGGTGTGTGAAGAGAGACTGCAGTTCTCCCTCAGTGAAAATGTGAAAACAAATGTGCTCTGGGGGCCAGCTGTGAAAGACACCGTTATGGTCCAGGCCTGGGGGGGACAAGTCACAGAGAGCAGCAGTGAGCTGGCTCCTGTGAAGGACCAAACAGAGGATGAGAGGTATGAAGCCAAACATGGAAGTCTGACGAAGAATAACATGCTTTGCAGCGATAAACAAAGCTGCATGAATTCAAAAAGTTTTAGTTATTGCAAAATGGGAAGTGTGGCAAAATATTGGGATATTGTTTTTAAATGGTCAAATTTAAAGACAAATTTATAAAAACCATGTCCCTATTGTAAGTGGGGAAGCTGATGATCTATATCTATATATACACCACCATACTTCCTGTTGGAGCCTCCTCCTAGTATGTCACTTTTCTGACATGACATCAAATAATTAGATAGTTTTTGTGAGATAATATCATGCTTAGAGCATTTGGTCGTAAGTTATGGCCAAAACAAAAGTTAACTGTGACCTTAATCTATAAGCAGATTATTCATTGATGAGAGTTTCTGCTTGATCTGAAGAAAATTCCTTGGATGGTCTGGCAGACAAACCTGAGATGAACAGAACAGATGAATCAGATTTTTTCGTATGTGTGCACATATCTTACTTCAGGAATGATAGGAGTTCTAAAAAGAATTTGTCAACACAAATGAGGATATATGAGTAGATATATCAATAAATGTTGAATCTATTTATTTTATTGGCTCAGATCACCTGAGGGAAAAGCACTGACAACACAGATATAACAACCAAGTATCTCACTTCCAGCCATACTGGGAAGAATCTTTTAAATTAATTAAAAAATTCATTAAAATTCATTTAAAAAATTCATTAAAAAAGAAAGGAATTCATTAAAAAAGAAAAAAAAAATGAGTCTATGTTAGTGTTGCATCCCAGAATGTTTATATGGTACAACCATGCATTGCTAGAGTACACTAGTAGCACAATTCTCCAAATACAACAGCAAAACTGTCTGGAAGTCTTCATTGAAACCAGAAAATCCAAACTAAATTTTTTTGGTCAGGGTTTTTGATATATTTGATATATTTTTGATATATTAATCTTTCATAACTGTGCTTTCACATTTGTTTCTCTTTATTTTAGTGAAGAGCAACAGGAAGCTGCCCCCAGCAACCAGCTGCTGGCAGACTCCAATCAACCTGAATCTGAGCAACTCACTGTGACTGAACAACCTGAGATTATAGCAACTCAGCCTTCTACAAACCAGGCAATGAAAGGTACCGTCAAGATAAAACATGCACAAGACACTTTGGTACTGTACTTTTATTTATTCATCATTCGCTTGTTTGTTGTCGAAAAGTCTAAATTATTCTATTATTCTATTTCATGGCATTGTGGTTAGATTGCATGGATGCATTGGGGAGAGAGAATGACCAGTCATGGAAAAGTTACATGTTAGCCATTAATATTATGCAATGAACCATAACATTGTTTCTATTTGCATTTGTTCACTTATTAAGCCTTGTTAAGAAACTTCTGAAGATCCTATGGTAGTTTTTTGTACTCTACTTATTACATGTTTAGTGTTTTAACTTCATGCTACTTTCTGATTTTTTTTTAGAAGGAAATATTTGAATATTTACTCATATTTATGGCAGCATTAGCTACCTTTTATTGACATGTTTTTTTATTTTTTCAAAACATGGATAGAACCCATTTTAAGAGTTATCTGTATTTTAACTTCAACTTTTTCTAGTTTATTTTACTGATAAAGTTTTCCTTAATTAAAGTTTGCATTGTGGTTGTTTTTAAATTATGGTATTTTACTTAAATGAAAGGTTTTAGTTCTTTTCCCACCATTACCTGGGCATGGTCAGGTGAACTGCATGTACTTGTACATCCTATACTTACTGCAAGTTGTCAGATACACAGATTGCATGAAATCACAATCAACAAGAAGCATAAACGCCTTTATGTCTAGTGGAGGAAAGACTGGGTCAATTGAAATATGAAATGGCTTTAACTATCACATGCTATTGAACTTTAACATTTATACATTTTTACCACATCATTAGCCAGCTCACACCTCTCCTTTCTTTTCTTTTCTTTTATTTTTTGCTTCTATTATTTTATAGCAAAGCTAGCGCGGCTGTCTCTTGCCCTTCCCCCTCTCGCTTTGAATCTTCCTCCAAGCGGCAAAGGGGGATTTGGGGATGGGACCATTGGAAATCGGATAGGAAGACGGAGGGGTCTGTCCTCAGGAAATGACCCAGATGAAGAGGAGGAGGAGGATGAACAGGAAGATGAAAGCTCACGCAGAGTGATCGTCGTCACAGAGACGGATGTGGACAAACGTGTAGGGCTGAGGAGCCTACTCAAATCACCCAGGGAGCCTCTGGACAGAGAAAGGGACAGGGGGAGGAATGTGTCCTTTTTTGATGATGTCACAATATATCTTTTTGATCAGGTATTTCCCATTTGCTATTAAACCTACGTGCAGAAGAATGTGTTTGATTTAATGATGCTTGACTATCTGTTTGATTGCATCAGGAAACTCCAACCAGTGAGTTGAGCTCTTCAACTCCAACAAGTCCAGCTTCGGTATCTGTCAAAAGCAACAAATTGGACTTGCATGGTAAGTTCAAAACTGTGGTGTGTGTAAGAAGATGCAGGAGGAAAAATGTCATTTTTATTCATGTTAATGTCTTGGCTTTTCTTATTATTGTCCTGCATGTTCAAACAACCTAATTCAATTTATACAGACTTTTGCTCTTCCCTAACTTCCTCTACGTTACACAACCACCATCAGTAGACTTTAGGGATCATGTTTATCAGTGTGCAACATGTTTCCATTCCCACTGTCAGTCTGCAACATGTTTCCATTCCCACTTTGTGGTGAGTAATGATATAATGTAGTCTGACAGCCACCAACTCATCCTGCCCACCTAAATAAAAAAAACTTAAATTCAACCATCTCCTCTCCAAATATGGAGCCAGAATTAATCTCCTATAATCATCCTGCTCAACTCTGTGACATGTGGAGCTGAGCAGGGACATTAATCCTGCACTCAATAATGCAAGCCCTAAGCTGTGTTTCCCAACGCATTTGCTGCTGCTCGCTTCACTTCCACTCTCCATCTTGTACACTCACCGCCTCATTTCCCAGTGTAATGGAAGCTGGTGCTCAGAATTTCCTCGTGCACACACAGAATTACCTAAATTAGACACTTTCGTGATCTTTTGTGTCCCTTTGAGTCAAGATTTCAAAGCTCTGAGAGAAAGCATTATTTTTCCTTTGAAGTATTTTTAGCTAGAACAGTCTTGCTTCAGTGTGAACATGTTAGTTATTGTGTATTCTTAGTTTAGTGTCTGCCTTGCATTTGGATTGACACAAGTGTATTATTATGTATGTCAACAATAGCGAAAACAACATGTGTGACACATCATCCCTGATATTATTATTCAACTTCTTTTTTCTCCATCAGGGCCAAACAAAAGCAAGGAATCAAAAAGGAAAGATGACTTCTCTATCAAACCAAGGTCACCTGTGGGAGCCAATCCAGTGACTTCATCTCGCTTCACTGTCAGTCCTGCCGACGACCCCCATTTAGTGTGAAGTTATACATCATCACAGAAGACTGTAGAGCTGAAGCTTGGACTGGCCAGTGAATTTACTCAACAACCAGCCATTCACCCAGAGGATATTTTTGTTATTGAAAAGGCATCTGAAAGAATGTGACTGGTTCTGACAACTGGACACATCCCAGGTTTGACCAGCATGGGGATTTTGTATGGAAAGAGTTGCTGAGCTCCTGCCTGCCAGTGTTTACAGAGTTTATTCATACATTTTCGCTACAAAAGTCTTTTGAAAAGGCAACATATGTTGGGAGAAGAGGAACCTGGAGCTTTGAAAAGTCTGAGACATATTTGACAGCTATGCAGTGAAAGTTTTGCTGTGTATCAGCTTATCTTAGCTTTTTCTGCTTCGTTCTGTTGTATTATTCCCCAGGTGTGTGGGGAATGCACTTTCTTTAGTCATTCATCTGTCGATGTAAACGCTCGGATTCCAGTCCAGTCTTGATCAAAAGACAGTTTTTCCATTGCAGTCAGTCAGCTGTTCTTGTAGGCGGTATTGACACAGAAATTTCTTGACTTCTGTATTTGAGAAAATTCCTTAGCATTTGTACAAATATCATAAACAAGTGTATACAATATCATTTTAGAGCTTTTTACTTTTAGATGTATTCTTAGACTGCACGAAAAATTAAACAGTTCCTTTATATTATTAGTTCTGAAAAGATTTTCATTGATTTCTGTATTTACTATATCATTCTATTTATTTATTTGCTTCTGTGCTATTTGCATATTTGAACTTAGCTACAATTTGTTTGGCACAGAATGCATCTATGTTATACCTTCTCTAAGATATTCATAATAAATAAATCAAAATATTTTCCCAAACATCTTAATTGCTAAAAAAATTAAAATAATACGAATAAAAAAGGATTTTGTATCATTTAATTTGTTATTATATGCCAATCTGCTCTGTATGAAATTATGTCCTGTAATGTTTCTTTATTTTCCTATGTCTAACTTTTCAGGAGTCTTATCATTCTTTTATCTTGTTTTATTGACAGTTAATATAGCTTAGCATGACAAATCAAAGCCTTTCATCAGTAAATAACTCCATTTGTTTGTGTATCTGTTAATTTAGCCTTATTCTTTACAACTAATGACAGATGAACATGCAGCTTAAATCCAACTAGTCCATTTGTTTAGTCTGTTTAAATGTTGGTTTGAACTTGTATTGTTTAAAGAAAGGTTTTCAAGGGGGATACTGTACAAATAAGGGGGAATAAAAACTACAAAATGTAAACCTCTTATTTGAAATGTGTCATGACAATAAATCTCATTGTTTGTAATCCTAAAATTTCGTTTTCTTACCAAAAAACCAAGTAAACACGTTTACCTCTTCTGACTCTGTTAAGAGCGTCAACGTGTATATATACAACATTTCCCAGAAAGCCATGCGAAACTTATTACGTATTTAAACTGCGACCAGGATTACAGCCTTTTAGCACAACACGAAGGTTTACACTGATGAGAGAAATAACGACAGTGTTACGTATCTGAATAGCGAAGGCTGGATCTTTATAAAGTTGTTTTTTCTTAGTGATTACTATTTATTGTGTGGAATTTGAACCTCCAGGGTGAGTTAATGTTTGTAATGGATCTTCATCTTACGTCGAACAAACGTTTGTTAGCTCGAGCTAGCTAACAACCTTACGGCTAAGTGTTATCACGTCTCAGACGACATGCCTCAAAAATGTTTTTTTCAGATTTTTAGAGAATTTCTATTTCACATTTATTTATGCTGTTTGATAAGATGCACACGATGTTTCCTGCATATGTTTTCATTAGTAGGGAAAACAACTACACCTTTATCCAGGTAGCTTTTCACAGTTTAGGAAGAATAAAGTTAAACATCAGAAAATCAGTGGAAAATATTTTGCACATTTAGATTACAATGTCAATAGCGATGCAATAGTTATTTCCCCATTGTGCTGATCTTATTTGGGGATATTTTAGAAATGTTTATGCAAAATTAAGTATGAATGGGTTGTGTTTTGGACTTGAGGCAGTTTGCATAATAGGAGATAAGTTGTACTCTTTTTGCAGATGTCTCTGGCAGACGAGCTCCTGGCTGACCTTGAGGAGGCTGGAGATGAGGGAGACGATGGGCTCTATCCAGAGGGAGAGGAAGGTGATAGCGATGGAGAAGCAGTTCATGGAAGAACAGATGGGTGCTTGGAAGACATTCCAGAGGAGATGGAAGTAGACTACAGTAAAGCTGAGAGTGTTGCGTCCATTGCCAAGCTCCGCAATAGCAAACAGGTGTGGTGTTTTCTTTACTTTTTTAAAGAATTATTTTTCAGTGTTTTCCATAAGTCTGGTCTAATCATACCTATGTAACCCTGTTGTCTGGTCACAGTTTTCAGAGATCATGGACAAAATTTCAGGATATATAGGAAAACAACGCAAGAACTCAGACGGTGAGTATGATCCAATTGAGATTCTTATTTGTTGATTTTCATTATGTATTTTGTGTCAACATATTTTTATATTGCAACTGGTACGACATTTTTAAGCTGAATGAATGTGATGTGTTTTCCATTTGCTCTTTTTTAGTGTCAGGACCAGTTGAGGCTGACCCAGAATACAGGCTGATTGTAGCAGCCAATAACCTTACAGTGGAGATCGACAATGAGCTCAGTGAGTTGACTCTTTTGTGGTTCATCATAATGCAAGAAGTGTGAAGAATATTGCTCTGTTCTCCATACCCTGAGTTTTTCCTCATTTGTGCCTTCTGTGTTTTTAGACATCATTCACAAGTTTACAAGGGACAAATACTCCAAGAGGTTTCCAGAGCTCGAGTCTCTGGTGCCAGATTCTTTAGATTACATCCGCACGGTCAAAGTAAGTTAACATTTTGATTCATATTTTTTAAAAAATAAAAAAAAGTGCATCAATGGATCACTGAGTTTGTTTACATGCACACCAAAAATCTTATCATTACCTGATTTCTGGAATTATCAGATAATTTAAGTCATCATGTAGATGGCATAATCTGAAATCCTTTATCAGATAATAGCAGTTATCTTATTTTGATCTTAATTTAAATTTCTCCCCCAATACTCTAATCGCTTTATTCATGTATTTAGTTTTCTTAATCTGTGGATTTGCAAAAAGTTGCATCATCACAACATGAGCAGAACAAAAGTTGATAAAAGCCAGTATCAAATAGAAACATTTTTAACCTTGATTGAAAGCAGCTGAAGGTGTTGGCAGACCTGCAGTTTTCTGGGAGTTTGTTCCACACGTGAGGAACATAAACAGTGAATGGTACCTCTCCATGTTTAGCTTTGATTCTGGGAACAAAGTAGATTTGACCTGGTGGTGTCTTATTGGTTCATAGTGAACTAGAAGATCCTGAATATATTTTGGCCCTGGTGCTTTGTAAATGAACAGCAGAATTTTAGAGTAATTTCTTTGACAGACAGGAAGTCGAAGTAAAGATCGGAGGACTAGTGTTATATGATCCATTTTCTCAGTCTTAATGAAGACAGGCCCACCAACTCTCCGAACTAACATTTTACAGTAAAACATTCACATGTAGTGTGTGGTTGTTTTTTTTGTTTTTTTAACTTATTAGTTATCATATTGGCAGGTAATGCTGAGGCCATGGGTAGTGCCTTGTTCAACAAAGACTGGATGACTTGAAAATAACAGGAATATATGTGTACTCTGATAATAAACTGGAAAATCTGCATGAATTTTTTTGTCATTGTTCAGAAGTGCACGTCAGTGCTACATGCCAACCTATTACAATAATCTCATTATTCCAAGTTATTCATGCAAACTAGCTTCTTTTTTTTTTTTTACTGTATGGCAGAAAAAAAATGGTAAAAATTTGCACCTTTGAAGCTTATGGCTGTTTGTTCGAGCTAGTCATAGCCGAAGGATGTTAATAATCACCTATTAAAGTCCACAGATTGAGGATAATGAGGTAATTGTCATGTTTTGTGGAGGTAAACTCCAGGAGAGCACTTTTCATTTTGATACTTTCACAAACACTGTATACATATATGATATAACCCAGCTGTGTTTTGCTCTTTACCTTTCCTCTCTAAAATACTTTTTTGCTGCCGCATCCTCAGAAATTACTTAAATTTTTTTACCTAAATTGGTTGAAAAAGTATTGTTTTATTATTTTCAGAATTTCCTTGCATTTGGTTTAACCATCATGTTTTCTCTCCAATTTTGTTCTCCTCCTCACTAAGGAACTAGGAAACAATCTGGAGAAATGTAAAAACAATGAAACACTGCAACAAATTCTAACCAATGCCACAATCATGGTTGTCAGTGTCACTGCATCAACTACACAGGGGTGAGTTTTTCCTCATCCATGATAATATATTACCATAATATTAGTATATAATAGTATAATAAGCAGGTTGTCATCCGCTCCAGATGTAGTTACTAGTGTAGTGCCAGTCAAAGCTTTAGCTCTTAGTTGATAATGTGCACTTAATCTTGAGTTAAATTCTTTTTTTTCTTTTTTTTTTTCTTTTTTTTCTTTTTTTCTTTTTTAAACTCCAGGTCATTGCTAAGTGATGATGAACTGAAGCAGCTCGAGGAAGCTTGTGACATGGCTCTGGAGCTGAACCAGTCGAAACACAAAATATACGAGTATGTAGAATCCAGAATGTCATTTATAGCACCAAACCTGTCCATCATTGTTGGAGCGTCAACTGCTGCAAAGATCATGGGTGAGAGGACAGTAAGGGCTGCACACATACTTACAGTAGTACATTTTATCTGATGCTAATCTCTTTGTGTCTGTTCCCTTCTCACTGGCTGCAGGTATCGCTGGCGGCCTCACTAACCTCTCAAAGATGCCGGCCTGTAACCTGATGCTGCTGGGAGCCCAGAGGAGAACCCTGTCTGGTTTTAGCAGCACGTCTCTGCTTCCCCACACAGGCTTCATCTACCACTGTGATGTTGTACAGTCACTGCCACCAGTCAGTAAATACATGTGCATGAACAACATTAGAGCGTTTTCCTTGGCTCTGGAAAACTAATGCTATTCTTTTTTTTTTTTTTTTTCCCCCTTCAGGACCTCAGGAGGAAGGCAGCTCGATTGGTGGCTGCTAAATGCACTCTGGCTGCCCGAGTCGACAGTTTCCATGAAAGTTCAGATGGAAAGGTGACCTCCAGAAGAAAAACACAAGTCGATGCGCTTTGAACACAGATACAGAGCATTATTTTATTACTAATATTTATTTAAAGTTTAACCCTTCTAATGTATTTATCCCCAAATTATTAGCTTAATTATTTTCTTAAATATTAAATATTTACTCTTAAATATTTGAAGGCAGCAAAACTGAAAAAAAGTTTTTCTGTCTCTATAAGATGAAATCCTTCTGTCACACCTGCAGGTTGGCTATGATTTAAAAGAAGAGATAGAAAGGAAGTTTGATAAATGGCAGGAGCCTCCACCAGTAAAGCAGGTGAAACCACTGCCAGCTCCACTGGATGGACAGAGGAAGAAGAGAGGAGGAAGGAGGTAAATAAATCTGTGAGATTACTTACATACATGCACATGTACCAGTCCACTGATGTGTTGTCCTGCAGGTATCGAAAGATGAAGGAACGTCTTGGCCTGACTGAGATCAGGAAACACGCCAACAGAATGACATTTGCAGAGGTCTGTGATTTATTTTCTCATCTCTTAAAAATGTCTTTTGGTAAAAACAGAAAGATAAACTTGTGCCGCGTTTATTTATTAAATACACAGAAAAAACTTGTACTCATGGATTTTAATTTAATCTCATTAACAAAACAAAACTCCCTCTCTGCCCTGCGATGGACTGGCGAGCTGTCCAGGGTGTACCCTGCCTTTACCCCAAAAGACTGCTGGGATAGGCTCCAGCTTCCCCACGACTGAATTGGATTAAGCAGTTAGGAAAATGAATAAATTAACTCCCTCTCTTTGAAGGAGGTGCAGTGGTGCTTGTTGGGATAAAATTAGTATGTAATTTAGGGATGTGAAAGCTTTTCATTACAGCTGTTGTAACAACTTAAAGAAGAACAGTAAATTGCAACAAACTCTTAAAAGTAGGTCTAGGTGATGATATCCTTAATCCTTCCGCAGAATATAGACCTTTCATCACAACACTGCTGATTTGAATTTTTCTTTGTTGTAGTCTTTAATTTTATGAGTCAGAAGCCTGGTTCTAATCAGTGGGAGAGGATGCTTAAGCATTATGGCTTTGAGTTTATTTCTGATGTGTTTCAGATTGAAGATGATGCCTATCAGGAGGATCTGGGTTTCAGTCTGGGTCAGCTGGGGAAGAGCGGCAGTGGCAGAGTCAGGCAGGCTCAGGTCAATGAAGCCACCAAGGCTAGAATCTCCAAATCGCTGCAGGTAAATGCATTTATGACTGCTTTTTCTTTTTACGTCTGGCTGATTTATATCACTGATGTGGGATGTCTTTATATATTATGTCCTCTATAACAGAGAACATTGCAGAAGCAGAGCATGACATATGGAGGAAAGTCCACAGTCAGGGATCGCTCCTCAGGAACCAGCTCCAGTGTAGCTTTTACTCCTCTGCAGGTAAGAATAGGATGTTGAGTTTAAGCGTCTCCTTCTCTTCCCAGCACCAGTTTATTCACTCTTATTGTGCCTCTGCCCTCGTCTACAGGGGCTGGAGATCGTAAACCCACAGGCTGCAGAAAAGAAGGTGGCTGAAGCCAACCAGAAATATTTCTCGAACATGGCAGAGTTCCTTAAAGTCAAAAAGGAGGATAAAGCGTGAACACGATCATCCTGCACACGAACAGTTGCACTCAATATTGCAAAGTGATGGTATAATTGAAATGTCTGAAAATGTGCTTTACCCAGTATTTGATTTTTACTTTTAACCTATTTTCCCATTTTAATAAACTGTAAAGATCTGTGTTGTTGTCTTTCCTTTGTGTTTAATCCGTTCCATAAAAATCTTACAAAGTGTGGCTTTGTTATTGAACCAAAGCCAAACATGCTGAATGAGTGATTCTTTCACATGTTGGATTGACTTTACACCACACACTGATGTGTAATTTCTTAAAAGTATTTATTGAAATTTTACAGTCCTTTTTATAACCCCATTTTGACATCTCCCATGCAGAACTCAGAAGAAAAAAAGTTGTAAATATGCCTTGAAATTCACATTTAGCAATTTCTTAGCTGACCATCCCTTTCTGAAACCCTTAAAACCCTAAAAATATAATCTATAAAAGGCAGATCTCACAACTTTGCTGTTTCCCTTTCCCCATCATCCCCCCCCCCCTCCAAAGAAGCCTGAAAACTAATCACACAATGTAAACTGCAAGACAGATTTGTAGTTTTCATGGTTGTTTTAAAAAAGTTTAAAATCCTGCCTGATTAGCCTGCCACAAACACTGAACCCACAATATCCAGGTCAACTTTTACATTTCCTACTTACCCCTCAAGTTGGAGCTACTGCCATAATTTTCAGGTTTTCTGCTTACATGTAGCTTAAACTGTTGCATTGGTGCACATTCACTTAAAGGTTCTCATAAGTAACAGCTGGTAAATTAACACAGTGGATTTCAGGATAACAGAAAAAGGTGGGACATTGGCCCAACCAAACCCGGATTTATTATGCAATCTGTATTCTGCATATAATGAAAAGGTGAACTGGGTAAAGCTACATTCATTAGACTAGTTGGCTGATTTGAGGATGATGAGAATTCCTTAATGGTACAGGAGTCAAACACCAAGTAGATTAATATTGCAAATCCTAATAAGATTTAGAAGTTTATTAAGTAGTCTCAAACATAAAGGCGCAATAATATATTTGACAGGTTAACTTAAAAACATTTTATTTGTAAAGAGAGGGAGTCAGAGACCAGTTCAATTGCATAGCAATTTAATCCATGTCCAATAAGGACTCTTTCCCTGTCACAGGGAGAGGCCCTGTGGTCACTCTCAATCACGGTTTTAATTGACCAAGACAATATCAATAAAACTATTGATAACCGCTCACTATCTTCAATAGTGACCATATTAAACAGGCATTGTAGGATCTTAAAAGAAGCCGTTCCTACACACCATGACTAAATGTCCACTGTACGTCCCCATTCTAAACCACCAAATTACAGTAAATACAAGATGGGCAGCTTAACAACCAAATCCAAGGTTTGTTTTGTGTCAAGTCAAAGGCTTCCAGGCTCATGTTGGGTAGGTGATACAGAGAATCAAGTTTAAATGAAAAAATAAAAGGGGGGAAAAAAGAGAGAAACATGCATGGGGTAGGCTTTCCTAATGCCACATACTGAGTGTGCACACAGACAGGCACAAACGCAGATCTCCAACGAGAGACCTCCCAGCTCGTGCAACGCAGTGCATTTGATCAGACCCACGGGGTGTTTTCGTCAAAAGCAAAGCTCTACACGAGGAGCAAGGGCTTCACATCGAGATGCAGCCTATACAGACACCAGTCTCCTTTACAGGAGGGTTTCTACTACACATCACAATCTCTATCCACAGTTTGGAGTTCAGTCTCGGAATGTCAACAGCAGCACATTTTTGTCTTTGTCCTTTTGCGTCCCTCTGTACGTCACTGAAGGTCTCGGTCTTCGAGGTACCTGTACTCGAAGGTGAACCCCTCCTTCTTCCGCTGGCCCCATTTCTCATAGTCAAAGTAAATGTAAGTGCCCTGTCGGGACAGCAGGGTGAAAAGCACCATTAACAAAGAGAACAGCATTAGCACTAGTTAACCACAAGTCTCAGGTTTCAGTGTTGACAGAAATCCATGTGGAGAAGCTGTACCTGCTCAAACTCATCAGTGATAGTCTTGGGCTCTTCGTGCCTCTGGAACCACATCATGTACTTGGTGTGAAACCTCCATGACTGTTTCTTCAGAGCCTTAGCAGATAGATACTGAGCTTTGGTGCCCTAGGAGAGCAACGAAGACACCATTAACTTATCAGTTGTAATAAAAGAAGAGAAAATGAAGAAAGAGAAACTAGAAATGGTTCATTTGACAGTGTGATTACCTCCAGGTAGTAAAAGATGAAGAAGAGAGTTTCTGTGGACAGTCTCTGGTAGAACTCTATGGAGTCAGAGTGGTGTGGCGGTACCTGATGGTGGTAGGGCAAGGTGGGACATGGATTCCTCATCAGGTATTGCCTTTAGGAAAGAAACACAATCACATCAAGAAAAATAGATTTACTGAAGTGTCATCTTAATGATAACGAATGAAAATATCAGCCAGTGACATGATGCAAAACTGACAAGTTTTCAAAGTGGGATAAGCTATACAGAGAAAAAGAAGAACAGCTTGTTGTATTACAGCTGGGAAAATGCACACTGTATCTGCCTGTTATTGCTTTTAACAGATTGCATCTTATTTAGACTAAAATCTTGGTCAAACCTGATGGAGAAAAGATAAAGATGGGACAGGAAAGAGAGAATGGACTTCACTGGGATAAATCAAAACACAATGCCAAGGAGCATGGTAAACACAGAACCAAGCCCTGGACCTCCACCATCATCTTGCACACTGTAAAATGCATTTTGGACTAAAAGGATTAACATTTCTTGACTTTAAAAGCCACAAATTAAAGAAACCTTGTAAAGTGTTTTGCTGTTGTGTCAATTAATTAACTAACAATCCCAAACAAGACACAAACAGCCTTTTCTTTTATTTACAAAACTTCCCAAATATTTGGCCACATGTTCCGTTTATTGATACACGGGAAGTGGGTTTGCTATCAGATTTGGGAGGTAATATATACAGAGTCCCAGGCAGGTTTACTAAACAACAACACGTTTGACCACATCTATGTTTTATAAACAGTTTAAATTGTTGCACATGGTCAAATCCAAATTTGTTTACGGTATCACGCTGACACAAACAACAAGAAATGTATGTAACAAGTTATTGTAATCAGAGTTAAACTGTGATGCACCATCACTTTTTTCTTTTACTTTTTGGACAAGCCATAAAAAACATCCAATGTTTGTAACTGCTAACTATGAAAACTGTGATGCCCTCACCTGATCCTCTCAGAGTCAGAAGGATGTGGCATGTGAGTCCATGCAGACTCTTGCATGGCCTGCTGGTACAGCTGGTCTTTTGGGAGAGGGGTTGGACCAAGCGGACAGACTCCGAGTGAAGGGGGTATGCTGACCTCTGACACGGACGGCTGAGGGGCGGCAGGTGTGCCAGGTGCTGCTGATGAACTAGAGAAGATATCTGCAGGATAAAGAAAGAGTGTAGAAGTTGTAGAAAGATGCTCAATCATGACTGCTACACTCCCACTTTAACCTCTGATTTATAAATCGGTTAATATTTCATAAAATGACAAAAATCACACAATCATTTTGATATACTGCTTATGAGCAGCCTAATTTACTTTTTATTCAAAACCAAACAAGGACATCCCCCAAAAATAGATCCCATATATTCTAAGTGAAATGAAGTATAATCCTCACACAAAAATGTGTACTAACAGCAGAGCATTGTGTGTGAAAATGTGTGTTCATACCAATTATAATACTAATAATAATTATAATGATAATAATGATGATAATAATTATCTGCCACGTATTCGGGGTCAGTTGTCTACGGAGCATAGTCCAGACATCCCATCCCCAGCTACATTTATTAGCTCATCTCAGGGGATCCCGAGACATTCCTAGGCCAGCTGAGAGATGTAATCCCTCCAGCGTGTTCTGTGTTTTCTTTGGGGTCTCCTCCCTGAGGGATGCTCCCAGAACACCTCACCAGGGAGGCGTCTAGGAGGCATTCTGACCAGATGACCGAGCCATCTCATCTAGTTCTGCTGGATGTTGAGGAGCAGCGATCCTATCTCTAAGGGAGAGCCCAGCCACCCTGCAGAGAAAACTCATTCAGGTGAGAGTAGGTACCGGTATGTAGATCGATTGGTAAATCGAGAGCTTTGTCCTTCTCTGCTCCTTCTTCACCACGGTAGACTGATGCAGAGTCCACATTATTGCAGACACCACACGGATCCACCTGTCACAGTCTCACACTTCATCCTTCCCTCACTTGTGAACGAGACCCCAAGATACTTAAACTCCTCTACTAGGGGAAGGACCTCACTCCCAACGCAGAGAGGACACTGTCTGCATCCTTTTCCAGCTGAGGACCACGGTCTCGGATTTGGAGGTGCCGTTTCTCAGACACTGGTAATACAAAGGGGTCTGGTGCCGTACACTCCCTGGGCACCCCTCACTGGGGGGGACTGTCCTCTCCAAGTCCACAAAGCACATGTAGACTGGTTGGGCAAACTCCCATGCCCCCTCTAGGACACTGAGAGGGGTGTAGAGCTGGTTCAAGACCGGGACAAAAAAAAAAAAAAAAAAAGAAAGAACACACTGCCCCTCCTCAACCCGAGGCTTGACTATCTGACGGACCCTCCAGTCAAAGACCCCAGAATATACCTTACCAGAAGGAAAGTCAAACTAAAACATGACTCAGAAAGAAAGGAGAATGGCAACCATCCAACATTCCGTGTTCTTCGTTATTCCTCCTTGGACATTCACTGAACAGTGCTTCTTGACGTAACTTTTAACAAAGATTCATGAAGCAAAAAGAAAATCTGTTGCTCTAAACAAACAGCCTCTGCTGCTTTGTTTTCACGTCAGGTTGCATGGGAAGTGTTTTTGTTTTTAAACCATTCAACAAACTGCAGAGTCAAGCTCCACCCTTTCAGGCTGAATTAGTTAGATTGGTACGCCAACAAAAGGGGGACAAAAATGCAGGATGGTACACGTCCCAGTTTTCATGTGAGGAAGTGCAAAAAAATGTGACCCAATCCACACCTGTCGGTGGAAACGAGCCTTTAAGGAATTCTGGGCGGTCATCCACCATGGAGCTTTTTAGCCATCTCAGCGACCTCAGTCCTGCATATAGGAGAACACAACCCTGAGTTCCCTAGCGCTGCTTCCTCGTCAGAAGATAAGTTGGTGGGATTGAGGAGGTCTTGAGAAAACTTCCTCCTCTGACTCACAACACCTTGAGAGGAGGTCAGCATTTCCCCATCACCACTGGAGCACTGCCTCTCCCTCCTGGACTGCCGTATGGTGGACCAGAATCTCCTTCAAACCATTCGGAAGTCTCTCTGTGGTCTGCCCAAACCTGAGTTTTTGCCACAGCGACTGGAGCATCGTCCACTCAGACTTAAGGTCCCCTGCTGGAGGTGGGAGTAGAAGCTCTCTCTGACAGGGGACTTGGCCAGATGTTTCCAGCGGACCTTCACATGTTTGGGTCCGCCAGATCTGACTGGCATCCTACCTCACCATCTGAGTCAACTCATCACTAGGTAGTAGCTGCTCCTCTCTTCACTCGAGTGTCGAAGAGATGCTGCCACAAGTCCGGTGACACAACTACCAAGTCGATCATCAAACTGTGGCCTAGGTGTCCTGGTGCCAAGTGCACATGTGAACACACTCATGCTTGAACATGGTGTTTGTTATTGACAATCTGTGATGAGCACATAAGTCCAATAACAAAACTGCTAGGATTCAGATCAGGGGGCATTCCTCCAATTGTCCACATGAGCACTGATGTCCCCTGGCATAATAATAATAATAATAATAATAATAATAATAATAATAATAATGTCTGACCGTTCCGATTTCTGTCGGACAGATGCAGGTTGGAAATCTCTCCATCCAGGCCTGATCCAAGCGCTGCTCTCTCAGCCATTGCCTTCAGAGAACTGAGAGGCTCAGGAGCCTGAGGAGAGTACAAGGAGTTGTTGAGAACACATTGTGATTAATGAAGAAAAATAAAATGGCAAAACAAGCAAATCTAGTTATCATTTAAAAGAGGAAGGATGATCTGCAAGATAATGCTAGAGAAGAAAATGACCAAAGTTAAATGAAAAACTACTCGCAAAACATGTTATCTGTGAAGTTGTACGTCAAATATTTCCCTCTATAAAGTATGCACCCACAGACAGTCTCAGTGATTAATGACCTATAGTTGAAAGTCCCCATAATAAATTCTAAATAATCTAAAATCAGTTCATTGGGGTGAGATGTTTTCTTGCTTGTTAAAGTGTTAACCAATTTATCCTGGATTTATATTTTTACTGTGCTGCATTTTGTGTTTTCAGGGAAGGGAACGAGACTCGTGTTATGCTTCTTTCAAAAACATCCTGATATGACCATATTTCTATCTTGATGCACTGTTGCATAAGAGTAGGCCTCACACTTATGCAACAGTGTTTAAGTGTAAGAGGTATAAATGCAGTGAGAAGCTGAGGTTTGTAGGCAGTTCAGGATATTTTAATAAATCTGTTTACAGTTGAGCATATCAAAACACTCAAATACTCTGCCACAGCAAAGTACCTGCGAAACAACGCACACCAGAGATCAGTAATCATTTTTAAAAAGTCTAGTGAACCCTCTGGCCTCAGTTGCCAGGAAAGGTACTGGTTTAACTACTTTTTAAAACCGCTTCCATTTCAAAAGCCAAGTTAAAGATTTTTTTGTATTGTGTTGTCTTGCTCACTGTCGTTTGCTGGGTCTGAGCCTTTGTTCTGGAAATCTATGTCACCTGCAGTTTTTCTGTTGTGACGAGTCAAAAGCTTTGCTGCAGGAAAAAAAAAGTTTGCCCTCAACCTCCGCTGAAAAAAAATCACTGAATCATACAATGACTTTTAGCGATGACCAAAGGTTTGATCCTCTCATTATCCGACTTCTGAATAGTGGCCGAACTGTAACACAGTTTTATAACGTGAATATAAATGAGAGGTGTGGGGGCAGAGTGAAGCATTACAACAAATGTCATGACTGAATGATTACTGGGCAAAACCTCTTATTCACGCTCTCAACCGGTGTTGACTCCTCTCAGATATAAACCTTATACCAAAATCAAATCACATGATTTCGCTCACCTTCAGGCCCTCAGATGCCTGTGTATAGGAATGGGGTCCGTTGAGAAGACTACCTCCACCAGGCGTGCTGTCTGAAAATGAGGGGGACGGAGAGCTGGGGGGCAGGGTGATGGAGCTGATTAAGCTGGGACCATTGTCCATCCTGTCCCACGTTTTATGGAAATGACAGACTCGTTAACCAGCATGAAAAAATTTCAGGACTCAAACTGGAGAAGAAACAACTTACGGTTGACTGGTTGAAGAACTGAGAGATGAAGGTTGGCTGCTTTGCGACTGGCTCGGTGTGCTTAGCGCAGATTCTGTGGAGCTCTCTGCCACTACAGCACTGTAACCTGAAAGCAAGTAAAGGAGAGGATGGATGATGCCTTCATAGAAACCCAGAGTAAATGGCCACACAGGGACAAACAGATGTTGACCTACTTGTGCTTCCATTTTGCTTCAGTCCACTTGGTGGTCTTGCAGGAGCAGCGTTCACTACTCCTCCAACCACACCAACATTTCCTCCATTGCTTCCCATCATGCCAACTACTCCTGGGGTGGCGCTTACAGAACTTGGTGGTACCTGAGAGGTACCAGGAGCCACACTCTGTCCAGGAATCAGACTCAAAATACTCCCACTTAGAGAGCTGTGGGCTGGACTGGAACCGAGTAAACCAAGCCCCGTTCCTGCCCCATTGGTGGTGACTCCACTGGAGCCAGAGGTGGGGATGGAAGTGCTGTTCTCTACCGAAATGCTGGACTGAGTGGTGCTGCTCAGACCCAAGCCTCCTGATGCTGCTGCCTGAGCATAAGGGGCAGGTGTGGACCCTGAAATGAGGCTTGACATTGTATTCAAAGGAGTGGGGTGGCTACCCAAGCCTAAATTTGGCATTTGGTTGGCAGTGCTGGTCCCTATCATGCCACCTTTTCTTAAATCCAGCCCCAGTCCAAGTCCCAAACTGGATGTCGAAGAGGGTCCAGATGTGGGCTGAGACTGAGAGTTGGGAGCTGATGAATTAGGTGTGTTGGATGTAGGAAGAGAGGGGACAGTGGAAGTTGGGAGAAGAGGGTTGCTTGGTGGGCTTGGGGTGTTGTTTGAAGGGACAGAAGGTTTTGCCTGAGGTGGCTGCTGCTGCGACTGGGTTGATGGTTGAGATTGTTGCTGCTGCTGCTGTGTTGATTGATGCTGATGTTGTTGCACCGCACTGCTGAAGCTTCCTATAAGACTACTGCTCGTGGGCACTGCGGGAATGCCACCAACAACACTCGCCATGGACACGAGGGAGGAGGATGAAGATGACCCGGAGGTGGTGGAAGAAGAAAAGGAAGATAGTAACGATGGGGTACCATTCTTCACAGGCGACTGAAAATGAAAGCATCAGAGAGAAACGTCTCAATTCAAACTGTTTAGAGAGCAGCTGCTAAAATATGAGGAGCAAAGTTTATTTTGATTTATGAAGGCCCATATATACAAGAAATGGCACATACTAAATCAGAAGTCTCCAACCAAGGTCCCAAAGGAAAAGAAAATTATTCACTTCAGTGCCTGAGAAGTCAAAAACCCTCAGCCACGTTGAGTCTCCAGGACCAAGGGTGAAGAGTGCTGGACTACACTGTTCAGCTACCGACACAGCACAGATGAGAACTTCTCACCTGACTAACTTCACTGTCTGTCGACCGTCCCCTTTTCTTATCGTCCTCTGAGTTCTCCTATAGGAGGAGATACCTTGATATGACAATCCACTTTTGAAATGTTGAATTAGCATATTAGCCGGTGGATTATAGCAAAACAGGACTTGTAGTGGGTTAAACTAAATGCATGGTTAAGAGAGGGATATGTTCAACATTGTGTCAGGATGAATGTTTTATACCCAGAATCGCTTTGCCACAAAGTCATCAGTTTTCATGATACAAAGAGAAAAACTTACAGCAGTGCAAGTGGCTGGGGAAGGAGGGATAGGTGAAGACGACGTGGTAGAGGTGGGAGTGCTGCTGGAGTGGAGATACACATCATCTTCCACGTTGCCCTGACCTGATGGAGAAGTTGCAACTAACGCTGCAGCTACAACAGAAACACAGAAGACGTTTGTCAGATGTCATCATTATGGTGTGTGTCAGAAGAAACAAAAAGGCTCATCCAGACATATCTATACTCACGGATGTCTTCCAAGTCTAAGTCATCATACAGGAACTCGTTCTCTTCAAAGTCTGGGTCTTGGGAGGAATCAATGTAATACTCAACATCATCTTTGATCTTTTGTATTGAATCTACTGGCACAGAGTCGTTGTCCAGCATTCTTAAAATGGTCTCCAACATGCGAATGTGGAATCTATGCCTCTCGATCAACCGCTTGAGCTCATCAATACGATCTTGCTTCTACATCACAAATTGAATACAAGCACAAGGTATAAGCACATGTTTGTTAGACTTTATTGGCTACAAAAAGTCATGACTGCAGGATGAAAGGAATGAATAAGAAAGACTTACCTCTTTATCGCCCTTCTTTTTTCGTGTCTGGACTGAGAGAGACTCCACTTCACTTTCAAACTGATCCACTTGCATATTTAGAGTGTCTATTGTATTCTGAAGATGAGGAGTAGAGCAGAGGTAAAGAGAGAGTTAAAAAGATGTATTCAAGACACAAACGTTTTTGAAACCACTTGTTTTTTTCTCCTTCTGTTTTCAAATAAGCTAGTAATAAAAAAAATAATTTAAGCTCAGCGTCGAAAAAAGTACAGAACAAGTCCAAAGTTTTGACAAACATTCCCATGAAGTCCAGTGGGACAGTGTGTCCAAACATTTGAGTCACAGTTTAAGTAGAAAATAGTAGATGCTTTACTGTGAGCCACTGTCCCGTTTCCTCTTTTTCCCTCTGAGCTGGATCCACCTTCTGAGCGAGCCCCAATCCTTCTTTCGAGTAGGCTTTTGTTTTAGTTTCACGTTCCACCACTTTGAACCGCTCCATTTGCTGAAGAAAGAAAGATTGCATGGACCTTGTTCACATTCAAGATATATTATAATATCCGTGTTATAGATATGGCTGAGTGTCTACGAAGCATTTTTTTTCTAAAAACTTCAGTCGTTTATCAACTATTCCACATGAAGAGCATGTGTATGTCACCACCTAATCAACAAGTACTATGCTCATGGTCTTCCTCAGAGCTGCCTACTCCCTCTGATGAGCCAGAGCCATTTCTAATTTAAAATTTGAACTTTTCAGAGAGGCACTGGTGTCACTTTCTATCACACATTTCAAAACAGTCAATCATAAATGGTTAACATCTTGAGCTGATAATCAAGAAAATACAAGAGGAGCTATTAAGATGTGTATGTATATCCTAAATTGTAACCATGTGATATTTTGGACATAAATGATCAAAATGACAGAAAAGGTAGGCTGTTGGAAGGGGTCAACACTAAATTTTGCTGGTGAGTATGACGGTCCTTAAGCTTGTCGTCAACTGTGTTTTTAAATTCTCACGTGGGTGAGAGCATTTAATTTTTAATAAGGCAGTGTCAGATGGCTGTTAAGAAATAAAAGGAAACCAACAAATACCAAACTCTTAAAAAAATGGTTGAAAAAATCAATGTGTCATACCGTTTCTATAAGTTTGCGGTTCTCAACTAGCTGCCTTTTGTCTTTGATCTCGTTTGAAGCCACCCATGTTTTTATTTGATCTCTCAATCGCTGGAAAAACACACAAGGTTATAACATAAAAAAAAAAACACATTCTACTTAAATTACAATGACTATATCAAGACTTTTCAACAATGAAAATATGTCTGTGAACTTTTCTTACTTGTAGTTTTTTAATCTCTTTCTTGAGGTCAGCCTCATATTTTTCCTTCTGGTTTGCATTGGCTGCATTGTGGAGCTGAAATGTAGACAATGCACATTTTTCTGCTTCAGTTACAATAACAGCAAATGCCCATAAAACCTTACCTTTATGCAGGGGTCTCTTACCTTCTGCCAAATATCTTCAAACTGTTCCACACCTTCCGCTACTTTTTTCAAACATCTGTCGATCTCACCTGCATACATGTGTAAAAAAAAAATAAATATTTTTTTTTACAAATTCATGCAACTCTAAAACGTCCAGAACTTCTGACAAAAACAATGACATAGTTGGTAAGTGAACTGTGGGGCAGTCGGGCTGCACCATCCCGAGCAGGACAGCGTGACTGATCCTGAACAACACTGAACAGTTGCAACTAACAGCATTACCTTGAAGTTTTCTCTTGTCAGCCATGGCTCTGACTACGACGATGTCCACATTCCGTCTGTCACAACGTTAACTATGTAGGAAAGGTAAAAACATGTCATTTAATAAAATAAAGAAAAAGAAAAATCCCTCCAACAGGGGAATCGGTACATCCGTTTGCAGCAAGTGAAACTGACGTGAACTCCTTCTAGCTGGCCGATTGACATTAGCTGTAGAAATAATGTAGCTCCTGCACAATTCAAGCACTTTCATCAAAATGTTAAGTGTGATCGCCGGTCTTCAATCATATTTCGTTTACGTCAATAAACTCCAGAACAAACTCTCAAATATCACAAATATGACTGATATAGTTCACAGCTAACGCTGACCAGCTAACAAGCTAACATTAATGCTAGCGAGATGCCTAGCTCGTCCACTTCGGTTACAAACTCGCCCGTCTCAGAACAGCTGTCCGGGATTATGTTTGTATCAATATTCATGCATCTTGGCTCTGAGGTCCTGCACACCAGGTATAACTGGGTTTGCATTGTGAAAGGCATAATGTAATAGAATCCGTCCAAATCGTCATATACTAGCTAACACAGCTAAATGCCTGGCTAGCAGATGCATAAAATGCTAGTTAGCAGCTTAGCTTGCCAGCTAGCCCAATTTTTAAAAAAAAAAAAGGGAAACTGGGTCAAGAAAACAATCTAGATTTATACTTGTGTACGACATTTACCTAGGTTATGGAATTTCGTTTATCTTTTTTCAAATACAGCAAAAACCTATTCCAGAAAGTCTTCTTTACTTCCAAATTATGATTTCTTTTCGACAAGCTCGCTCACTGTAATGTAGCTGAAGATGGACGGTAGCTAAAATCGCACCTCCGCGTTTAGGCCCCGCCCTAAATCTTTTCTAAGCGATTTGACTGGATAGAGGTCATGCCTGTCACTGCGAGATCTAGTACAGAACACCCATTGGCTCACTAGTCAGACGACATATGATCGACACAAAGCCACTTTTCTCCTAGCTTTTACGAATCGTTATATATTTATCAACTTCTACTTATATATCCACCAAGAATTTATATGTAACTATGACAGGTGCCCACATACATGCAACTTGAGTCCAGAAATTAATTATCATTTTGCCTGAAATTTGTAGTATGTTTATATGAGCAGTTATGTGGAAACAATATAATAATAATAATAATAATAATAATAATAATAATAATAATAATAAAAAGTTGTGATTAACATCTTGCGCATTTATCTATACATATGGATGAAGATGTTTTAAAAGAAATATTAAAATAAAAATAGATGGTGCTAAAAGCAAAGTGTATTGTATAAATATCTATAATAGCATAACATTCTTGAGCTAAATAATTAAGCCATTAATAATCACAATTTATTTAGTTTTTGTTTGAAATTTTCATTTTTCAGGAGAATTACTATTTTAACTAGGTTGTACCATTTTTTTGTACACAAAGTCTGATTGTGTGTGTTCCTAAACTATGGCTACAAAATATCAATACACAAAACGTATGCAAAAAAACTTTATATATGTATGAAGTGAAGCTGATTGACCTTACATGAATACAATTGGTTTACTCTCTTCAAGGAAAAACTCCAAATAGTGTAAAGCCTGACTTGGAAAAGGAAGCATCATTTATAGAACAGCTGGGGTAAAAGGCTCCTCATATTATCATAATTATGATCATGATCATCTGGAGGGAACTGGCTAGTGAGACAGAGAGGTTGGGCTGGGTATTTCCCCAAACTGAGTCTCTGCCAACACCGACATGTCCGGTTCAATCTGAGAAAAAGAAGCAAAATTACAATTAAAAGACATCAATTTAGTCTACGCTATCACATGTTTAAACAATTTTTACGTTTTCAATGGAAACCAGCCATTGGAGTACATTAGAGTTGCACATTCATGAACAACAGCAAACCATCTAGAGTGTTTCGCTTACCTGTTGATCTTTGTCCTTTTCTTGCCGAGCAAGTCTGTGCCTCTTCTTTTTTGGCCCACCACCCTGATGCAATGCTGCTGAAGAACCAGTCACACCATTGAGTTTTTCATCCTCAACTCCAGCAGCAGGATCTATGTGGGCTCCAGACTCCTCCTGGAACAGGCGCCGGAGAATGTTTTTAAATGTGGTAACATCCAGCAAGCGTAATTACTCTTACTCATACATCGCACGAGTACACACACACAACTTGTTTTAAAGCCCTCTGCAGTGCTTTCAAAGTTGGTCAACTCAAGTGAGTCATACTCAGAGGCAGATACATAAACTACAGTCATACTGAAATCTTCACCTCAAAGAAATTTTGAATAGAGTGATAGATATCTCTTCATGGACTTGGTTTATAGACATGCATTCTCCACAACTCTTTATTTTCAGGATTCTATCAATCATTTCACTCTGGTGATGCATCACTGGTGATACATCAGTTTATTGCATGAAATAAAGATAAATACTTGTGTTATACTCAATACCTTTTCAAATTAAAAATCTTACATTAGGAATTTATATCTTTCATGGTGTTTTAGTAGATATATTTAATAGAACTGACTCCTGAAACCAATGAAATCTCTTTAAAATGAATACGCATATATTTTGGACCTTTGAGAAGTTTGATTTAACACCTCCTTACGTAGTCTTGTAATTATTTTTAAATATACTTATTCATTCATTATCTTAACCGCTTAATCCAATGAAGGGTTGCGGGGAGCTGGAGCCGATCCTAGTAGTCTTTGGGCGAAAGGCATGGTACACTCTGGACAGCTTGCAGGGCCACAAAGAGATAAACAACCACTCACGCTCACACTCACTCCTAAGGGCAATTTAGAGTAACCAATTAACCTAACATGCATGTCTTTGGACAGTTGGAGGAAGCCGGAGTACCCGGAGAGAACCCACGCATACACGGGGAGAACATGCAAACTCCACACAGAAAGGCCACTGACCAAATCTCGCCCCAGCCAAGGATCAAACCATCGACCTTCTTGCTGCGAGGCCACAGTGCTAACCACTATTCCACCTTGCAGCTAAAATACTTGTGTTTTTTTAAAAGAATATATTTTTGTTTGCTTGGGTTTAATTGAAGAGTATCTACTTTGTAGATTTTTTGGATTCTTTGAACTATATACTGAAAAGAAGTAAATTATAAAAGTAATATATTAATCATTATATTAAAGACTTGTGTTCAGGAGGTCCAATTACTTCTGTTTTTTATGTAATGTCTTACCACTTGTATTTTTTGTCAGATACATTTTTATTGTGTTTTGTAAATGGCTTGATTTAAAAAGAAGCTACAGGGAATCGCTTAATGTGCTTTTATTGATGTAATGTACTAAATTTGTAAGAAATATATTAACAAGGGAGACCTGCCAGTTGGCCAAGGAAGCCTAAAAGACAAGGTTCATTGTCTTTGAGGAATCAAACTGGTATAATGTCACCTAAATTGTGTTTGGGTATTTTCCCCTTTTGTAAATACTGAATGAACTATAAAAGTGTCTTTGTTTATCAAATACATTTTCCAGCTGATAGCAATTCTGTATTTTTCATCTCAACCACTTAACAAGTTAATTAAATGCTTAACTAAAAGTGATTATTATAACTTTATATAATAGTTACAAAAATATGATAAATAAATATAATAGTGCAAACAATAATAATAAAATGCCTTTATATTTTGGATGAATGGTGGAACCACTCTGAGCCCCTGAGCAAGGCGCTTCAACCCAAAACTGCTCACCCGGCAACGTAAACTGGCGGCCCACTGCTTCTAGAGCAATTAGGATGAGTAAAAGCAGCAAAAGATTTTCCAATTGGAATTAATAAAGTACTATTACTTCTTCTAATTTCTCTTATTTTATTTTTATTTTTTTTGTTGTTGTGATGTTCATAATAACCTCTGGATCCTAGTAGTGCAAATCTTAAACTGCAGTTACCAAAGGACGACAACCTCTTTTTTCTCACATTTTCAAAAGCTAAGCTCACAATATGGTACTATAGACATCATATGAAGTTAGAGGATTGTCGTAAAAAAGTAAATGAAGTGGAAATATAAAAATACATCAATCATTTTGCAGAAAAATCCTGAATTCAAATACAAAATTAATAAATAATATTTATGGGGTTTTTTTTTGGCTTTATGTATCTTTATCACTTTTTTTTTTATCTCTGCTTTTATTACAGCAATTTACAAGGGCTGATTTTTAAAAGTGTGAGAAAATTCCATCATATTCCCATCACTCTAATCCTTACCTCAAGCAATATAGTGAGCTGGGCATTTCTGTAATCATCCCCATGAGCATCTAAAGTTTTCATAAGAAACCTGTAAGATAAACACAGTGCTCAGATGAAATTTCAATGAAAAAAATGTACAACATTAGTTTTTTAATTAATGCTCAATACCGCCTTTCTTTTTTCAAGCGTCGTGTAATTCTTTGTACTTGATGAAGACGACCCAAAATCTTTTGGTTTATCTGAACACAGAAAATATATTCGATTACAGGCTGGTGAAGATGTGGAAATGTTTTCAGCTGAAATGATATTTTATAAACTTGGAATGTGAAACCTGGATAGAATAATCTGATATATGGTCTTTATAATAAAAAAAATGGCAAGGAGTAAAATGTATATAATAAATTGGTTTAAAGAGCTCTGTAAATAGAAATTGTGCCAGAAGTAAGCATCAGAATTCCACTTAATTACTGTAACTGTTATTCACATTTCACAGGAAATGCATCCAGGAAGCATCTGTAGTATGACTCTTTAACAGATTACACAGGACAATACACACCTGTTCAATTTCTTTACATCTCCTGCTCAGTGCAAGATATTTCCTTTTGTCTAGGGCTCTTCTTTCTTCATCTTCTTGTGCTGTGCTTTCAAGAGGTTCGTTGCCTCCTGCGTCCAGCTCAACCTAAAGGGCAAAACAAACAAAAAAACCTTTATTACTATATGCTGAACTTGACTGTTTTCCGATGAACAATCATCAGCAGAGAAAACTTTCTGTTTAACTTTTGTATAAAATAAGCATGAAAATATTACCATTAAAAAAAAGTCATGCATTCTGCATGGTACTGAAAAGATTATTTATGTATTATTACATAAGTTTGTATGTAAGAATTTACCCACCAACTTCTGAATATTTATCAGTCATCAGAGAGGCAAAGCCTGGAATGTAGCTGATCCAGGCCGAATTGAAGTGAAATAAAAGTGAGCGTGACGGCATCAAGACACAGTTTGCTAAGTTTACCTGCTATACATCTTCTTTCTTAGAACCTGATTTACTCAGGCCCAGATGACAGAGTGGAATAAATTGTCATCACAAGGCCTACTGTACCTTCTATAGTTTGTAAGCAAATTGCTACCTGCTGTGGCAGTTCAAGATGTAATCTGCCAGTGCAGTGAGTGCATCTGATGAATCCTCCAGGTGTGTTTCATAGGTGTTATTAACCCAGTGGCCGAAAAATAACTTGTTGTTAATTAAACTAATCATTGGAATAAATTGCAACTGTTGCAGTAAATTTGAAATATTATTAAAGACTGAATTCAATAAGTGAATCAGGGAGTCACAGGTGACTCAGAGTGATATTGTTGTGGTTGAGAGTACTGACCTGGCATGTGTGCAGTCTTCTGTGCCAATAGCATTGGAACTAGTGTTAGAAATAAATCTGTCTCGACTGTGACTTGTTCTTGGATGAAAAATAGCTATTTTTTTGGGATGAAAATGAACTAATATTTGAAACTGCAATCTTCATTGAAAGTGGCATTTTCTGCTGAATTTGGAGAAACCACTTATGGGTTGTGTTGAGCTATTTAAATAGATTTTCTTTGATTTGTTTATTGCAAAGAGCTGCTAGTTTGTACATTTTTAAACCTAATTTGCAGAGAGGTCTGAAGTGTTTGGTCATAGAGATTTACTTTCTTGCAATTTCTAGATGGACACTTTTCCAATACACAAACCAAATGAATGGCTCGTTACCAGGCCTCTGAAAAGCTGAAAGAAATGCCATTGAGTCATTTGATTCAAGCGTGTTGGAGATGGGATGCATCTAAAGCAGGGTTGAGCAACTCAGGTCTTCAAAGGCCACAGTCCTGCAAGTGTTGGGAGTTTCCCTATTGCAACACGTGATTCAAAACAATTGGCAATTAGCAGACCTGTGCAGAGTTTGACTTCAAAGTCTGCAAATTAAGTGTAACCAGTGTTAGGATGTGTTACAGCAGGGAAACTCCCAACACTTGCAGGGCTGAAGCCCTCGAGGACTAGAGTTGTCCACCCTGACCTATAGGTTATAGAGTAGTCGATCTTGAGGTTCAGACCTGATAACCCATGCTTTAAAGAATATTATAAATCAGAATGTAAACATTATTACCTCTCCTGGACCCAGCTCCACGCCACCAGGCTCCAACTCTGCCTCCAGGATGTGTCCTCCAAAAAGGGGGGGCAGAGCCAAGCCAGAGAAATCCTCCATCATCTAAAGAGAGATGCAATTCTGCGTCGCAATACAAACGCTTTAATCAAATAATTTTGGTGCGCTGACTAGTTAGGAAATTAAAAGTAAAGCGATTAACACTTAGTTCATATCTATGTTGATGTTCCAAAATTTCAATAGGTTTTACAGTGAATAGATTCACCATAAATGCAGTGGCAATACAGCAATTGCTTACATTTTTCAGTCAACAAACATTGATGTCAGCTGCGATGTTAAAGCACGACTAAAAACTGTTTTGTCATCAAAAGTCTCACTAGACCGCAAATAACTGCCGTTTATTCAGTAAGATGGATAAAGAGCTCTTGTAAACATAAATCTTGACATAAACGCAAACAGAATAGACCCCTGGATAGATAGCTTCCACTTGTGTTTACGTGCGACGGGCGCAGAAATTATACGTCATACTAATTGACACTACATTTCCCATGATGACCTTTTTCGCTTAAACTACAGTAGACAATATGGCAGGTACGAGTGTATTTTGTCACTTTTGAACCTGTAATTCAAGACGTTTTCGTTTCTATAACTTCTTTGTAGAATAGATGAATATACCAAATGTTCTAAATTACACAAGTAATGTTTTAGATTTACCGTATTTTTATTATATTAATCTGAAAATGCATGAAAAATGTGACCTTGGATGTGTTGCTAATGTTAACTAGCATTAGCTAATCAAGCGCAGCTTGTAAGTTGTTGTAGCTTTTTTACATGCCGGTATTTTCCTGCAGGAATTGGAGCTTTTCTGAAAAATGCTTGGAATAAGGAGCCTGTTATTACGGCTTCTTGTGGAATCGGGCTATTAGGTAAGAAAAGAGCCTTGTATGTGTAGGTTACTAATGTTTTTAAGTGTGTGCGGTGGCAGTAGTGTACTGCTATTGAAGCAACAAGAAAGATGTAACAAGATGGTAATGAGGTCATTTGTTACACTTCACCTCATTTCGATTAAACTGACTAAACATTGAAAATGCTTTAAAAACACAAGTTGGGGCGCCGTGTTAAAAAAGGAACACACTGAAATTGTTATACAAATAATTGAAACCTTTAGTTATATTTCAAGCAAAACAAGGACAAGTACGACGTGTTAACATTAACAAAACATTTTGCAAAAGAAAGAAGAAAAGGAAAGGGAAAATGAAGAAAAATATTTGGAACGGGGACATCAAAAGACTATAAAAATGTGTTAAAAATAAAATAGCAATGACACAGTTACACAGATTTAATAGCAGCACTTCAGTTGCATGTTAGTTTGAAATATGAGGAATTTTGCTGAATGAGGGAAAGTGTAGCCCACTCAAAAAGCAGATTCTGTGGATGATGTCTTATCCAGTGAAATTTTGTTAGATTAATACGATAAAAATATCCTAAGAGTGTAATCAATGTGCTGTCTTTCCTCAGGTGTCCTTCTTCCATTGATCAGTCCTTATACAAAATATACAGCAATGATGAATGCGGCTGTTCCATACAACTACCCAGGTAAACAGTTCTATCATTTCTTGTATTTGAGTTAATTGCTGACAAATGTTAGACATCTAAGCATCAGTTATTAATACTTCATCTCTGTTTTCTTGTTACAGTTCCTGTGCGAGATGATGGAAACATGCCGGATGTTCCTGCCCATCCGCGTGACCCTAAAGGAAACATCATTGAATGGATTAAAACGCTATAACTTCTTGTTCTCAAAATCAATGCCTGTATTGCTCCTCTTGTTCATATGATTAGTTGCCCCAGCTGTCTTTTTCCCACAATAAAAATTCTATTTAATTCTACTTCTACTTTAATTCTACTTTTGTACAACATTTATTTATTGAACACATTTATGTAAATAACATAATTGCTGGCACATTTTATTAAAGCACAAAAGTGAACAAGAAGGGGTGTCAGGGAGGGGAGAACATGCATACTTTTTTATCTGTTTAATGTGTTTAGAAGCTGTTGCTCTATCAGCTTTGTATACAGAACACCTCTGTAATAGGACTGCATGTGTTGGTGCATATAGCAGTGAAGTTCTTGAAATCATTCATTTACATTTTCATGCATCAGCAGCAGTTATGGCCAAAAGATTGACTTTGTCCTTTTGCCACAAATATGGTAGCTTGCAAAGCTGTTGGGATTTAATTTGTCAGAGATAATGTCAAAGATAAACTGACAACAGAAACAAGTGATTTAGTGTTTCTGTTACTGGGTAACTTGCTGAATCAAATACACTGTTGTCTATAGTGGAACACATCCAAAAACTTCACTGAGAGTCATTCTGCAATGACCCTTGATTTATTTAACACCAGAACTCTGAAAAATAAGAGTCTCATTTGGATTTTGAGTAAAATTTTCTTGTAAATACAATGACTGTGCAGATGTTGTAGTGTTGATGGGTTGAAGATGTGGGAAGAATTCACCTCTTCATCATCTTTGAAATAACATGTTTGAATTTTCTTGTTAAAGAGGATCAAAATCTGAATAAGACCATATGAAATGATTCTGTAGATGAGAATTTAAACACCAACAAATTCCACTTTCAAAAACCAAACATACTCAGTGAAGGATTCCTTCATAGAACTTTTATTTTTTTAACACCCAATTATTCTGAGTTTTGCTGTTGCTCAGCAGTGTTTCATCATTTCACATTTTTATATTAATACAGTGGCTGTTGTATTAATATAAAAATGTGTTCACAGTGCTCCTTCGTGTTCACGCACAGAACCAAGGACTTATAGGAAACATCTAAATAATATTTCACTTCAGTGGAAGAGTTTTGAAGATGTGTATGACTAACATCTATGCTATTTGGCTCTGAGTAAAAATAGATTCTGCAAATTTGCAAACATAAACAATCCATATCAGGGATATGTTATTGTATTCTTTGTTGCAACATCATCTGATTTCAATGCTTACATTTTGACTTGATTTCTACCATTGTTAACAATATTACTGTCTGTGTACAATTAAAAAAATTTAATATACCATTTTTTAAAACGACCAACTTTACTGAATTTGTTTGACCAAATTTAGTATAAGTGTAATCCTGCCTGGCATTTGATTGACAAATGCCAGCAGCCACTTGAACAGCTGTCCTTTTATTTGATGTTTTTATTTCTACACAAATGAAATCACTATCTTGGTTTTTGTGCAGGTAGCTATGAAAACTACAGTTTGTCATTCAGTTATACGGGATATCCAAAGAAAAACATTTTCACAAAATCAAAAATGTTCAACCAAAGTGAAACATTTTATAAAGTTGTCAAATGATCATATAAGCGCACATTTTTAGCATTACAAGCATGAAAAAGCACAAGGTTACCCTTATTAAAGATGCAATACTATAAAATAATACACAGGATTTGCTGTTAATAATGATTCTCCACAGCCTTTACTGGCAATATCTCAAATCTGTTGTGATCCTTCTGAATGTTGAAAGATCACAGCAACTGAAGGCTGTCAGAGCTAAAATATAAACCATTTAAATGTGTACAGAAACAACATTTCACTTCTATGCTTCACTGAGCTACAGACTTGGAGCTACAGAGCAACACATCATATACCACAAACACTTGCTCAGACATAGGTCCACTTTCCACTTACTTTCTTCATCACTTTCATAAATTCATCTCCCCAGTAAACTTAATCATATCATCTGCCTCTCTTCAAGATTTACTCACCTACAATCAGTTAGCCAATTGTAAACATCTTTAAATTAGGGACTAAAATGGAGAAAATATAATCCAAAGCCTAAGCATGCAAATCATTCTTAAGACCCTCTGCAACATGCTTTTTTCTAAAAAAAAAAGAAAATACATATCTCTCTACAAAACTTCATTCCAAACATTCACTTATTAATTTTCATAGTGGTAAGTTTGTTTGAGATGCTCTGTATTAACCAAATACGATTTTGATAAATCCACTTCATGTTTCCATTGAAAGTGTTGCTGATCAAATTTGAAGAATTAAAATTAACCATAGACGTGTTTTTTCTTTGTATTTTGAGTTCGGAAAGAGCTGGAGCGATTTAATAATCTTGCCATCTAAATACATAACTTCACAGCAGCAAAATAATCAATATTAGAAAATGTAAGATTTATCTCATAGAGAACACATCCCAAGTACAGTCACAGACACATAAGTAGCTTGAAATCAACTCGGTGTGTCATTTAATTTAAAATGGACAGTTTCATCTATATGATCACTTTTTAAAATGAAAGAAATAAAACAAAACAAAAACTAACACTTTCAATACATTTGAACTGTTTTTCTTCACTGGAATCATGAAAATACACCAATCTTGCAGCTTTTTTTCAAAAATATAATTCTGTTGCAGATAAGGAGCCTGTCCTCTTCCCAAAATACCTCAAAACAGTCAAAGTGTACAACCTGGATCCAGTCCATAAACAAGCTGAACAGATAAAACTTTTCTGCATTGTGGCACAAAAGAAGAGAACACAGCAACAGAAACGAGAGGCAGCCTCACGGGTCAAAACTAATTTGGAAATGTTAGTCATTTTAAACAAGACACAGTGTGATGGTCTCAAACATTACGACAAAACTAACCTGTATTTGATCTTAATGCCCACATTTTTCCACTCTGAAGTTTTAGATATCACAGTGTTTTTTCGTCTTTATTCCATACAACCTTAAATCATACCATGAACCAGTTTCATGTAAAAATACTCATGAAACATACTGTATAATTAGATGATAAATAGAAGATCCACAGTAAATCACTATTCAGTGTGATGTTACCAAGACTCAACCTGAGGCTTGATGGACTGCAAAGTGCTGGACTACTGCCCCACTGGTGTGCACTCACTCAATGATGGGAGCTGAGCGATCGTTGGTGACGGTTTTTCTGAGTCGGATGTGGGCAAATGGGTTGGGCCTGGAAGGCAGAAGTGACAAATATGCATTTTCAGTTTATTTACGTAATTGTTTGAAGTTTATTTTTCCTGACGGGTCAAAGAACATTAAATAACTGTTCATCTAAAAAATGAATAAAATTACATAAAATTTAGATCAAAGCTAATAGTAATGTAACGTTTTCCCAGACCGTTTAGGAAACGTTATATTAGTGGTTGTTTAAGTGAGAGGCTGAACAGATCTTAGAGGGGAAAAGAAACTCAGCAGAAAGTTCTCATGTTGCTTGCTGTCTGGAACAAAAAGCTACTGAAGTGTTTCAGGTAAAGTTGGTGAAGTAATTAAGAAATTGCAATTTAAAGTGGAGTGGAGGTCAAAGTGAGAACTAAAAGACAAAAGTCTTTTCAAGAGAACTGCCAGTAGGATTTAATGGAAAATAAAGTCCAGCTTGACAACAAAAGCCTTCATTAAGGATTAGCTCGCAGCAATTGCACTGTTGTAATGTCCTACAACAACTAAACAGAAGTGTAAAAAAAAACATGTAAACAAGTTATTACAGATTGTTATGTTAGAGAAGCAGGGAGCATTTCTCTACTATACCGCCTTAAATACCAGTAATGTTTGATGATTAAATGATAATTGCTACAACAACATGAAAATTATTTTTAACACTCCTGTGAATTTCACTAAACAAGGCACTGACTTGCACTGTACTTGTTTTCTTTATCCTGAAGTCTTCTCGAACAATAAATAAATTCAATCTTAAATCTCTTGCAGAAATTGATGGAGTAAAAATGGCACATTTTAAGTGATTCTCAGAGGGTGTTTCTACCGATGACTAAAACAAAGTGCCCAGTTGTTTGACTGGAGCTTTCATTTTAAAATGAAGAACATAACAAATCGGATTTCTTTTTATTTTCCTTTTATTTTACTGTCTTCACTTTTGAGTCTTATAAAAGCCTTTTTATGAAGAACAACTGCAAATCAGATTTTATTATAAGGAAAGCAATAATTGCTTTAGAGAGACATATGGTCATATTGTTTGTGCATTTTATGTTCCCAGTAGATAAACATTTGAACAAAAAATACACTTCATACGTCCAATGTCAAATAGGTTTATTTTTTTACTGACAACGATAATACACACTTTAACTAGAAATATTTAAACTTTTGCATGTCATTTTAAAATAAAATTATCTTTAAGATTTTTAACTAAAACTAAATTACACGTATGCATGATACATTTCATGCGTTTAAATCATCTTTAGCATTAAATGTCATTGTTTGATGAAAAATAGAAAAAATGACTTTTTTAATAAAATCTTTAGAAAGGTGAGAGATGAAAGGTAAATTAAAACTATCAAAATTGGTCTCTTCTCTGAAAGCATACTTTGCATGTTTAGAACTGCCAGTCTTTTTTTTTTTTTTTTTAAATTAAAATGTCAACACATCTCTAATAATTCTGCATGCTAAGAGAAACAGTGAAACTTTCAGTTGTCTTCATTAAACAGCTGTTGGACTTTTTCTAAACGGCAAAGTATTAAATCCAATTAATATATTTCTGAAGCAATGCAGTTCTAGTTTTCAAGCTGTTTTAAATAATTTATCTAAAATTCAGGACTTTTTAAACCTTGAAAACATAAAATTTTAACCACATGTAAAAATCTAGACTCTGACAAAGTTAGTGGAGTGGTCCTCCTTTGAGTATCTGTGAGTTGATCTAAAATTACCTCGTAGGAGAAGGAGGTGAAGAAGCCAAATCTGACGTGATCTGCAACAGATGAGACAGGGATCGTTATGACATTCCCATAATCACAAAACACCTTGATCTCCTCCATGAGACAGTGACTTATGAGGACACATTGGCTGGAATTCAAACTTCTCCCACAGGTTTCGAGTTTCTGACCTTGTTGCTGTCAGCCATGCTGTAGGGGCGCGGGCGGAAGGTGCTGACCCGCTGGGGAGGAATGGAGCGATCCTCCTCTGACTCAGAGGTGAGGCCTTTTAGGCCTGGAGACACCAGTTTGTCGAGCTGTCCAGTACTGGTGCTGTTAGCCTTAGACAGGAAGAGGGAGCTACAGAGGAGATTAGACACAGAAAGGAAAGAATGCTCAGACAAAAAAAACAAAAAAAAACAACAAAAAAAAAACAAGGAAGCAAGTGAGAGCAGAAAAAATGTTGGGTTTATGTGAATTCATCAACAAGTTTGTTGCTGTTGGAAAGAGAAAGAGAAAATGAAGCAGAGCAGTGGAAAAACTGATGGGTCAACAAGATTTTTCCTCCTTCTGGCTTAAAAAGTTTTGATCCATGGCAATACAAATAGAAGATGGAAAATATTTATTATCAAGAGAATCTCAAACTAAGTTTTATTTCTTTAAATTACAGTAAAGTATAGTACTAATATTGCTAAAAAGCAGAGTTCTATAAGGAATTATAGAGATTATATCTTATATCTTATTATTGGCATTATTCTTAACTCTCAAACAAGTAAAACAAAAATAAAAAAGAAACTGCTTTCAGTGTTTGTCTGACATTATAAGACTGCTCACCCCTCTAGCTGATCCAACTTGCTGTGTTGTGGCTGAGTGTAGGAGAAAGGGAACCAGCCTTTCCTGTGAGGGAAATATTTTACATGTGACAGCAACTAAATAAAGTGATGATTTCAGGGACCAAGACAGAAAACGTGTGTAGAACACAGTAAAGTCATTTTCTGATTTACATTCCAGCAAATGAGCTGTAATTCATACCGTCCAGTCCGTTCATTTTGACCGTAGTGCCATCCGTCTCTGGGTTCAGAGATGAGCAGGGTGATGTCATCACCAGGGAGGAAGTGAAGTAAACAAGCTCCGGCCCCGATGTTTCCACTTCCACTTTCCATTGCTCCAGGTGTATGAGCAAACATGGCCTCCACACGTGTAATTCCAGATAAAGGCAGCATCCTGGGAAGACTGGAGCCTATGTCGAGGAGTAAAATAAAAGAATGAGATGAGAAAGATGAACAACAAACAAACAGAAATGCTCTTGTTCTTCTTACCTTGGAAACCACCCAGCCTCATCTCACTGACTGGTCTTCTTGGCAGTGGAAGAGTTGCAGTAGCGCACACATCCGTGGCCTTCAGTAGCCAGGGGTTATGTGATGGAGACAGAGTGTTGCTTCCTCCTGGTCCCACCTGCTGATGCAGCAGCTGCACTGGAGTCATGGCTCTGGATAGAGGAGCGCTGTGGGACAGTGGAGGACTGTGAGGAGCGCTGTGGGGGATGGGGAGGGTCATGCCCTGTGAGGAGCTGTTGGTCGGTGGGATCTGGCTCTGTGGCATAACTGTAGAAGGGATGAGACTCGGGGAAAGGTTGGAGGTGTTTGCGGCCAAGAGAAGGGAGCCCTGCGGGGCAGAACAGCTGGACATGGTGGTTGTGGATGCAGCTGGGCTGATGCTGTTGCCTTCAGGGAGGGGGCTGGCTGATGTACTCAGGGGTGTGCAGGCATGCTGAGGAGATGCTCCTTGAGATGAACCTCCAGTAGCTCCACCAGTGGAGGATGCAGAATGGGAAGTCTGGGGGGAGCCCTGAGGAGGACCACTGTCATTCTGAGAGGAAGAGGAGGGAAGCGATCGCTGCTGCTGGGAGCGGCTGGAGTCTCCATTCAGAAGAGGAGGGACTTCTTGAACAGAGAGCCTCTGAAAAACATGAGCAGAGCGTGATGACAACCACACACATCCAGGCACACTGCAGGGATTTACTAAATCTGGAGGAAGAGCAAGTTATCCAATGGTCAAAAGGATGGCAGTTCGAATCCTGCTCCCCCGGTCAATCTGTCGTTGTGACCCTTGCCTCCAGTGTCGGCATTGTTGGTGATGTGAACGAGTATTTTGGTAGTTGTTGGAGAGGCCGCTGGCTGCCATGTGTCCGTCAGCATGCTGCAGGCAGCTGTGGCTACTCCTGTAGCTTACCATCACCAAGTGTGAATGATTCAAGGATTCATTGTAAAAAGCAATTTGTGTGCCTTGAAAAGCGTTACTTAAATCCAATCAAATATTATTATTGTTAAGTGTCCAGGTGTCACATGACACAAACTCGAGCCTGATTTGAATCATGAAAACGTTATATTTAAAGGTAAAATCCAAAAGGAATCTCATCACCATGACTTCGTTGATTTGTGACTTTATCCTGGTGACCAAGATTTACTTCTTATTCTGCTAAAGTCATGTCACAGTGAGCACATTACAGAAAGAAGATTGTATTTCTAATGATAAAATATACATCTAACATGTCTAGTTTTGCCAGTTTAACAAATATGACAAAGTCTAAGCCTGTTAGTCATGTCAGTTTTCCATCTTTACTTGAGACAAATTACTACTTGTCTATTGGAGGGGGAAAAAAAAAAGCAAAAGCCAAACCTGTTCTGGCTGAACAGAGCCAAGCTTAGTGTGACGGAGGACCTCGGCTATCCCAGCAGCCCCTGGGCTCTGTGGCGCAGTGTGACGCAGCAGGTTGAGAGCTCGCTCCGGCAGCTTTGTTGGCTGAGAACACGACTGCTGCCAAGATGAGAGTTTCTGCGACAGCAGCTCTCTCACCTGGATAGCAATCAAAGAACCAAACAGAATTTAAACCTTTGCTTTCTCATCAGTAGAAAAAGTTGCTCAGAAGAGATAATCCATGGAGACTCTTTGACTTGGTATTTGTTGATGACTGAGTATTTGTAGCAAAGTAATCAGCATCTTTTTAAATTCTATTGATTCTGTGGTCAGTTATCATCTTTCTTCACAAAAATGAATAATTATTGAAATGGCTAGATCCACATAAAATCATATGAACATAAAGTACACCCTCATCATGTGCTTTTATTTATCAAGACATAACAAAACATCTGCTTTTCACATTAAAATAGTGTAAATACAATTTCAAATGAGCAGCAACACATGAGATGTTACATTACTGTTATTTAACAAAAATTACACCGAAAAGCATAAGGAAGTGTTTAAAAAACAACAATGCACATCCCATGATTCAATCATTTGTAGAGGCACCCCCAGCAGGAATAAATAACTCAAGGAAAATGTGTTGGGTTAGATACCTTAGTTCTAACAAAGTATTTTTGTATGTTAACTGTTTTTCCACATTGTTGTAGAAAAACTGTGGTCCACTCCAACATGGCTTCAGTTCATTGAGTTTTGTCTTGAAAGCATTGAAATAATGCTGAAGTCTGGCCTTTGAGCCTTAAAAGACCATAATTCACTTTCTTTTTCAATTTGCTGAGATCTTTGTCCTTTTGCATAACCCATTTCCAGCCAAGCTTTAGCTGCTTCACATTTATCTTTAGAAAATTTTAAGCAATAGAGGAGTTAACAATCGACTCCATAACTGGTCCAGGTCCAGTTGTTGCAAATCAAGTTCATATTATCACCCCTAACAACTGTTTTTCTAAGATGTGATGCTATATTTTACAGTCAAACATGTCCAGTTCAGTCTCATCTGTCCAACAGACATTGCTCCAGCAGTGTTGTGGTTTGTTAAGTTGCATTTTCGCAGAGCTTCTGTCATTTATTTTTCTTTTCTCAAAGTGAAAATGGTTTCTTCTGATAATCCTTACAAATAAGCCATACTTGTTGATTCTTTTCTGATAGTGTTGCAATGAACTTTAAAGCAACACTACATAAATTTCTGAGCTCAAACTACGTGCTTCTGACTTATTTAGATGACACACTGATATTCATTACACACATTTCTGGAGCTGTGGTTGCAAATGGCAATTCCTTAGCCATGCAACATCCCTGGGTGTTGCATGGCTAAGGAATTGCCATTTACGACTTTTTTTTCCCGCCCAGAGCGTGTGACAGCCACATCTTGATCGCATCACACACCAGAAACTACATATCAACACAGTAGCCGTTTCAAACTCACACCATGACTGATTTAGCAAAGAGCAAAAATCTGCCAGAACTCAGTAATGCTGTTAAAATGTTTAACCTGTTAAATGAGGCCTGTAGCATGAGATGCAGCACTTTGGATTTTAGAGTTTTTCCTCAGTTTCTGTTTCACTACCTTGCTGGAAAGTCCACTCCCGGGAAGACTAGAAATTATGTTTACCACTTTAAATAATCTTTCTCCCGGTAAAGTGATGGAGACCAAATAGTTTGGAAACATCCTTCCCCGTTTAATGGGCAGTGACTTTTCTAAAAAAGTTGCTGATGTCTTTCCTCCTAGGCATTGAGTTAACCCAAACCTGAATGATCCAGAACATCAAACTCATAACTTCTGCTTTTTGTAGCGGCCCTTAGACTTAACTGATCATCAGTAAGGCTTAGCTGCTACTTGCCTTCCTGATTCCTAATGAAGCAGCAATAAAGTTGTCCTCAATCTTTCACTGCTTTTCTGTTATTGTTTCATTTGTTTTGTTTTGTTTTTCTTTTTAAAAGAGTATATTATGTCTTACTTTACAGTCCATCATTTGTCTGATTTTTAAAATCATATAAAAACTTAATTTTTTCATTATTACAATTGATTTTTTTTTCTTTCCACTGTGATGTAGAAGTAGATGCTTCTTAAAGGTAAACAATTAGTTTTAGAGTATCAATCTATTCTCTGACAGGAAGAGAAACAGAGCATTAAATGAATGTGAACAGATCACCTTGGTGTGGTAGTTTATGAGCAGTTTGGTGACACAGCACTGCCGGTCGACCAGGAAGCAGTATCGTCTCCTCTCCTCAGTGAGTGCAGATTTGTAACCTGTGGCCACCAGCGCATCCAGCTCACCTTGGCGACGACTCATTAACTCTACAAACTGGAGAAAACGACCACAACTTTATACAGGCACAGTCAAAATCCCCAGCACAGCACTCAAACATAAGGTGACCTTTACTGTTAATAGTGTGGAGACACACTATTCTTTATACTTCAAGATGCCAAAACCTTAATCTGCTTTTATGAGTTATATTTTATTCTAGCTGAAAGTTTTGCACAAAGTTTCTAGTTTCTCAAAAAATCCTGTGAAGCAGATTGCGTTTTAGTCTTACTTACATTGACCTATTTTTCATGCAAACACTCTCGCAATTCTGCTCCATAATCGGCTGTAATACCCAGTGAGATGTTTAAGATCCATGTATTTGAAGGATTTGTTAAATGAAAGGGAACACTGTCTCACGAGCGCACTCTCGTTTACAGCTTTTAAATCACGTGTAATGGATGTAACACAGGTTTGGTTGTAAATTGAAGTTACCTGCATTTCTCTGTCACCATATTTGTTTGGATGACGACTTCCCTGGCTTTTCCTGCGGAGTTTCTTCAGCTGGGACTGGCAGCGCTCAATGGACTCAGACTGAGATCTTCGCTCACTCTGATACTTCTTTAAGGTGGCCTGAGAAGAAAACAGAAGCAAAAGTCAAATGCAGGATTCATTTAAATTAATATCTGATTTGAAGCTTTGCTTAGAGTCACTGAGAGCCCTGAATTTGAAATACATCAGTCAGAAAATAAATATAAACCAATATTTTTGGAAAATCCAATTATCTTAGTCAAATATAACAACAAAAAATCGGTTCTTGTGTGATGAACAAAAAGTCCTGACAGAAAGTAAACATCTAACAGAGTGTAATTTGACTAAAAGGCCTTTGGTAAGAACCACAGTCTCTAAATGTGTCTTGTAGTCATTAAAGAGCTTTTTTCATGTTTTCTGCTCTACCACTCCTCTGTCATAGTGTGTTCAAGCTCTTTCAGTTTTGCAAAAGTTTTATTTAAGCATTTGTTTCTTCATTTAGTGGCTTCTGCTCTCTGCAAATGACTGAAACCAGAACTAATTCATACTCCGGTGATCATTCTTATGCTACTGAATGTCCAAAAAACCCAGTTTCTTACACCGGATGACACGTTTTACGCTGATAGGTGCACACAGATGCAGAAACTTTCAGTCTCTTCTTCTCATCCAGTCACATCCTGCTCCAAAGGATGTCAGAGTTGTATGACAGTGACTCTTCTGGATGACTACCAAAAGTCTTTGCTTCTTATAAGTCTGGTGCTCTCATTGATGGAAGCTCATACAACCAGCTCCCATTTCTGCAGTAAAACTTGTCAGAAAGATGAAGCAGCCTCTTATTGCAACCTACAGCAAGGTGGAGTTAGATCATCCAACTGAATTCTAATTTGTTTATCACATTACTTTACAAGCCATGATGCCCACTGACCCTGACCAGTAGAAATGGATGTGTGTTAAGTCAAGTGGTGTGTGCTCCAGGATATTTATGTTTCTATTCTCTATTTTGTTACATAAAAACACTTTTGTTGTTGCAAATAAAAAAATGATTTATTTGCAATTTATTTGTGATGATATTCTAAAATATGTGTTTATAATTTTTAGTTTATAATTTATGTGACCGGTACTGTTTTATCACAATTCAGTCTGCTGTATAATATCAAATTAATTGTTTTATATAATTATTCAGATTTATATTCAACCCATTTTAAACAATTTACATTATTCCTAATGATGATATTTTGTACACCTCTCTTGTTCTCTTTTCCTCTGACTTGGGGCAGCATTGGTTTGTCTACCTGTTAGCAACATATCTCAAACAGACAGATGTCTATAAAAAAATTCAGGAGCTCTCAGATATGGGAAAAGGAGCAAGTGATTAGATTTGGGGGAGTGATCTGGAAGGATTTATTACTATGGGGAGATATGATTCATTTTGACATGAGAGCTACTTAGTCAAAAATAATGGCCACAATCATGGCAAAAAAAAAAAAACAAAAAAAAAACCTCTAATGGCTTGGCAGAGGTCTGCACTCTCTGGGTGAAATTTTTTTTTTAATATCTTAACTTGGTGTAAAGATCAAAGGCAAAAAAAAGTAAACATATTTTAATCAATAGTGAACTTACTGTGAGGTACTTAATGTCCAGTTCCAGTTTCTGCTCCAACTGGGCGAGCATTTCAGAGTGAAACAGCTTCAACTGTGGATAAATGAATTCAGTAAACCATCTAAAATGTGCAAAACATCTATGTTGAAGCTTGCCTGTATGGAGCTAATGAGTAATGAGCTTTTGAAAATGCCATTTCCTGCACCTGAGCTACTAAATGTTAACTTTTGTGATTTAAATATCCTTTAATATTTACCATACAGTGAATCACAGAGGAAGCATGCAGCCAAATTATCATGTAATTGTTTGGTGTGAGACCAATATCTTCTGGTTTCTGTTCTTACCACATCTTCCAGTTGCACCTGTATTTGCCTGTGCACCTCAGCCATCTGGAATAGCGTGTCCCCTGTGAAGAGGAGCACAGCAGAATAATCATCAGCATCACATCATTTAGACTAAGAGACAATTTCATGCTTTAATTTCCTGATGTGCTCTGAAGTATGAAAGCTACGACCTAAAAGCTGCAAAGATACAAAATGTGTGCACAAATAAAGGCCACCCATAGTCCACATGAAGGAATTTTTGTCTCATAAAATGCACCAATGAAATTTTTTTTTTTTTTTTTAAACTTGCTGCTTTGACACAGTTTCTGCTTTACTAAGTGGCAGTCAGCTGCAAGTTCCTCCCTCAGTCACACAGCACTATAGTATGTGGTGGCTGGCATCTCGCCCTCCGACACTCCTGCCTGCCTCCCCCGCCGTTTTCAGCATTACAATGAGATCATGTGGTGTTGTTAATCTCCCAACAATGGCCCTACTCTCTCCCTTTGCCTCTGTTCTCTGGCTCTACATTTCCTCATCCTCTCTTGTCTTCATATCCTCGCTCATAAACATATGCAGCACTCTCACAATATATTTCCCATTTCTTACCAGCTGTCACATTCACTCTATAAACTTCACAAGGGTTTAAGGCAGATTGTGTTTATGTCCTCATCTCTGTCCCTCTAACGGCCGCCCACTCACCAAGCTCCTTGGAGCCTTGGCTGTCGCTGGCCAGCTCTCCAAGCTTCACCAGAGCATCAAAGTAGCCTTTAGCAGCCACGGTCACTCCTGCAAAAGACAGTAAACTATTGAAAACGTCAATGTTTTCAGACTGGAGATGTTAGTAAGTCTGACAGACCTGTCAGGGCTTTCTCATAGTGTTTTCCCATGGTCACAAAGTTCTTCAGACTGGGGTTGAACTGGTCCAGGATCCCCTGTTGGCAATAATACACAAAAATGCCACAACAGAAAGCAAATCCATCAGGTGTTTTCACACTTCTAATGCCTGTGTATACTAAGATATGAGACCAATTTTACCTTGTAAACATTTTCTGTCATCTTGTTGACCTCTTCGGTGCGAGACATGATTTTTATCTCACCAGTTTAATTTCCACTATGTATGCTTGTGCTGTTCTTTTCCTTTACACTTTAGAGGCCGCCAGTCTCCTTAAAAAGAGCAGAGAGAGACCAACTTAAGGAAAGTACCTACTTCCGAAAGCTTTAACTTTCATCACGTCAAAGAAACAGAAATGTCAATTTTCTTTGTCATTAATGTCCCTAAATTAAAAATAACAATTATCTTAAGTTACTGAAAGAGTCTCCTTTAGTTTTTAAATGTTTATTCAGTGCTTGACTGTGCAAAACTGTTTTTGTGTGAAGGCTTGTAAGCTTGGGATTTAACTGGGAGGGCTTTTAAGGCCACTGTATAAACCATCATAACAAGTGACGGGGGACCATCTTGGGTTTTGTCCGAGGTTAGCAGTGTTATTTTCATATGAGTCCCTTTGCCAGTTTCCACACAATCGCTTCACAACATAACAGCAACCCAAATATTTCTCCAAGATTTGTGTGCCAGACGAGTTTCACAATTTCAGATAAGAACAATGGACTCCTCCAGTCTGAGTCACAGGTGTCAGGGCGCTGAATAAACACGCGACATCGTTTCCTTGGAAGAGGGTACGATTAGGAGGGGAACTGATCTTGGGTCAGATGATTTCCAGTTTGGATTTAGTGGCAAAAGACTTGGTTTTCCCAGTGCTACCCTCCTTTGTTACCACAGTTAGATTACAGTGAAAACGTTGACCCAGATCAACTAATGCTATATGACACAAAGAAAACTTTTCCAGATTCTTGCTCATTAAGGCCATACTGGTGAAGTATGTAATTTGTCAGGGTGGAAAGAAGACAGAGGACTGACAGCTTTGTTCAAACTTTCTCTCATAACTTTGCCCTCATAACTGTGTGCCGTCTACTGGTGCAGAGGAATGGTGAAGACTGATGATGCATGAACATACTAGCTTAGTTAGGGTTAATTCTGAGAAATAAAGTGCTGTTTGTTTCAGGATGCAACAGGAAAAGTCTGCAGGTGGTTGGGAAGTGATACAGAAGGTGCATTCATGTGGTTTAGCCTCTTTAAAATTTCTTCCAAAGGAATAGCTGGTCGTTGCTGACTGTTTGAGAATTCTGCTAAAAACAAAATATTCTGTAAAGGATCTGTGTGTAATTGTATGCAATTTGTGTGAATTGTAGTCTGAAATGTTTTCGTTTAACCCCTGCATCTCTAAAGAAATAAACTGATCTTAAAGGAAAAACATTAGTCTACAAACAAATGATCCTTTCCTCCACATCATCTCAAGTTTATATTATAATCAAAGGCACCACAAGTTATGTTTTTTTTGATGAAGTAAAGCACATGTAAAGTGTCTTCAAACCAGTTTTTAATAGCATTATTCACACATCAGTAAATTAACTGCACAGTGGAAGCTTCTCCTTAGTAAGGGCCACTTAGCAAAGCAGTTACTTCAGCAGCTACCTGATCATCTCCAACTCTCAGTTCAATTTATGGAGAAGCACCAGAATTACATTTTAAAAAGAAAAAGTTACGTACCTTTTCTGGGCTCATTGTGGGTCACGATAAAGGCCTCCTGTGCGTCTTTCACTGTTTGATGAACAGTAAAACACCCCTTCTTTTCTTCCTATTAGGCTACTTTCCCTCTCGGTTAGTTAGTGGGGGGTTGTTTCATCCAGCAGAGCACTAAATATCACCTCCCCTCCAACCCCTTTTCATATGACCCTCTCTTCTCGTTTCCCCCCTCCCTCTGCCTCTCTTTACTCCCAGGAATCGAGGTCAGATATCCAGTGCCGTTCAGTACCTTTCCTCATTACTGAGCCGATTACCAACATGCCTTCACACCCGCAAAAACCGGCCAGAAGAAGCACCACCACCACCACCACCTCCACCAGGACAACCAGCCCCCTGCTGTTGGAAACCACTCTCAGCCTCCCATTCTCCCAGTCCCTCTCTCACTCGGGCAGAATAACAATGAGCCAACAGGACTTTGTCTGAATAGCAGCAGGAGGAGAATAATGACTTGAACTTTTTAAGCCAAAGACAGAGCAGCACAGGCAGGCCTATCACTGGCCTACATACACCCGGCCCATCACACATTCCTGCTCCCCATTCTCAGAGGAGGAGGAGGAGGTGGAGGAGGCCCTGCATGGACACAGCAAGGCCTTTCATTTACTGCAATAAACTGAGCAAGAGATTACAGACTAATGTAAGAAATGAAGGTACTGCGGAGATTTCAATGTGCTGGAAAAAGTCCAGAGTTTAGGAGGGCAGGTAACTGAGCAGACTGTCTCTTCTGCATTTACTGCAAGGAGAGTTTGTTCTGGGGTCACAAGTTCACTTTTCACTCATTACCGCCGCCAGAAAAAGATTTAAAACTGACTGCTACTTGGATTTTCTTGTTTTGTTAAAGTGTATTGTTTGTATGCAAATGTTATTATCCAACCTAAAGACCTAAATTATTTGTCATGTTGAAGTTTATTCATCATTTTGTGTAAAAGTAGATACTAGGGGTGCGGAATCAAAAAAAAAAAAAAAAAAAAGATCTGGACTTTTTTTGTTTCACAATTTTAAAATCAATATTTTTGTTAAAAAAATCAATTTTTCCACATAATTAAAAATAATCCATTGTAGATTTTTTTTTGTCATTTTTATTGATCTTTTTTCTTGTCGATGGTCTGGCGACTGTTTTTCCTGATTGAACTTGATGAGTAGCAAAAAAATTTTGCACATGTCAGAATTTAAATCAAATCGACCGTAATAATTTTTCTGTTCTTTCTAGCTTATAGAAGAATGAAGTTACTTAGGAATTTAGCACCTTTTTTTACTTAAGTGTAATAATTATAAATCAAAAATCTGTTTGAATCAAGAATCAATTCTGAACCGAATCGTTGTCACCCCAATAATCAGAATCAAATTGAATCTTGAGTTGTTAGATCCACATCTCTGTTAGATATACTGAATCAAGTTTGACACTCGGTATAACCTCAAGTTTTACTTCTAACATGTCAAACAGACTAGAAAACTGAATAAATGATTAGAAAGGCCTAACAGAAGTCTTTGAATGTCATACAGTTCTACCACTCCTGTCTACACTTTCTACCATTTCATCATCTTTAGATTTGCTCATTACATAATCACATTGATGAAATGCCAAACTTAGCATACATTATCCTATATATTAGTATTATGTCACTAAATCTAATGTGTTTGTTCAGATTGTTGACTTTTTTTTAAGTGGATGTAAAAGTTGTATTACATTTCATAGTCTGCCTCTGAATGGCCCCACTATCAAAAAGTTTTCTTGTCCTAGCAAAAAACTACAAATTGTTGTACAAGTTCTAAATATTTTCCTAAGTAAAACATTGTAAAGACCAGGCATCATCTACTATATATGATATCTGTAGTTTGAGGTATCTTTGTGCCCACAAAACACAGGCACGTACACACTCAAAAATAGAGGTACCAGCTTGTACCTAAAAAGGTACAAATGCTTGTCGCTGGGGGTGTACTCTTTTGAGAGACATTTCTGTACCCTTCAGTTCTGGCCTATTTTTGTACCTCATCAAGTTCAACCTCACCTTGTCAAGTTATGTTTTTTTATGTTTTCCACAGCATTAAGCCTGGTCCATGCAACTTAGCAATATTATCTTATCTTTAATCTAGAAATAATCTTCAAAAACTCAAAATACTGACCAGACATACACTTAGTTTGCAGCATCTGACCTTCATTGTCTGGTGTAGTAAATGACTGTTTAGTAGTACTACTGTCATCACTCAACTCTGCTCTAGTTTGTAACATTACAGCCGCAATAGTTATTTTTCTCCACCTTTGTGGGTCTAAACCGGTATTAACAATACATTTCTTTTGAGGCGACTTTTTAAAATTTTTTTCATTAAAATCCTAGCACTGCTGCTAACAATAGTTTTTGTCACAACAAACATTTTTCAATGCTGCAGGTACCCTTGTGGTTAAAATGGTACAAATGTGTACTTTATGTCACTTTGAACCCTTTTTCATACTCTGAAGGTGTGCTTCTGGTCTCTTAAAGACCAGTATTGTACTTTTGAGAGAACATTTCTTTAAAATGTACCTATAGGTACAGAAATGTCCTTATCTTGTACCTCTATTTTTGAGAGTGTACCAATCTGCATGTGATCTTCGGACTATCAGAGAGCATTAAAAACAGAGAATTCTGTCCTGGAAATCACTGCATGGGCTCAAAAACCCTCTAGAATGTGACATGGTTCACCACAGCACACATTTAGGGTAAAGCTTCATCAAGAAAAGAAATCATATGTGAACAAGAGCCTGTAACTCAGATGTTTCCTTGAGCTGAAGGCTAATTTGAAACAGAATCACACACACACACACACACACACACACACACACACACACACACACACACACACACACACACACACACACACACACACACACACACACACACACACACAAAGCTCTGTGTTTAGAAAATAGAAGTAATATTTGGAAATCATGGATGATGTTCCCTTTGAATTTAGGACAGGGATAATCTGCTGCTATGCAAAGCAACCTGAACCTGGGTGCAGTTTTGCATATAAAACTGGTGACTTCAACTCTGACACTGAAAGATACATACAGGATTGTTTTTTGGAATCAGAGATTATACTCCCATCTGGTCTTTGTCAGAGAAGGCCTTGTATATTTCAGCAAGATTATGCGTAATAACGCACTGGGTTTATTGCAACATCATTGCATTATGTTAGAATAATGAAGGTGTTTGACAGAACTGCCTCTGGACCTTTCACTAACTCAAAATATGATTAAACTAAATTTGCCACAATGTGCGTCCACGACTGCTATGCAGCTTGAATCAAATGTTTGGAGAATATGGGACAAGATATCTCAACTGGTCTCAACAGTTCTGCAGAGGTTTACAGACTGGTGTTAAATAAAAAGATTTTATGTGCAGTTTGTTGTAAGATTTTTTTTCACATCTTGCACACATTTTAATCACATTTCAATGCAAATGAATGTTGTGTCGTACAAAATAAAATCTTTTCTTCCATAGTGCTTGAAGAAGGATGCATAACACAATGATTATGTGTACTCTGGTACATATGAATGCATTAATAAACCACTTGACTTCTACTGAAAGTAGCTGAAATGGCTACTTATACATGTTTTTAACAGTCTTTATACCAGATTAATATGTAAGGAACACTCATGCAGTTTTAGCTTTTTCCAGGAGGTGGCGATGCTGTAAAATCATTTCCTGCAGCACCTCCATTTAATGAAACTGAACCAACAGCACGTTTAAAACAAGTGGACACAGCATAGTTTCTCTGAGATTCTAAACCCATGTGTCAAAGCCCAAAACATGCAGGTACTAAACTTTAGATGTTCAGAAAAGCAGCTCTATGAATGTGATAGAATTTCCAATATGGTGCTTATACCAACCAGACTTCGCTTCAGCAGTGCAGCTCATCATGCCTCTGCGAAATCTGACTTTCGAACACAATGAAAGATCTATAGTGCTGTGTCCTCCAGTTTGCCTTTTTCCAGCTGACCAGTGCACAGCCAGGCTTGCCTTTTACCTGACTGAGTGTCATAGGGACAACATTGTCTTTGGTTTCGTGTCTATGGGTCTGAAGTGTAAATCTGTTTGTGCGTCCTGACTTCCTCATGGCCTAATTCACACTTGCTAAGGAGATTGACAGGTGGGATAACCTGGCACATACTGACCTATTAAACAATAATGAAAACACAAATCATCCTCACATCTCTCATCTGTGTTCAGGTCATCATCATCGACTGAAGTAAAAAGAGACAAGTAAAAGATTTTACACAAAAAGGTTTCACCTCGATATACATAACATTTAATTGTTGCTTACATTTGGCAGATTCAATGATATATTCACACATTTTCTTTCAACGTCTAGAATAAAGCTACTGCTTCCTTAACTTGTTGATGAATTTCAGGCAAACTCCGTCCATGCAATGTAAATATGAGAAGACAGAAGAACAGTCACGACAGAGCTTTAATCAGGGCTTGAACTTTGACTTCTCATCTCATTCACATCAGGAAACTGCCTTTGGATTTGTTTAATAGGTGAAAAAATATCATGAGACAATTCTTTGATGGGACTTCATAGTGGCATGGTGGTTAGCACTGTCGCCTCACGCGAGAAGGTCACTGGTTAACTCCTCAGCTGGGAGGGGGGGCCTTTCTGTGTGGAGTTTGCATGTTCTGGCTTCCTCCCACCATCCAAAGACATGCATGTTAGGTTAATTGGTAACTTTAAATTTCCCCTAAGGGTGAGTGTGAATGGTTGTATGTCTGTTTGTGTTAGCCCTGCGATACACTGGCGACCTGTCCAGGGTGTACCCCGCCTCTTGCCCAAAGGCTGCTGGGATAGGCTCCAGCTTCCCAGCGACCCTTACTTGGATCAAGCGAGTTCAGAAAATGAATGAATGAATAAATTCTTTGATGGATGCTCAAGTTTTTCTGAATTTGTCAACTTAGTTAAAAAGAAAGCCTTAGTGACACACTTTGCTGCTGCCAGACATATGTTGCTGTGTCTGAACCTGTTATCTATAATGTAAATACTTGTGCCTGCCCTGTAATCAATTTGCTGGCACTGTTGATTGTCTGTGATTTTCTTGACCCGAAAGCAGCCATCTGCTGTGTGCCTCAGCTTCTCTGTCAGTCACACGAGGAATTAATCAGGCCAATTAATCCCATGCTGGGATGTAGGTGAGCTGTGACGTGTGCGGGGGGGGGGGGGGGGGGGGGGGGGGGGGAGCTGAGGCCGGTGTTCCTGTTTCCTGTTTGATTTGTAAACTGCAAATATTATAGGAATATTTGTATAGCTTGTCGGAGCAATTAAACTGATTTAGTTCTCTGATAGTTGGAACAACAAGAGAAGTGTGAAGAAGTGGAGATGTTAAAAAGTCTGGGAGGAAGCGGGGTGTGGCTTTCCTGGAGGAAAAAAAAAAGCAACAACAAAGGAAGGGGGAGGAGAGAAGAAGAGTAAAAAGAGGTAGAGACAATGAAGGAGGGAGAGAATGAGTTGAGCACTCCTCTGGAGTAAATCTCTTTCAATCTGCTCAGTGTGGGGAGGTGGACAATCGATCAGTCTACTGTATCTGTCTGACAGTGTGGTTACAAAAGCTCTGAGGTAAGCACTTCAGTCTTCATTAATGACTTATTAACATGTTTACACCTGGAGAAGTGTGTATGTATAAAAGCAGAGAGGTGTGACAAAGTTAGAAACAGTGTTATAATACAGTGGTTAGAAGAGCAGAACTTCATACAGTCGAAACACTGCGTTTCTCTGCTAACTTTTAAAAATAGATGTCGAAGGTAATTTTGCTTTTAAGCTTACCAGTAAAATAAAAACTTAATTTTGATTTTCTTTCATTAGTTTTTTTCTGTTTTTTTGCTGTCAACTTTATGTTTAGTCTCAGGATTTTTGACTTTCTTAAAACTTAAAACAATGCATAGAAAACGTGTTAAAGGTATCATTTGGCAGATTATTAAAGAACATACTGATGCTTTTATTAGGGCTCTGTTTGATAGAATATCCACAAGTTACTCACAAGTGAGTAAGGAAGTAAATGGTATTAAAATTGCATCTAGATTTACCTGTAAGGCATGCTTTTGATATGCATAAAAGACACTTTAAGACAGCACAAAACATATTCTAAATTGATAGTAAATGGAGTCTTGAATGAAAGAAGTGAAAACTTCTGTGTTCCTCCCATTCTGACAAATGTTTCAACCTGTGTGACGACGCCACACCACAGAAAATTATGCTGACACTTGTAACAAATTGATGCTTGATGAATATTTAAACTTCACCTACTGTTTTATCTTTTTAAAAAATTAGCTGTGTTGGTTGTAGATTGTCAGAATTACCTGACTTCTAATTACATCCCTAACTGCACTCGTCAGTTTTTAACTAATCAGTGCTTAAATATTCCCCTCGACCATATGTTGCTGGGATGAAGCCCGACCCCGGTACTTGCCATGGATTAACACTCGCACACAGAGTGTGCAAGCCCACTTATCTCTGACTAAGAGAGCACAACAACTGTTTGTAATTAGGTTAATTGAAAGACCTGTGGGTGGTAATAAACTTAGGGCTAAAAGATGGAGATCGGGTGTGACACGATTTTGTACTTCGACCATCTGTCTCTCTTCTAAGTCTCATGAATCACGATGGCTCCAGTAGAGACGGAACATGTCTCATGCAAAGGTCACGTCCCCTTGAGACCATGACATACCATGTTGCAAATATCTTTCACAATTTAAAATCGGAAATTATTTGCCTCAGCTTTCAGTAGCTTAAAAAAGATACACAGCACATGCAATCAGCATTTTGTGATAGTTTGCACAAGGTTGGACTCTCTCTGTGACATGCACAGCATTTTTATGTTTTTCGCTGTGTTTCATTATTGATACAACATAGTAAATCATGTATGAACTGTCAACAAAAACACACACTGCCACACACACTCATCGGAGAAGCTGGTCACTGAGAGCAACAGGTGGTCAGTGGGGTTTAGCTGCCACATCACGTGTGTGCCATTTCCAAATGCCGACCCTGTATAATGAAGGACATGATGCAGAGAGGTCAGCTTCACTTCTTGATACAGATGCATGGAAATATAACATGAACTCATATCACATGAATGTTAGAAGTAATCTGTAATAAGTTGTTACTCTGTTTTCATTAACATCCTAAAAATCAATCTATTAATCGGGTGGTTTTTCAAACATCAGTGGCAAAGAGATATCTTGTGTTTTGATCTAATTTGAGGCTCTGAGAAGTTAAAGTATTTCAGAAAAAATGTTCCAGAAAAGAAAGTCCTGTTGTCTGGTCTACTCAGGATATCTCACTTCTTACTGACTAATCCTTCTCTGGAAGGACTCTAGTTGTTGTGGGACATTCAAGGTTAGTGGTGAGACAAACACAAAGTCTGACGGCAGAAAAAGATGCTGCAACGTTCATCAGACTCTGCTCAAAATAGAGGGTCCCTTTGGTTCTCTGTTTTCTTCTTACTGAATGAAAACATTAGAAGACCAAAACGATAACAGAAGACGTTTTTAAACATATTTGTTGGGAAAATCTGACCGTCACAAACCAACGTTACAGACAAAAACATAATTAAAGCTTGTTTTAGAGCATTGAGTGAGATTTGCCACATAAGGGTTTGCATCATATCAACAGTCAGTCAATGTAGTATTTTGCTTTAGTGGATGATTTTTCTAAAATCCAGTGTTTTATTTATTTATTTTTTGTTATAGGTTTCTACTCTTCTGTGAGGGGGAGAGGAAATGAGAAAACCAGAGTAGAACAAGTTTTCTTACAAGGAAAATTCATGTGCTAAGCTGATATTTTGTGGATGGAAAAGTTGGTTTTCCTACTTCTTGATGCCTTCTTTGCAGCAAAGATATTACAACCTTTATCCTAACTGGCATCGCACGCACTGAAGTGAAGTTACGTTGTTTTGCTCTTTCTGGCTGAACTGTGGATGGAGACTATGAGGAACTCTCTGTCTATACAGCTGTTGCCTCTCCTGATAGTGTTTTCCTTAGTCAATCATGCATCTGCCACTTCAGGATCTGAGTATGACTATGGAGCCCACCCACGTTTCGTGTGCACCCCGATTCCTGCAGATGCAGACCCTCCTTGCTTCCCTACAGTAAGCCCAGGCATTGGAGCGGCAGGGCCAAGTGGACCAAGCCATCAAAATGTCCCTCCTAGCAGCTGGTGGGGGGTCAATGATGAGGCAAAGGTCACCATCCTCCACCTCAGGGAGAGCCTTGTCCAACAGAAAGAGATCATTCTGGACCAGAGGGAAACCATTAGAGAGCTGACAGCCAAACTCACCCTGTGTGAGGGCTTCGGACGAGGCGGGTCACCTCACGATGAGCGTCATGGCTCGACTTCACACTCCCATCATGCAGGCACAGCTAACCATCACACATACACAGACAACGGGCACTTTAGTAACCAGCACGGTCACCATGGAAACAACAACCTCATCCCGGACTCACCCCACTATCCTTCCCAACGATCTGATGGAGGATACAGCAGCAACAACCAGGGGAAGGATAAACATGTGGCACCAGGGGACAGCACGTCCATGGAGCAGATGGAGAGGATGCTGCAGGCGCTGAAGGAGAGACTGGACAACCTGCAGGTGAGCAACAAGAGGAAGGGACAACTTTAAGAACTGTGGACAAAACTAAAGAGACAGAAAACGTGCATTTACCAAAAAGTGTCTTAAAGTGTCTTAAAGTATCCAGTGTCTTAACGGCAGCTTATGGATGAGAAACAGTTGTATTAAGGAAGACAGATACTCATAATGTGTATCCATGTGTCTTTTTTTCTGTTTGAACTGGTTTTGTCACGAGGCTGTTTATTTAAAGTCCCAATGTGCTGTGTCCACTGAGTACTTAGACAAAAGAACAATGAAGTACTTAATCTTACAAAGCCATTCATTCCCTTGGCAAGAGACTAGCTCTGATGCCTCTTAGTGATCCCCTGAGAGCACCAACAAGCTCAGAAGGACGTCACGGTCTAAGGTCACTTCCGCACCAGACAAGGTCTCAGACAGGTGTTAGTAGATGTCAGCTCCTGAATTGTCTTTTGAATTTACTTTTTTCATTCCTTCTGTTTCTGTTTTCCCTGGATCATGGTCACAGACAGATGCCAGGAGCTGCTGAGAGCTAGAAGGAAAGGGGGTGGTCTGAGATCAGCAGTAATTATCGTGATCTCCCTTGACAGACTTGTAATCAGGACAACGGGATAAAACCTGGATTACTTGAGTAGAAGAGAAGTAGAAGCAGACACAGGGAGCACAATGACTAAGAGATGGACAGAGCTAAAGCTCATCTGACATTTGAGAATAAAAGATTAAATGCAAAGCAAACATGCTCACATCTTGGTATTAAACAGTTTGTAACAAGGTATTCCATAAAAGCTTCAAGTGTCAGGAAATGCTGATATGCAGACTTCAGCTGAACGTTTTCTTTTCCTGCAGAAGAGGAACACACCCTCCACATACTCCAGCTCTCTGAAGGAACTTCTGCAGAGGAAGATAAACACTCTGGAGGAGCAGCTGCACCATCACACCGCTGCCCTTAGCAGCTCAGACCACCATGATGATGACTCCACCCACAGAGATGAAGGAGGGCATCACGAAAGCAACCACAACAGCGATGACCATGAACACAACCACAGTGATGAGCATCACAACGATCACAACGATGCTGGCAACCACACAGACCATCACGATGACAGTCACAGTAATGACCACCAGGATGCAGATGGTGAACATGACAATGGCCATCATGATGATGGTGATGGTGACGAAGATGACCTCAGCAATGAATCAGACAGTCACAGTTACCTTCCACACACAGGATACAGAGCACCAGGGTCTCAGACTGGTTTCCCATCAAATAAACTGGAAACAATGCTCAATCAGCTGCATCTCACAGGTACACAACTTTATAACCTTCTGACAATAATCACAGCTATTAAGGCAGTAGTGTAGTTACACGGGAATGCTCGAAAGAAATCCCAAAAAACCCACCATGAACAAACATGGCAAGGCAATCCAGCAACACTGTAATTCAAAGTACTTCACAGAAACATTAAAACATTAGAAAATAGTAAATTAATGCAGACAAAACAACCCCGAGATGAAAAGTAGAGCCATTATCAACTATTAAAATCCAATTTTGCACCCAAAAGAATTTAGGTTAAAAAAAAAATCTGCAATAAAACTTAGACTTTAACATGCACTCGTTTGGAAAATTGTGGCTTCAGCAAAGCCAGTTTATATGTAAAACTGATCTTTGTTTGACCAAAACAACCCCAACTCGAGCCTTTAAAAGGCTTTAATTTGATGTTTTCTTGAACAGGTTCCAGCAGGAAGAAATCCAAGGGCCCTGATGGCTTCCAGATCAGCTTCCCCATGAGGACTAACTACATGTACGGCAGGATGAAGAGGACTCTGCTGCAGGAGATTTTTGCACTGACTTTGTGTCTTTGGATGAAGGCTGGTGTGGGCCCTGGACTGGGAACACCGTTTTCTTACTCTGCACCTGGACAGGCAAATGAACTGGTGCTCATTGAGTGGGGGAACAACCCCATTGAGCTGCTGATTGATGACAAGGTGAGAAAAAAACATGCTAACCCTACAATTCTCCCCTAAACTAAGCAGTTTACCTAGTTCAGTTTACACAATAAGACAAAGAAGGGATTTTCTGAGATGATTCATGGAAGGAGTATTAAATAAATATATAAAAGTTAGCAACAATGTCTCAGAGGGCCATGCATTACACAGGCATATCTGATCTATAAAACTAATGGCATCTTCTTTGTGACTCACCTGTTATAATGACAGCATGAATGTCCAGTAGCAACTACCGTTATTTTAGTGGTTTTCTCCTGAAATGTTTTGTTTGTTTGTTTTTTTTTCAAAAGAAAAAAGGGCACATTTACAGAGGTTTTAACCTTCCAATCCACAGGCGGTGACCCTGCCCTTGTCTCTGACCGATGGCAAGTGGCATCATGTGTGTGTAACTTGGACAACGAGGGAGGGACAGTGGGAAGCCTACCAGGATGGAGTCCAGAGGGGATCTGGTTCGAACCTCTCTCCCTGGCATGCCATCAAACCTGGAGGGGTGTTCATCCTGGGGCAGGAGCAGGTAAAGATGAAATGAGAAAACGGTTTCAGTCAGACATTTCTGCTGGACTTTTCACATATAATTCAGTGTTTGTTATTAGTGAACACTGCTTGTGTTTATACGGTATACATGATATTTTTCACCAACTTTTGACTGATGCAGATATTGGCCTTCATTCCTTGTTTTGCATCCCAGTCTAATGAGAAAGGGGGAGTATGAAGTATTTTGACCATTCTTCTGTCTTTTCTTCAGGACACTCTGGGAGGTCGTTTTGATGCCACTCAGTCATACGTGGGTGAGATGTCAGATGTGCACATGTGGTCACACGTCCTGAGCGCTAGTGACATCTACAGCCTGTCCTCCTGTGGCAGTCACCTCCAAGGTGACATCATTGCTTGGGCTGAAACAGACATGGAGCTTCACGGAGGCGTCGCCAGATACCCATTTGATCCCTGTCACTGAAGGTTTTCACACTAAAGAGCTCGAAGACATCCAGACACCAACGAAGCACCAAAAGAAAACAAAAATCATTTAAACTTCCAAACATCAGAGTGTATGCCTTCTTTTAAACTGCTTTTTCTAAATAACCAAAAGAAGAAAAAAAAGATAGTGTGAAGAATCTGTATTTACAGATGATGAATAGGGGTCTTGGTGGTGGTCTTGAGCGTTAGTCACTGACCTTTATCTACTGTAACCATGAGTTTGTGTTTGATGTTAAACAGACAAATGCGGACTATGACATATTGTCATATTGTTGATAAGACGTTATATTGCCTGGTTTGTGGTGATATCTGCAGACCTTATACGGGTTCAGCTGTGGTGAAATAAAAAACAGTAAATTGTTAGTTTGAATTAAATTTATTAATGTTTTCTACTCTGGATTCTCTTTATAAAGGTTTCCATAACATACAGCTAATCTACCAAAGAAACTGTAGGGTTACATTGCATTTGTGTTGCTCTTTTGTAATTTTACTTATGTATCATATATATGTTTTAAAAGGAATACAGGAAATCTTGTGAGACAGAATTTAGTTTCAAGCCTCTGCTGTTTTATGACATGAACTCTTACCTCAGGTTTGTAGTGTCAGCGGCTCCTTTACACTTTAGGAAAATGTTTGAGCTGCTTTTTTCCCCAGCTTTTATATACTTTAAATGCAAGTTTGTTCTCTGAACAAACTTAACATTTCTCAGTTTTGTATTGACTTAGTCGTAACTTCTGACTAGCATTTTGTGTGACAAAGTCATTGTATTGTGGTTTTTGAACTTGTGAATTTGGCCTTGACTGTATATTTATTGTTGTACAATATTGTAAGACAGAATTTTTAGCAAGGTTCAAACTTTCTCTTATTTTCATTAAAAGTGTATAAATAAAGTGTGAAAATATATATTTTGCGTTTTACTTTGTTGATCCTGTTCAGACATGGAGCCTCTGGAGGATATCCCAGTGGTTATATGGCAGGTAAGCTACATCAGGTCACCAGTCCACCACAATGGTACTGTCAAACAACCATATTTATCATTCAGAGTTTCCTCCAGGAGACCAAATGTACAACACATGTAAGTACAGACACCACTGGGTAAACAACCCTGCCACGGAAAACATGTCACATTTTATATGAAACAGCCAGGACAATTTTTTATTGCTCATAATAACACAGAACCACAAAATTTCCTCACAGTCCAACAGAAGTCCAGAAAAAGAAAAATGCATTATATAAAGATTCCTGAATGAAGAGGACTAGTAACACAGAATTAAAATATAAGATATATAAAAAATAAATTAACCAAAATTATAAGAAATCGTAAAAAGGATTGTTATACAAACATTTTAGAAAAACAACAAGAATAACAGAAAGAATACATAGAAAGTGTTAAATACAATAATTAAAAATGGGAATGATTTATCTAATCGTCCTACTTACTTTTTGAACACAAATAATGAGACCATAAAAGATATGGTCTTGACTGTTGATGAATTCAACAAATATTTTGTAAATACTGGATTTGATCTGATGAGAGAGAGAAAACAATCTAAAATAAAAATATAAATAATATTAATAGAATAAATATAGAAACTATGGACACAATGTTTTTAAAAGAAACTAATGAGCATGAGATCTTGAGTATAGTTAAATTTTTCAAAGCAAACTTTCTATAGACTAATAATATTGATATGGCATTTGTAAAAAATAAAAATAAAAAAAAATATATATATACATACACATATATATATATATATACATATATATATTTGATTAGGTAAAGGGCTTCACTACACATATTTGTAATCAGCTTTTAAAGACAGGAAAGTATCCAAATAAAATGAAAACAGCAAATGTTGTACCGATATTTAAAGCTGGCAATAAGCATTAGCTCTCTAATTACAGACCAATTTCTTTACTTCCTCATCTCTCTAAATTTTAAAAAAAAAATATTCTCGATTAGATTGGACAATTTTATACCTAAACACAACATTCTACATAATCAAGTATATGGCTTCAGGAAAAACAAATCCACCTCATTAGCCCTCAGAGTTTGTGGAAGAGTTAACTACTGCAATTGAAAAGAAACAATATGCTATTGGAATTTTTTTGTATTTAAAAAAAGCGTTTGATTCAGTAGATCATGAATTACTGATACAAAAACTTCAAATATATGGGGTCAGAGGTGTGGCCCTCAGCTGGCTTATTAGTTAACTGAATGACTGAGAACAACATGTTGAAAGTTCAATCAAAAGAAATAAAAATAAATTTTGGAGCGCCCCAAGGTTTAGTTTTGGGACTGTTATTATTTATTTTATTTATTAATAATGTATGTAAAGTATCTAGTTTGTTGAAGACTATTCTGTTTGCAGATGATACTAATCTTTTTTGTTGTGGTTACAATTAGGAGGAGCTTTTGGAGACAGTTGGATATGAATTGAATAAATTCAGTTTGTTTTGATGTAAATAAAGTAACATTAAATTTAAATTAAACTAAATATATAATATTTGGGAATAGACCAATCAACACTAACAAGACACAGTGATAGATTAAATAGAATTTGAAAGTCTCAGAAAAAATTCCTTGGTGTAATGATTGATGAAAGACTAAGTTGGAAGAAACATATAAACTATATTAAGTCAAAAATGTGAAAAATAATTTCTGTTCTTTATAAAGTTACATATTTTTTTTAATCAGTCATCATAGTTTGCTTTATGATGTTTCTCCATGCTACTATACATAAAATTTTGTGTTGAAGTCTGGGGGCATACAAGACAACATTAAATTCTGTCCTTATTCTTAAAAAAAAAAAAAAAAAAAAAAAAAAAAAAAAAAAAGCCATAAGAATAATGACAAATTCCATTTACACAGAACCAACAAATTCTTTTTTTTTATTAAATTGAAAGTATTGAAATACGAGGACCTATTAAAATTTGAGATACTTCAAATTATGTACAATTTAAAAATGATCTATTACCCAGCAGCATCCAAAAGCTTTTCCAGTTAAAAGAGAGTATATTTAGCCTGAGAGGAAGATCCATTTTCAAAAACCCAGGTGTGAGAACAAATGTTAAACTCCATTGTATTTCTACAAGAGTTGTTCAACTTTGGAACAGCTGTAATAAAGAAATCATGCCAATTAATAGGAAAATTTAAACAAATGATAAAAAATGACATAAAAGTTATGGGGCAAATAGTTATATTTTTAAAGCATGTATATTGTATTTTATCATTTATTGTGTGTATTACGACTGTATACCGTTTAAGTTTCATTGTGATGGAAATTAATGTGCATTACTATTTTTTTCATGCTGTGAAAGTTTTATGATGTTATTGATAAGAGGGTTTTGGACTAGGTAAGTGCTCAACTTCTTCCAAAACCCCTTTTTTGAACTTAAGAAGCTTGTTTTGTTTGTTGTAACCAACATTTTCTCTTTTTAAAGTCTTTTTGAGTTTGAAATAAATTCTAACGAAAGAAAAACAAGACAGAAGGAATAAAAACATGCATCCATGACATGTCGTTTCCATGTACCTTTTATTGTTACACAGTAGTTTACCTTTTGCTACATGAACAGATGATGTATCCATCTTCAACTTACAATAAACAAAAATAAATAAATACAAAATAAACACATTTTTTCTGAAAGGAGGTGACTGTATTGAACAAATTGAAAACAGTAAACCTCTTTCATTTCAATCATTTCATGTTCATTTTTACTTGGAAATATGCATGTATAATTTTTTTTGGCAACTTTGCACTGGAAAAAGGCCCAGAAGTTAGACCTTTTTAGTGTTTAAGTTAGACCTTTGTCAGTGTTGTGGAGGCAAAAGGTAAGTTATGTTAGCAAGATGTGTAGATAGTAGACTGATGACCGCATTAGATTTGATGCAGCGGTAACATGTAACAGGTACTGTAACAGGTGCACGAACATGGATAATAAATTCAGTACATGCTGATTATTAACGGTTGCTTTTATTGTGGGACCCGACCAGAGGATGTGGCGATGTGCAACCAAGGTGTGATCACCAGCAGAGGATGCTATAGAGTAGTGGGAAAGGAGTAACAGCAATTTCTCCAGAATGCTTAACTTTATAAAGTGCAGTAGAGGATTTTCTTACCATCTAAAAAGCCAATTCATTCACCTAATGGTTCATGAACTGGGTGTTAAATAAATTTTTATTGGACACAAATCTAAATTTGTCACCTATCTACTTGTTAGTTCAGAGATTTTTTACTATTATATCATGGCTCAAATATTTATTAGTGTTCCTTGTTTGGCATTTTCTTTATTTCTGTAAATGTGCCACAAAGAAAATGAGTAATTTCCTCCTCACAGTGCAGCTGGACACCGAGCAGCACAGTGTGAGGACTGATTTCTGCTTGTGCTTTTCTGAGCCCAATTCTTCGGATAAAAATATATACCTATTTGAAAACAAAGAAACAAACCAAATAAAAAAATGTTAAAAAAAAAGGAGACAAATAAATCCGATCATTAACCATATCTTATGTTCAAAGGTACCTACCAGAATCATTTGCTTAATTCAAAAATCAACTTCATTATTAAATGCAATCTTTCCAAGTCAACAGGGAACATTGTCACTTCTGAAATCAGTGCACTAGCATGGTCAGCGACGCATCAGTATTCGAAACTGACGTCTCCATTTATCAAACATGCAGTAATACAGTAGCTCGTACAAAAAAAAATCTGTTCTTAACAAAAGATAAAGAATAAATTAAATCATTTCTATGTGTGTCGTAAACAAATATGCTAACATCTATTCACAAAAGTGTACATTGTTATGAGCTGCCTTTGTGATTTCATGAAGCTTGATCAAACTTATTACTGGTGACAGAGAAGTCGACGTTCGACTCGTAGCGTCGAGCGAGGACATGATTTGTGGCATGCGGTAATGTTACATCTGAGAGGACATGATGATAACTGCTCAGTATAGTAAAGGACTTGTTAACAACCCTCCGGACTACTTCCTTCTACTTTGCTATCGCTCAAACATGTGAAGAACATGCTTAAGTATATATGTAGTGTCTCAGTGAGCTCACGTCTATTTGCACAGACAGACTCTTTACATCAAAACTTCACTGTCAAAGCTTACGTAAATGTACATTAATGTTGTAATCCTCATTATGTCTAAGTACTTCAGAGTAGATGTGAATTTAAAGCCATTACCAGTACCATTAGAAGCTGGAAGTAAATATCATGCCTGAAATCAGCAAGAAGAGCTAAATATAAAATTATTAGTGAATTCACATTTTGTCTCGGGTACGCGCAATCAAGAAAGGCCATTAGTCAAAAAGGCGGCATCAGCAAATTATATATGTGTATATATTATACTTTGTGGAAGTGGAAGCTGCTTGCTCCCCTGATTAAGACCATATCCACACTAATGAAGATAAATCTCAGAAAGCTGTTGATTGACTTTTTATCCACACTTATTTTTCATTAAGTCAATGAAACACCCAATAAAATATTAATTTTCTGTTGTTAGATATCCATGAAATGCTTAAATGAAGTCATGATCGCATATTCTGCAGAATTTTTTTTTAAATTTTTTTTTTTACAAATTTAAATAGATATGGACACAGTCGTGTAAATTATGTTTTTATAACCTTTAGGGGAGTAAGTGTGGAAGAAATGCCAACACAGAAACAAAAGTGCTCCAGAATTATCCACATTTGTGTAAATATGGCCTAACACACTTCACAGTCAACTTAAATGAGAGTAAAGGCGAGAAGACGGAACAGGTTTTGTGCTCTGGGTGTAGTGTTTCAGGTTGTGTGTATCAGCAGCAGTTTAGGCGTTCTGCCACAATAAGTCAGCTCTTGGCTCTGGATGTGGCTTTACAAAGTCTTGCGGACAGGATAGCAAGGAGTCCTTGGAACAGGAAGAGAAGGCATTTGGGGAAGAGGGAGGAAGTTTAGGTTAGCAGAAGTCATAAACCGTTAGTAAGGACCAAGGATAAAGGAAGAGAGAAGAGAAAATAAAAGAAGCAATCTACGGCTGTTCCTCCTTCTTCTTCAGTGATATACGTTTCTTCCTGGCAGCGAGCATTTCGTAGAAGGGATCCACGCTGACTGCAGATCTGAAATGACGACAGAGAAGCACAGAGTGCCATGGTCTAAGAGGATATTCAATTAAAAGGTTAATCGTGTGGCTGGGGCATCAGCAAGAGAAAACACAGGCTACATATACTTAGTCCAAACAAACACACCAGCAAAAAAAGACTGGTATGACCCAATAAATGTGCAGGTCTGCATCACAGTTTTTCCCAATATAAACTGAGATTGCAAAGTCCTTAATACATAGAGAGATGCATTAGAAAAATAAATAATTATGCCTGTATAAAACTTAACAAAAACACTAATTCATCTATTACGTCAGTATTTATTTGCCATTATTCTCCATTTTCAATTTACATACTTGATGCTGTGGATCCATTCGTCCTTCTCCTCTGGTGTGGGTGCAGAGATGCGGTACACCATGTGGTTACCCTCCACCACTCTTCCATCAGCCTCTGTTTTACAGGCTTTGATCAGCTGGCCTCGATTGTTGGGTATGTACAGCTCAAAGCAGTTCTGTTTTAAAAAGGAAAAAAAAAAGGGTAAATTAATAACAAACTCCACAATAAACAAGATTACATTGTATCATTAAGTATAAATGCAAACTCACAGGCTTTCTGGGATCCTCTACCTCACGGATGCTAAGGTTTTCCAAAGGAATGATCCCTCGTGGCTCCTTATCCTGTCAGTGAAACACAAGATTTATCCACCTGAATGTAACTTCCAGTCAACAAAGACACATAACTACAGTAAAATGCCAGTTCTGGCAAAGGGGAAACAAATAAAACTGATTATGCCTTGGGAACCGAAGCAATCTACGGCTGATTATGCCTTGGGAGTATCCACAAAGTGTATGTACTGTGCCAAATAACAACATTCCACACATCTGAAAATGATTTATCCCCCTTCAGCACTCATTGAACATTTTTTTGTAGATAAACATTGGAGTAGGTGATACTTGAGTGAACTTTGTCTTTAACCTGATAAAAACTTGTAGATATAAAGAAAACAAAAGCAAATGTAAAAGAATATTTAATAACAAATTTCTATGACACCCTTCGATTTAACTAAACCAAACTGGCTTAATTGTGTCCCTTAAGGCCCCATTTCTCCCCTTTTTTTGTTTATAAATTTCATTGCATGCTGAAGACAAGATTGTTTTGCAATGTTCTCATAAAACAACTCTCTCTGGCACAATCACTTTATTATGGCACTTTGCAAACACCACCACAAGTGGAACAACTGTTCTGAGACAGAGGCTGGATCTGCAATAAAAACATTCACAACTTTCTGTTATTTTTCTGTGATGCTGAAGAAAAGCGTTGGACACATACTTCTTATATCCAGGTTTTGGACATTTTTAAGGCTACACATTTGAGGTTCTGAAACTGAAAGCCATGAGGGGGCAAATGATCCAATTAGCCATGCAACTGGGTGAATCTCTAAATCATAACCTACTTGATAAACTTTTACCATTCCATAGAGGATCATAATTCCCAAAATTAACACACTGTGTTCAATACAACATGAAGTGAACAAAATTTAAGCTGACATAAATCACATGAGAAGCAGAGTGACCCTTCCATTGACTTCTATGCAAAACTACTTTTCTTGCAAAGAGTCTCCCCCTGCTGGTGACTAAAAATAATACAATTTTAATGCGTTTGCTTCCGATTTAAAACTATTTGATCTTTTTGATTCAGTTTGCAGTGTTAGGCAATGCATGACTTACTGTAGTGTATTCAAAGTAGTAAAGGCAATTATCTGTAAGTATGAACCATCGACGTTTCCAAGTTTTCACCCTTCCTCCTGGGAGAAAAGAAAAAGATGAGGACAACGGTGAAAAGAGGAAGGCTGTACAATCAGGACATACTACTCTACAGTGTTGATTCTAAAAGTGAACTAATTGGCTAGTTTTTTCTACAACTTTTTAAACACCATCAGTACATACCTCCTGAGAAAACAAGCAGCAGCAGTAGAGGATGAGAATCACAGGAAAGAAGCAGAGACAAAAAGAAAAATGATTTAAAGGTAGGCAGAGGACAAAGACAGGGAGGAGGAAGAGAAGAATTGTGAATTAGTCAAACACTGATCACAAGGCCCGCCATGCAAAAGAAAACAATTAGATGTCATAGGCTGCCATAACACAAAGAACATTGAGGATCCATCGTGCTTAAATGCCACAACAATGTGAGCTTCAAGTGTCAAGAGGCAGCAAACCTCACAGACAGGAGGACAGATTCATCGCAGCACAATGTCTTCAAGGTGAACAGAGTATGCAAGAATAAAATAACACACTTTCTCAGTGCAGTGACAATATACATTTCAGACATCTGTAACACATGCTAGGCTTGTCAGTTAAAAATACACTGGGCAGTGTTAAAGCTGACAAAGTGCAGCAAAGCAAAGCACAAAAGCCCCAAATGACATCAACTCACCCAGTTTTAGAAGCCAGCCCTCTCTGTCTGGGTTGAAAAAAGTGTGTGTCAGGTCATTGCCATCATCCTCTGGGATCTTGAAGGGTTCATTTTTAATGCTTTCATAAAGGTTCTGAGAAAACAAGACAAGAATAAAACATAAGCATATCAGAAATGCACTTCTACAAAGAGAAGCGGTGAGGATCAAAGTCGTACTCTGAGCAGTTCCTCTGGCAGGTCTCCTCCTTCGTTGATGCCTCTGTTCATGGAGATGAAACGGTCCACTCCAGGTTTGTCCCTCACGTTGGGGTTATGGAGGCTCGTGTTCAGCATAATTATGGCAAACGACAGCACGTAACACGTGTCTGAACAGGGAGAAGAGAATGTAGAGAATGTAGACTTGCTGAGATCCAGCGAGCACAGTGCCATACTGGAACATGGATTAGAGAGGACTGTGGTTCATTTTTACATATAACGACAAAATTCAGAGATGCTGCACACACAAAGTTTTCATAAATAGTAACTGAGGACCTTGGACACCTTAAAATTTTTAACTAGAACTTATATAAACGGATAAAACCCCAGTTTGCAAAGTGTTTCCAGCGGATCATTGTGTTTCCAGTAATCTTCCTGACTGCGAATCCAGCAGTACATGCAAAAGCACAGGACAATAAAACACATAGCAAGCACTTGAACTGTGATGCACTTTGGACAAAACTCCATCCATTTCACAGCTGCCAGACCAACATTGCACGGATCCCATACATAAATCTGTGCTGATTAATCATTTGAATGAAAAGTGGTCAAACTGCATTATACTTCTGACTATAAGGCTCTTCCCCAATAAAACTATGATCAACATAAAAGCATAACTTCTAAGACCCCATCTGCTCTAGCTGGTATGTGAGCCCCAGAAGCAGATGACAAAATAAGCAGACAATCTGCTATGTGAAATATCAGATGAGGGAAATGTCCTTTAACAGACTGTTGAGGTCAGTTTTACACAAAGATATGCACTTTCAGCTTCTGTCATGAATACCGACTCCCAATGCACCAAAAAGACAAGAAATTTGCCCCTTGTCAAACAGTGTCTCAAAACTGCACACAGTCCTTCTTATCCTCCACCAACAAGAAGTGAAAATATCATTGACATGATGCGGTGCACTGTTACAGTCAAGTTTTACAGTAACAAAAACTGACAGAAAAGTGAAGGCAAGGCTTGATACAGGTATCGGTATTTGTGTTTACTAAAAGCAAACACTCAACAGATTAAAAACAGCACTTCACTTCCTGCCACCACCCTTAGCAAACAATGATAAACACATCATAGCGTTAGTATATGTAGAAGAAAATGATACTTTACACATCAGAAGGTTAGTGCTCATAGGATGTTGTTACAGAGGAAGAGGAAGAGAGCCCCTCCACCTAAATCTAACTGGCCTGCTTGGATCCAGCCACCGATCACCTCCACAATGTCTCGCAGAAGCAGCAAATGAAAACACAGACTGGTCTATATTGCTCAGTGTAAATCTATGAACAATAGTTGCCAGACAGGAAAATCTACAGTTGTCAAAAGTGCGAAGAAAGAACTTAGGCTGTCTTACATTCCTTATGACCCAGTCAGCACTGACTTATCCCTTTTTTCCCTACGCTATTGTAACACAAGAAACACGCGACCATTCAAACGTATTTTTGAAGATACACACATTTTACCTGACTTGGTATTTCCCAACAAGGAAATGATTCAATTACTGTAGACAGTCCAAACCGGTTTAATCAGTCTCTCTGCTTCTCTAACCCTTTTTATGAAGTCTTTATTTGGCCTATTAACAAAACCTAACAAAAACAAATTAAATTTTTTTTGTGACAATATTCAACATTTATTACAATGTGATGTCAAAATCATTACGGTGCAATCATCTGCTTCTTAGCATCCACTAGGGGGCAGAAGACTAGTATCAGATTGTTTTCCAACAGGATTTTGAGCAAAGTTTAATCCATGAAGTGATGCAAAATGTCTCAGAGACCGTATGCATCAAATATAATACATTTGGCTTTATAAGTTCATCTTTACCTGAATAAGCCCTTTACCCCAGAAAGCTCTATATCTGGAATAGAACTAAAAGCTGACTTTTCCCCTCTGCTCAGCATACTATTTACCACTAAATATACTACATCTGTTAAGCTGCTTTAGATCAAACAAAGAAATATTGAAAATACATCACCTGAACAAAACTCAAGGGAAAAATTATGCAAACTTCCTTTAGTTACAGGCAATGGGTGAAAAAAAAAAAGACTTTACCTGCAAATCAAGTCATTTTGGCTAGGGTTGATTGTGTGCTGGCGCACTTTCTGGAAAGTTACTATCAAATTGTATTTTTATGTTTTTCCTTCATAAAAAGGAAGTACAGCAACAAGACAATTACAAACTAAAAAAATGTAAAAAATAAATACATTTCTCGCAAGAAGCTCTTATTAGTCAAATCCTTTCAGCACCCTTACTTAAATATGGCAAGTTAATTACCTGTGCTCTGGAAGACACCGGGGTTGCAGTGGCAGTATCTCTGTGCAAAGGCCTCCATCATTCTGTCGATCTTCTGTGCTTCGCCTGGCAAACGAAAACTCCACAGGAATTGCCTGCATAACAAGTCAAAAGTAAGATTAGATCTAAAAACAAATTTCACAGTCAGGAGCAGAGATCCACAGCAACTGTTGCCCTTTTTCATAAAGTCGTACAGCTTTCAGTGCCAATGAGCCTGCTCAGTTTGACAAAGTTGGTTGACTGAAGGTAGCTGGACACAAGTCAAGAGATTTTTTAAAATCTTCATTTAAGACAGATACAACAACAACATGGATATAGTTTACCTCAGTGCCTGGACAAGGTTAAGATCAGTAAACTCATGGAGGTCGACAAAAGCTTGAAGGACTCTGATGTTGAAGTCATCCCTGCAGAACAGCAACACTGTTACAAATGCCTGAGACAAAATAGACAACAAGAACAAGATATTTCAGCATCTTGCACCTCTCTCCAAGGTAATCGCCTATAGCAGTCTTGTTGAGGCCTTCTCCTTTGTACAAGAACTGAGCGATGTCCTCTGGTGTGTGTCTGAGCAACTCGTTCTCCACCAGGAACACAATGCCCTGCGGAACACATAAAGGGTCAAGAAATAAAAAGTAAATAACCAGTGCACCCAGCATCATCTGCATATTTACACGACTGCTTTACCTTTTTTGGATCCATGTTGAATTTTTTCCTTCCCATTGCCACGTGCCTACTTTTCTGTAAAGTTTTGCTGCAAAGTGGACAAAAGGTAAAACATCAGGCCAACTCTGAAATATTTTAACAGTCTACACCAGTGTTGATCATACTCTTCATTACATCTAGCACAATAATTAATTACTAAATACCAATTACACAAAAGCTCAATGTATGTTTAAATGGATGTTGAAATATCACATTTAATAACCAAAAAAATATGTTGCTCTAAAATGAATTGATTTGATAACTTTTTTTTTTCTTTTGAACATTTAAAAATAATAAATGTGGGTTAAAAATAAAAGAAATTGCCTGGATTACACCAAATACAGTTATTGATGTCTCTGAGGAAGTAGCTAATTAAAAGGACAATTGTGGAATGAGCAAACACTGGTAACATCCCACACCAGTGGTTATTAGAAAACGTTTAGCAAAAAGGAGAAATTTGTTCCAAGACAAAGAAAACTATACATGTTTACATGTCTTTTTTTTTTGTAGGTGTGTGTGTATGCTTTACCTGCCCTCTGTACTGGTCTCCAGTCCCTCTACTTCTAAAATTGCCTCTCTTAACTCCTCCCTGAGCCTCTGGATCTCTTGCAGCAGGACGCCCTTCCTCCTGCGGATGTCCTCCAGCTCAGAGCGCTCCTCTGGGCTCAGGTCTACAGGGACTGCAGGGGAAGAAAAGAAGAATGAGTGCATTTCTGCTGCAGATGTAGATCAAGCAAGTGGTTGCTGTGCCCACACAATCTGGGTCAAAAGCAGTCTCTGATAGAGGCATAAAAAAGTGGGGAAAAAAGTACTGTTATCCAAACTCAAATTTCTTGCCATCAAAACAAGTGACATAAATGGAGAAGAGAGTGAAACTCAAGTTGACATGTAATGATTTACAACAGTGGAAGGGAAGAGGCTGTGAGACTTTGTAAATATAATGGAGTATTAAATTTAAGTTGAAATTCTGCACATTTAAATATACTGACTGACTCTCTCCTTGTGGATGTTTTCACCAGTCAACAATGATCATCACAACCCACATGGGCAAACTGTTACAATAAACAAATAAATAAATAAACAAACAAATAAATAAGAGCTGTTACACCCATTTAATTCTCAGATCAGGAAAAGCAGGCAAAGGTGCATTCTTCCCACATTCAGTGAATAAATGAATAATAAAAGCTGAAAATCAGCGAGTTTATCAGAAAAACACTTGAGAGAAACAGCTGCCAAAGAACTTTAGTCACACCTTTCACATTAAACATTTAGAAAACTCATTCTTACCACAATGAAAACAATGTGATATAGAAACCACTGAGGTTTAAAGCCAGCACCAGTTTACAGTTCATAAAATAGTCTAATCAGTTAAGTGTTTTACTCATCCATAAATTGTTCTAGCAAATCAATAGAATGAATTTCCTCTTGTGATCTCAGATGCCACCACAAAGTGGATGGATTTGTGCTATTCAATGTGAACTGTTTTACAGTAGTGCTATGCTTCATTTGTGCTGTCTTTAAAGAGATCTTGGAAAATGCAATTTAAGTTGAATGTTCAAGTTCACTTTGCAGGCACAATGCACATTAATACATTCATAAAGACAAGTTAACTGAAGAGACCATTTTATTGACTGCAATCCAAAGAACCCCATGCATCATCATTTACTTAGTTGGCTTTTGTAAAATGATTACATACAGTTTTGATTATTTTCACGTTATACTTTGAAAAAGGGAAACGTGCCATATATATATATATATATACATATATATATGAGAGCTACATCAGAAATATCAGTCATGTTTTTAATGACATAATTAATTGTGTTACAGTTAACACACATTTTAAAGCTATTTTCAAAACATGAGCCTGCTTGCCTAACCTATTAAAATACTAAATTATTTCATCACTAAATATTACGTCCATTGTCAGGTTAAAAATACAGCAGAGCTGTTACACCCATAATATTCTCAGATCAAGAAAAGCAAGAAAAAATGCATTCTTAACAGATTCAATGAATAAATGAGAAAAAGACTATCTCTATTCCTTTTATTTTATTTTATAAATGTCTACAAACTGCTAACATATTCTACTTTATTTTCTACTGTGCAACACGGGGAGACAGAAGAAAGAGCACTTGTCAATGTAATGCATTTGAATCAACATCCACACCAGGGATCACCCCAACAGGATCAGCACCTCCTCGCTGAACAGAGAAACAAATGAACTTCATGGCCTCAGTAATGTGATGTGTTGTTGCATCCACTCAAACAACATACACAGAAGCAAAAACAAGCAGACACAAAGAAAATAAAGTATTTTAACAATGCCACCATACCACACACATTAGAGCTAAACGCAGAAGCTTGTTACAAGTATTGGTGAGCACATCTTTCTAAGTTCACTCCTAATAAAAAAAAAAGAAAAAAACAAAGACAGCTGCTCTGCACGACCAACCACGCCCACAGTCTGGATCAATTATGCTGGAGTCACAAAACAGCAGCCAGTACATTAATTACAGCTGCTGAGCGGGGGATTTCTGGAAATATATAAATATATGTGTGTGCATGTGTTAAAGCCCTTGTAAACCACAATGGCAAGGTGGGCTGTTAAATGTCCGTCAGCATTAGCTGTAAAGTTAGCATAACCAACAAAATCAATATTTACTTTGCTAAGCTAAAATCCTCTTGTGGCTTGTTTTCAAGCAAATATCATTTATCTTTTTTAGGAAAAAGACAGGAAAAGGCATATGGTTATTCATTTTCAATTAATTGTCTAACAAGATTAACATTTAATCGAGCCTGAACCACTAAACTGAGGTGCAAGCTACTAGCCACTGTTAGCGATGACAGTCAATGCAAGCAGCGACTTGGTCAAACCACTTACTGTAGTCCAGCTCATCCATTTTTGGCGTTTTACTTTTAGGCATAAATAGATCAGAGTCGAGTGTCATTAAACGTTAAAAAAAATTGGGATATATGTGTAAATATATCCTCAAAATCAAAAAGAAAAAAAAGACAACCCTTGATGTCGAAATGTTGGGCCGAAGACAAAGAAGGTGGCGATACCGGAAGCGGTATCTGGCTCTCAAAATACCCACTTCCGGTCAGTTGTTTTTCAAAATACAATGAAACGCCATTAATAGAACAATGAAAAAACTTTAGCAAGTGGATTATTTATGAACCAATACTGCATTCCCGGATCTACTTTTTATTTTTTTTAAAAAACATTAATTAATGACTAAAAAAAGTTTACACTGATCACAGCTCACAAGGTAAGTGAGACAAATTTGGCATGAAAACTTTAAAGTAGAATTTCTCTGGTTTCTGGTTTCACATTATTGTAACAGAGCTTATACATTATAGAGATTATATATGATGATCATCTGCAGCTGAATGCTTTAATGTGAGACAAATGTAACTCACCATACTCAATTTTTTTACATGCTTGATCCTGTTCAAACATGTGGGTGTGTTGGAGCAGGGAAACATCAAAAACTCTACAGGCTTTCATTGTGAAACAATCTCCTAGATTTTGTTTTCTCATAGCAGGTTCAAGCTACATGCTTATGTCTACTGATATTTTTTATACCTAGATTCAGGTAAGGTACAATAACTAAAGGAGGAGAGTTTATGTTTGTAGTGAATGATGTATGGCTGGGAGAAGTGTTGACAGCTTGTGTATAAATGAGTGTGATGGAGAATATAATTGAGGTGTGCATTTTTAAATTGCTCTTGTATCCTCTGGTGTGTGAAGACCTTTTTATATGGATACAACTTTGTGGTGCTTTCTGCATGAAAAGCATTTTATACACATGATTTGTTTGTGGCCCTGAGATATTAAGAGTTCAGAGTGGAGAGTTGGTTTTCAATCGTCAGTACCTTAATCCTGTAGATGTCAAAGCTCTGCTTCTCTCTGGCATAACTGAACTTAAAAGTGTAATTATGGTTAGTTCTTTGTTTAAAAAAAGTATGTGATACAGATGCAGACATTGAATTCTGAAAGTAGTTTTCTTTAGTCCAAGGGAAAGGTAGGGGAGTGTGTTTGGGTTGCGTGTGTGTGTGTGCGTAAGTGTGAAATTGTTTTTTTAAATTTTATTTATGTTGTTAAGCCCTTTGAAAAGCTCCTGTATGAAAATGAATGAATAAAGTTTTGATTTGATTAAAGAGAAAGCTCAGACATATTGTGTTGAAACACAATACGTTAACAGTGGGGAAAAAAAACCCATGAATTTAAACCAGACAGACATATGAAGTTAATTTATTTGAAACCATATGTAACTATCAACTGTACATTATGTGTATATTTTCACTGACTTTGTGATAATTACAATTTCATGACAGACAGTCCTCTACAGACATTTTAATGGCATCAACTTAGGAGTTATACTCCTAACGCTGTCATATCAAATCGGTAAATAACACCATGGTCTCAACTATGGCCATAGAAGACAACAGCTGAATGAAAGTAAAGTAGTCAGATCTAGGCTGCTAAACATTAAGAGAAAACATTTTGGCAAATATTCCATCCGAAGTGTATATAAATTCTCCTATTTGGTACTATTGCAGGCCTAGACTCAAAACATTGTACTCATATTCTGTAGTTGTGTAAGCACAGTGTAATTGTGACATACTAGCTCCACTGTGCACTAAGAGAGGGAATAAAGGCAAAAGCAGAAAAGAAAACATCCAGATGTGCTACAAGTTTCACCCCCTTTTTTTTTTTTTGCATTTTTAATTAGTTCATGATCAACAGCCATAATTTACAGGCTTATTATACAAAGGCATTGATTTGTCCAGGTGTGACCAAGACATACAGTATGTTGATAATGATCCAAGCAGTTGGCACATGATTTTACTGATTGATACATTGCACATGCTAATGATTTTTTTCTTATTTCAGACCAAGTCTGTCAGCAGGTCTTAAGATAAGATGTTCCAAGTAGAGTTTTATTTTACTTATCAGTCTAACTTACCTAAACACACTTTTTCTGCAGTAGGCAAATTCCTCACAATGCAAACTGGTTTATCCTCCCTAGTATCTCATGACTGACTATCTGATCTGACAAAACAGCACTAAATTTTACAATCTCCTGTTGTTGCCTCTTCTAAATGCTTTTTGGAAAAAGTTAGTCCTGTTTTCCAAAAGCTGAGTGTTCAAATTACAGCACTTAATTTCAGACAGTTTAATTTGATCCATTTCTGAACCTCAGGACTGGGCAGTCAAGCTTATGAATCTATTTTTCTGAAACACATTTCTGGGTATGTCAGTGTAGTTAGTGTGTAAATATTACATTACATCTAGTGTTGTAAACTTTTGTACTTCAACTCAAGCTGTTGTCTAAAGTAACTGCTCTACTTTCTAAATAATATTTTCAAATACAATTAAGAGATAGTGGTATATGCTAGACATGAAATACTGTTGGAGGCTAAAGCTTTGAATAAAAGCATTGACAAAAAAAAACCCTTCATTCATTCAAATATTTTTATGTTCAATATGTTGTAAACTCATATAACCGACATCTCTAGCAGCGTGCATCCATTGGCTAAGGAAAACAGGCAGAATCCAATCAATGGTTCCATTTCTCCTTATGTAATTATCAAAAAAACGTTCTTCTTGCTGTTCTACACAGATTTATTTGCATTTATTTGCATCAAAAAAGTACTTAAAGCCACTTCTTCCACTGTTTAACAGTGATCTGAGTGGCATGCTTTAAGAAAACAGTTTCCAGCTGGTACAATGAATAGTCTAAATATACACTGATTTTATATAGCTAATGTAATCACAAAGGTGGACAGATTGATAAGGTTAAGGTTCCTTATGTAAGAAAGAACAGGCAAAAGTACAGCTGAACTGTACAGTGTCAGATAAGGCATTCCTTTGAGGACTGAAGTGTTTCTACTCAAACATTTTCACATTAACGGAGGCAAGGCTGAAGATAAAGAATGGAGAGTAACTTTCATGTGGAGCTGGCCTCAGTGAATCCTAGTATTTTTAAATAGCTTTCCACATTTAAAAACCACTCTCTTGGAAGTTAATCTGTTTTCTTGTTTTCTCAACGTAAGCCAAAACTCAGGTAGTGCTTTTAAGCGTGCATACTAATATGTATACAGCCAACACATGCACTATCTGCACAAAAACAACCAAAACATTTAATTGCCATTCCCTCTTTTTATCCACAACTGTGTAGTTTTCATGCTTCTCAGGGTACGCTGAGCGTGATTTACCATCTGTGCAATGAAGCGAATTTTGATCCATTTTCAAATCACTAATCCCTGCAGTCCTCCAATTTGCGTGGCTCGGTAAATTATCCCTTTTATTATTCCCTGAAAAAAAAAGCAGTTCCTGCAATCCATGCAATTTTAGGTGTCTTAAGATTTTGTCCTTTCCACTAAGAGTTTTGACAGCAACAGAGACAAAATAATCCAGTAGAGTGCTGATGTGTCATTCAACTCAACCAATCCCTGATTAAAATCTGGTAATCTGCACTCCAGAGTCTCCAACAATGAGACGAGCCATGGAAGGATGGACCTGTAAAATCAAAAAATGATTAGTATCTAATGGATGGAACATCACAGCATTAGTACTTGGTACAAAGCAAAGCCTATTTGTTCACACAACTAAAACATAGATTGTTGCATTCAATGACAATTAAGATTCGTAAGAACTATTCTGCTTTCTGACCTGTGCTTGCAGCGGCCCATAGGGCACAAGTTCTCCATCCACTGTGAGTGTTCCTCGTTTAGACAGAGGCTGCAACCTGAAGGCCTTGCAGCTTACATGGCTCACATACGGTGAGCTGACGGAGTGGTGGGTTCCTCGTTCCATGGCAAAGAACAGTCTGAGTAGGGTGGCTCTGGAGATCCCTGCCCGCACAAAGGTCAGGTGGATAAGCCCATCGTCAAACCTGGCCTGTGGTGCGGCATGGAGGTCAGCCCCAAGGTGGGTCTGATACAGAGCCAAGACCAGAACAAAGTCTCCTTCAATGGTGACCCAGTCTCTAGTGGGAAGGGGTTGGTCAAGAGGCGGTAGCAAGCTATCCCTCAGTAAATCTAAAGGCAGCGAGACAAACGGACGGTTCTTGAAGGGTCCTGCTGGTTCGGCAATGTCAAAGTTAAAAGATGAGGACGGTGTGCGTAAAGAAGGAGAGGGCGAGGTGGAATTTGGGGTATTTGGACGGGGTGCGAGGTAGGATGATGAGTGTGGGGAGGCACAAGAAGGAGAAGAGGGAGGTGTGGGGGAGAGAGAGAGAGAAGGGAGTTTAGGGGGGAGCGAGTTTGTGTGGGAGTGCTGGAGGAGTGATAGGGGCCTTGGGCGAGAGGCATTTTGGTTTTGGTCCAGGGCCTTCTGCTTGTAAGAGAAAGGTGAATGACGAAAGGGCGAGGAAATGGTAAGAGATCGCTCACGAGCCACATCCAGTGGGTATGTTTGTTTCTGGAAGTAGGTTCCATTCAGATCCATGTCCTCCACCCCATATGATGCATCAGCATCCGTGCTGACTTCCTGAATGAGAGACTGGTTGATCAGAGTGTTGGCTATCTGACTTGAAGGAGCTGAATTCTTTCTTACCACCTGTCTGGCTTCCTGAAGGTTTTCCTGGTAATTGCTACAACCTTCTTGCTCTTCATCTGCCTCCCGCCCCATGTCTAACCCATAGCTATCTCCCAGCTCTCGTGCATGCAGCACTCCCTCCCCCTCTACAGAACCACAACTGCCTTCCCCATCTTTCCCTCCATCCTCCTCTTCCATCTCTCCAGAGTCTTGATCTAGTGTGGCCTCATCTTCCCTTTGATCATTGATTCTCTCCAACCTTTCTTCCTTTCCCATATTGCATTGGTTTCTTTCAATGGATTCTGAACTTGTCCCAGACCTCTCAGAACATGTTCCTGACTTTTCCTCTTCTGCCTCCATCTCCATTTCCCCTTCTCTTTCTCTATCTTCTGCAAGACTGCTTGCCCTCACAACACCAGTTCCTCCTCCCCTGGCCCTCTCCCTTCTTCTCTCCCTCTCCCTCTGCCTCTCCTCCTTTTCCCGCTCTCCTTCTCCTCTACGCAAGCTCCTCTGCTCACTGATGCCCATATCAGAGCAGGTTCGATGGATAGGTGTTCGGCAGAAACCATCAAGGCCTTCTGTGATACTGCGTGACAGGGGTCTCCGGGGTGGAGGAGGAGTGCCATCTGAGGATGCAGCAACAACAGAGGGAGGCAGGTAGGACAGACGACCCTTGTAAGATCGAAGTGAAGCAATGCGCACTAACGTGCCCAGGGTGAAGCGAGCTGATCCCAGGCCTCGATACCTGGAATAAAAAAATATTTAAGGTGAAACCCTTTTTTGCCATCAAACCGAGTAATGCCACATATTTTATGAGGAGGGGTAGCCTCAAGGTTACAGAGGTGGGCTTGGGTTTGGGGAACATGGGTCTAAGCCCCCAAGCTGGCAGTAGAGGTGAACCACTGTGGTTCCTTGACAAAGGCCCTTAATTTCCTCTTCCACATCGTTAGTTATTCACACACCTTTCGCTTTCAATGTCCACATCAGACACAAAGCCCCAGGCAACAGAAAGGAAGGAAAACAGTCTCCTGGGTGCTGCGGCATGGCTGTTGTTGGAGGGAGCAGGGCTTGTTGTCACGGAGACCAGGTCCATGGGACAGATACCGCCTCGGCAGAGCAGAAAGCAGCAGTTCAAAAGTAGGGGCTCTCGAAGGCACATGTCATACCTGAGAAAGAAACATTAAAAATATTAAAGACAAAAACCTGGTGTCAGTACTCGAACGAACTCAGCCTTGCTGGGATTATATCAGTTATCTATACCTGCTATAGCTGTTGTCTGGTTAGCTTCGTGCCAAATCAGATTTATTTCAAACTTGCAGTGGGAACATTAAAGATATGTTCATATTTCACGAGTCAAGTATAAATGGTCTGAAATATATGGTGCATAATCAAACCCAATAACTCAATATTTAATCTGTTGGGATATCATTTTGACATCTTCGACAGAAAAAATGTACATGTTTATAACTTTTTTAATCAGCAGTAATTCTGCTGTGTTTGAGTTAAAAGTTTGTTACAAGATGGTCCTTAAACATGTGATGTGTGTGCTGTTCAGTGACTAAAGACATTCAGTCTATAAACTATTTTATCTAGTGGTGTACGATTGCCTAAGTACATCAAACAACTCATTATCAGCAAACCAATGCGGCCGTTAGTTTTACAGCGCATTAGTTTTGGATAAGACACAGAGAACATTAAAATGTGGTAAACAAAGGTGCTTTAATGACTATATGAAAGAAATGCTTACCCTGCATGGTGGTTGATGGAACCAGCCAGTGCATTCCCAGAGCCACAGGGCAGAATACCAACAGGGGTTTTTATTGCTTGTTCCCAGTCTGGGCGCTCCATCAGTCCATTAATTACCTAGACAACATAAAGAAAAGTTAAGGCAACTGGTGGAAACCGACATGAATTTCATAATGCTTAGTTCTACAACAGGAGCCCCTCACCTCATGTAGCAAACCATCCCCAGACACAATGATGATGCCATCCCACTCTGGGAGCGATATCTCTCTGATAAGCTCTCTTGCATGGTTCTGACGTTCTGCAAAAAGATTAATAAATGTCCATTATAAACATCCATCTTATGAACAACATCTGCCACTTGTGTCTGTATCTGTTTGTGTATTACCTGTTTGTATGAGGTTGTAATGAATGTTGGCCTCCGTAATCATTGGCAGGATGTGGGTGTGACACCACTGCATCGCTTGGCCCCTTCCACTGAACGGATTGACCAATAACAGCAGTCGCCTTCGACGAGGTAGCAGACTTGTTGAAAAGTCTGAAGGACAAAGAAAAAAACAGCATGAACGACAATTAAACAGATACAATTTTTTTTGTCAAGGACATTGTCTCAGATTTCCTGAGACGATTAATTGGGACATAAGTTAAGCTCTGATTACAGTGTTGCCCAAGTCTGGACTTTGAATGCATTATACTAATTGAGCCCCTTTCATTTAACCACACAGGAGCTACTTCACCCTGCACAAAGTTGACATTCATGCGTTACTGTTAATCATCAATTTCAGAAATATGATAATAAGCATCTTTTGTAAATGCTGCTTTTTGTTTAACCTCTGGAGTCATACAATGGGTCACATCAGTATATAAAAACAGTATATAAAAAAACTTTTCTAAGCAATAGTTAACACAAAAGATTTAGAGTGGTAAGGATGCCAGCATTGCAGGGATAGTGATGAAAGGGCTAAATTTCGTTAAATCTGGATTATGTAACAAATAAGGCCAAACCAAAGCAGTAAACAACTGAGCTCAGATGTAGGAACAACCAGCAAAAGACTTCACAGAAATAACACAGTGGTACTTTAGAAACGATGAGTGACATGAATATTCATCTAACTGTGACTGACACACATTATGACGAGGCAAAAAAGGACTGAGGAGAAATAAAAATAAACTGTGCAAATTTTCCACCTTCTACTGTAAGAGGAAGAAGCAAGAAATGACCATGTCAGCTTAAAGAAAGCAAACACACATTTTTAAAGAACTTAAGGTTAAACAAGTCTAAAGAGATGATGGGACAAATGAAAGGTGAAACTGCAGGTTATGTTAATGAAGAGCAAGCAAAAAAAAAAATGGAACAACAAAAACAAGAAACATAAAAAATAATACACAGGCAAAAAATAAAAACACTAAGAAGTTATGTTTGATAACTAAGCCTAGAAAATATGGCAAAGTGAAAGGGTGGCAAACTTCAGTAGCTCCACCCTCTCTATCTTTATATTTGACACTGAATGATGCAGGCAATATGTGCAGGGCAGATAAGAGAAGGAATAAAGAAGCAGAGTAACAGATAAAATAAACTAAAGAGAAATCTCTAGTCACTTGAAATAAAGAACATAAATAGGCACACTGGACATGCAAGTTTTCTTACTGTGCATTCTTGTTAATCTCCCATTGTTTTAAGGTAGATGCTCAACTATTGTGTTTGTTCTCTAGATGGCTGAAAGTGAGGGCTGAACACACAGGAAGGCCTTGGAAGACTGTGGCATTTAGCTATACTTAGCAAGCATTTACAAAAGAGGTGTAAATCAAAGCTAAATGAGGTAACATTGTGAGTTCAAGACTTTCATGGAGACAAAAAAAGGTCAGACCGACAACTTAGAAGAAGTAAGCTACCCATGTTATTAGGAAAAATAAAGCCATTCAACAGGAATATTTATCTATGATAAAGGTCAGAAACAGTTAACTTTGCGTGAAGGATGCTGAAACCTTCACGCAAAGGGGAGAAAAGAAATCAAGTTAAAAACACCTGATTAATTTCTGTATTATTACAATATGTATAATTCTTTGCTTTGGAGACTGTCTGTCCAAGGAGATAGTTGTAGCCAGTTTTAACACAACTGATAGAGTTTTTAACTGAACTTCCTAAAAAGAGTATTAAACATCTGCAGTTAATGCAGAACTCTGCTGCTAGAGCTTTCACAAGGACTAAGAGATCTGAACACATCACACCTGTTTTAAAACCTCAACATTGGCTTCCAGTCACAGAAGAAATTTTAAAACCCTACCGTTCATTTACAAACCCCCAGGTTTAAGCCCAGAACACATCTGCAATATGTTAAGAGAATATTAACCAAGCAGAGCTCTCAGATCCAAAACCTCAGGTCAACTAGTCCAGACCAGAGTCCAGACAAAACATGCAGAAGCTGCAGTTAGCTGTTATGTTGCAAACAAGTGGAAAAAACAGCTGGATTAAACTTTCACCAAATGTAGACACTTTAAAATCTAGATTAAAAATGCTTCTTCTCATGTGCCTATGCATAAAACATTAACATTTAATATCTCTTTGCTTTTAATCATTTTAATTTATTATTTACTATGGATTTTATTGTAACTTAATTTTTGTTGCTGTATTTAGTGACTGTCGTGGAAATTTTATGTTCTGACTTAGATTTTCATATATTTCATAGTCCTAGTGTACATTCATTTCTGGCTTTGTGGGCATTCTGAAAAGGTCATGACGAACTTAAGAACTTAAGCTGAGTTACACAGTGTCTGCTTATTTCCCTTTACAGACATAGCAATGTGAAGAGATCTGACATGTCTGCATTCAAACATCTGGGATCTGATTAGTTAGAACACTCTCTTCCTTGGGGGGTTACAGCTAAAACAGACATTTCTAGTTTAGAATAACATAGATTCAGGGCAGACAATTGACACCCTTTTGTGAGGGTAAAAGGATGGTTCAGCCCGGAACTCCATTAAAGCATTCCAGACTTCTGCCCCGTCGGACCTCTGGACTGTCTCTCCAAATTGCAATTTGTATTATTCTGGACTTTAGTTTCTGTTCAATAAACTTTGTAATCTTTTTCACTTCAGAACCAGACTCCTTGTCATTGACAGACTTTTTTCCACAACACTACGTTTTAATGTTTTCTTTGCACCATCTGCAACGCTTTTAATGTTTTATGTAAAACACTTTCAATTGTCCTGTACATACATAAAAATAAAAAGTGCTTTACAAATAAACTTGCCCTGCCTTTGAACAGACTAGAAGATTCACAGCTGCAGGAAAACAATCCAGGTGAAAACATCTGTCTTACATTTGGACACTATAGCCTTGCTGTGTTCACATTCATACATCTTACAGATTTAAAAAGTCATCAGTCTCTATAAACATATCATAACAGATATAAAACCTTTTCAAACATTAATATGATGTGTCACGCAAATTATGAACAAACACACACACTGGACAAACACACTCACCTGTTTCAGCAGTGACGGTCACACCTCTGAGTAGACACTGCACAGCAGCTGACCACCTCTCAGCTTCAGGCCTGGTCTCAGCTACATAGGCCCTGACCTGCCTGCGCCGTGACACCCCTTTCCGACGTTTCCCTGTAGGGTACCAATACAACACCAGCAGAGGAGGTGCAGGATAACGAGGGCAGTTGCACCCCACCAATTCTGATATAGGCAGCAGGATACGGGCTTCCTTTCCTGGCCGTGGAGACAGCCGTTGAATGTGTATGTGAGTGTGGGTCAGGGTCAAGGCATAACTGGACGCTGGAGCTGGGGAGGCAGCGGGGGAGGGTCCTCCTGGACTGCCAGGGCTGCTGTTATTGTTGCTGTTGCTGCCTGATGTCCAGCTTGCAAACTGGCCATGAAGGAGAGCTTCTGCTAGACAAGGTAAAGAAGGATCTGGAGATCGCATCCTCACTGTTCAAGAGGACAATATTTACCAGTTCAATAAGCGTTAGTAGTATATTTGGCAGCAGACAAAAGTCTGAAGAGTGGTAGCACTTCAAGATTCACAGGAAAAAATAAAAATGGATCTGAGTGTTTATCTTTTAGGCAAAGTCACAAAAAAACTTTTCTTCTGGTACATCCATTTCAGGTTAGATCTTCATTGTAAAAAGGGGGGAAGAGAGAGAACTCCTTCCAGTTTATATAATCAATCATACAGAGAAACAATCCAGTGAAAATGGGAACAAATGAGTATTTGCATCACAGGTAGTCTCCCATCACGGTTTGATCTTACGAGCTGTCAGCTTATACGGTTTCCTGGCAGTTGTAAAATAGACAGGCAAAACTTTCAACACAACAGGACTTGATGTTAAATCAGACATGTAAACAAACATTTAAATTGCATATAAAAACAAGTTTAAATTACAACTTAAAGCTGCCTTTATTGATAACAATGCAAGGCAGCTAAGCAGCTATATTACATCAACAATCAATCCTAAAGTAATTACGAAAATGTACAAAACTGAACCTCTTAATTGCATTAAAATATTGATTAATTATGTATGAATAAGACAATGGAACACACCTGGTTTACAAAAGTAGACCAAAACCATTACATTAAGTCTATGCACAAGATTTCTTTATCAGTATGTTGCATGGCAATGCAACCTGAAGTGTCATTAATGCCACAAAGGTAAGTGCAAGTTTTTCAAGACCTTTGATACCCCTATTGCTATCTTAAATCTCAGTGATCTATCAGAGGCAGACAACAGGAGTAGCAAGACCAGTTTCCATGACAGTGGGTCATGGAAAGGACAAGGAAATGCTTTTTAAATGAGTAATTAAACAAAAGAAAAACAAAGAAAAAAAAGCATTCCAGAACAAAACAAAAGACAAACAAGGAAAGAGTTCCAGGTGGGTCCCTGGTTTAGGTCATCTTATTGTTGTTCATTAGTGTCTCACGTGCCCTCCCAAAGATCTCTGTTCCTGTATGAGGGGAAGGGAAAAGAGGAAAGTTGTCAGTGTGTATCTGGCAAACTGGTAAAAAAGACAGCAGCGGCATCATTTCATGTGGGTAAACCTGCTGGAACCATTTTAGAGAAAATGTGTTAGAACTTTAAGTTGTTGTTTTTTTTTTTTTTTCAGACAGCTGTAAAGTCAGTAAACTGAACAAACTGTACTTCTGGTTAACTTGGGCCAGGGCAACACAGGTAAATCATTCCAAATTTAGTTTTTACACAACCAGAGTGAAACAAGTACAGAGGATAAGTGGTGATAAGAGGAAGAGATTAGGCTAACAGGGTGAAGCAATTCAAGATCCATTACCCTCACTGGCTTTAGGTGTGTCTGTGCTCAACTGACTCACAATCACACATCCTTAACCGTCTTGCTGAGACATCACATTATTTTTGTCAAAAGGGTGAAATGACCACAATTCGGTTGCCATTTTCATACTCAGGGCTTTTGCGTAACAGGATTTGGAGAATATGTGCATCTTAGGCAAATCTGAATTTTAGACTGCTGACTTAGATTGAACAATTTTTATTATTATTTGTTCTTTTAGGCTAAGAAATACGAATTAGAATTTTACAGTCTGCAGTGTAATCCCAACAAAGAAAGTGGATTGGTTAATAACAAGTCTGATCATTTTAAAATGCCCTTAAACCTGTATTTGAATGAGAAACTGTAAAAACAATCAAAAGGCTATATAACTTGTTGAAAGATTTCTGACAGTTATAAAATTATCTTTAGTCAAACGTCCCAAGTCAGCAGTCGACATCATTAGACTTGTGCAAGTCTGAATACACTTACTGGACCACCGCCGTGGGACTTGGGTATGCCATGGTCACATCTTTTAAGTTTTTTTTTTTTTTTTTTTTTTTTTTAAAACAGCGAGGGCCTATTACCCATGCTGTAATGCAGACTATATCGATATTTGGCTGATGTCCCATTTTGATAAAACAGAGAAAAGTACCATACTGATGCCCATTGTTACACCTTAGATCGGTGAAGTGCAGGGTGGGGACACCCAGAAATAATAACACAAGCAGGCTAAATTTGTCACCTACACAAAGAATCTGCTGTGGAGAAACTTGGTCAAGTCGTGGTTTGGTTGCACTCTAAACACAGGAATATTTATCCTCACGGGGAACTCTCTTAGAGATAGCCTGTAGTAGCAGTACTATTTAACAGCTTGACTAAGAGTGCGGTGGTCTTCAGTAAAATGCAGTTTCCCCAGCAAACTTTGATCAATGTTGTCCACCTATGCCAGCTAGCAATCCGACAGGCTCCTGGTCACTTAACGCTTTCCTCTTGTTTAGTATAACCGGACTAAGGAAGCACTGCCATGGACGTTTTAAGCCTTTAAGGACATTGAAAAAGTGTTTAAGACTACAAAGACTGAATTCTGGACGAATAAAGGGGACTAGTAAATGAAGAGTTTAAATGTTAGCTGCTGGGAAGTGCAGCCTGTCAACAGCAACACAGCGCTGTCAGTTAGCCGCGACTAGCTGTTTGCTGCTTGACGTGTAGCCTCATTGCAAACCAGTTTATCAAACCATTCATATTTTACCCTCCTAAAGCTCAGTCAATAATACACTCATACTTTTATTCCACAACTTACATTTTATGTCTCAATCATTTTAAGGAGGTACACAATTTAGCGACTTAGCAAACGGCCGTTTATGATTGACTATCGATAGTAAGGTTGACTAATTTTTAAATTTCAGATATTAACAATTTATTTTTTAATAAAAGCCAAGTTGAGTAAGATGGTAGACTAACAAATAAATACCTCATCTTGTCTCCCCCTTCACGAGTTAGTCGCAGGCTGTGAAAACTGTGGCTCGATGCAGGAAGTGTCTGGACGAGAAGCAGCCGCGGCTCTGAGTGGCGGAGAGGAAATCCAATGACAAGGAAAACATTGCAACACCCACCGACATTCTCCAATCATCTACAGCACACCACTTCCGGGCCAAGTCGTTTGTTATCAGGCCAACTGATGAACGCTTATCTAAAGATTTATGTTAAGTTTACAAGTCCTGGAACGAGCTGTGTGTAAGAAGAAAGGGTCTCGTGTTGTTGATTTCCATGATACTGTCCACTGAAGGTAAACTATGTCCATGTAACAACAGATAGATGAATTGCTCAATGAAAACAGGACCACTGGTTTTGAACAGCCAATCTTTTATTTGTGTCAGACTGCATGGAAAACAAAAACAGATTAATTCTTGTAGCCACGGCTGGCTCTGCGACCACGGGCTCTCTCGAACTTCCTGCCCTTAGAGCGGACGTAGGGCCTGGAAATGGGGGAAACAGATTAGATTAAATACAAAAAACATAAAACAATCCACGGTCATACAAACATAAACATTTGATCATCTTTAATAACTTAATTATTGAGGATTTCTAGCATTTTTTTCCTAAACTGCACAGTAAATCCCACAGACTGTCAGAGTGGGATCAAGTGTTTGAAACATTTCAATCTGAAACATTTCAATCCACGTGAGTGGAAATGACAGAAAAATTGCTGAAATTTTATTAAACATTTTAGCAAAAGATATTTTTCTCAATTAAGAGAGAACCAAAAAATGATGTACATGTTAAAATCTGATCTCTTCCATAGTTTAGATGTAGCCCTACATACCAGATGTATGACAATTACTGTAGACGTACTTGCACTATTATTGACTGGTGAACAATCAATAAGAGTAATAGTTCCAACCATCTTTGACAAGTATTATAATTGCACTCTTCATTAGCCATTGTCTTAGCAATATTTAATTCAGTCAACTGCATACATTTATTTTTTAAAGTATCAAAATATATATTTTGTAATACAAATAAAATAGGAATGGCAGTTTTTGGCACTTTGAACAAAACCTGATGATAAAATTACTTGACTGGCAAGTCATTTCACACCCAATCTAAAGCTTTTGATTATAAAAGTTTGTGATAAAGGGCTAATTAAATCCAGGTAGCCAGACATTTTTAAGCCTAACACTGCTCTGATAAAGACGCTTAAATGGACAAATTATTAAGTCATCATTGTTATGTCCTACAGATACCTACTCTCCTTAGAAATATCAGGAAGGATTACTTAATTTAGAAGATTGAGTAAACAAGGAGGTGTAGCTATTATTAACCAGAAACTAGGCATGGATGTTGGCTATTAATGTGAGGGCAGAAAAAATAAGATGTCATTAGCTGAGTTTCCATTACACCGAGAATTGCGCAAAATCTAAATATTGCAATAAACAAATTTTTTAAAAAGTCTCAAATATCGCAAATTTTTGTTACACTTTCATAAGGAGGTTTATCAGATGCTTTGATATACAGGCAGTCCTCGGGCTACACGGTTCTTGACATGTTATTTCGACGCTCATTAAATGTAAATTTAAAAAAAATAGAGCAAGTTTTAAAGTTACAAGGCACTTTATAAGCTCTTACGGCATGTGACGTCGAGGCTGAGACAATGCCTCAGTGCGTTTATATTTATTTTATTTAAACTGAATCTATTTTGATTACCTGTACTGTTTTCCATTAATATGATGTATAATACATGTATTTAGATAGTTATTAAGTGATTAAGAGGGTATTGAAGGGTAAAAATCTGACTTGAGCGGAATTTCAAGTTACGCCATGGTATTGGAACGGAAGTCGTTTGTAAACTAGGGACCACCTGTAGAAATATATTGCAAAAGTGAAATATTTACACTTCCTTAACATTTATGTACCCCCTGACGTGAAGGGTCGCGACCAGTTCATTTCTGGTAAAGATGGCGCGGTATGAAACAAACAGCAAATTTCAGAGTTTTAGAACAGAAAATAAAGGAGAAATGCTTTGAAAAGCTGTAGCAAATTCCCCACAGCAAGTAGAAAACCTCAAAATAAGGCTACATAGCTACCTTGCATCAGATGTAATTCTCATAAAATCTCATCAGCTTAACAAGATTTTGCTACAACTGAGGCTTATGCACACAACACTGTTCAATGCAAAAACCTGAAGATCACAATTGTTGTTTGTTGAAACTTATAAAATATAACTTTTATTTTGAGAAAAAAATGTAATGGAAACGCAGCTTCTGCCTTTTCTGTTTTCCTTACTCGGCTGCTGGGAAACTATTTGATCTATTATGGAGCATCTCTCTTCCAACGAGGCCTAACCGCTGGGGAAAATAATACTGCTTAGATTGATGGCTTGTCTCATGTATACATACTTGGTATGGCTGTGAGGGGTTCCAGGGGCTTTTCCAAAGTGCCTGTACACCTCTCTGGCTTTGCGGGGTCCTGGGATGCAAACAAAGGTTTAGAAATGCACACCAATACTATGCAGCATCTCAGAAGAAGGTTTCCCATCTGTACCATTTCTGAAAACTTCCAAGTCATTTTCTTTTCCCATCTCACTATTTAAATTTGACAAATATACTTTAGGATATTAATGAATCGTTAATATTTTGTATAAATCTTTAATGAGAATGATTGCAATCTGGCTAAATACTCCATTCAAACAACAGAGACTTTGAATGACCACAAGATATGATGGCAGTGTTTTAGGTACTGTAACCATTTTTAGTTCCAACAACACACCGAGAATAAAAAAGTGACGCTCCGGCTATACCATGCCGAATTCAGGCGACATGAATATGTGTTTTCTAATAATAAAAGGTTATTTTCAAAGGCGTGTATGAGAAAAGTTATTACAGCTAATTACTTGAGGGATCAAACAAAATGGTTTAAACACAAGCACATACTGTATGCTCCCCTCAGCTCAGAAAGATCAGTACAAACAGTACATTCTATTAAAAAAAAAATCTCAACATAAAAACTGCCACCTTACCAGTATATACAGAGCATTTTCACATTTCTTTAGTTACTATTGTGATCAAATAGGAACAACACAAAGTTTTTTTCTTACTCCAAATTAAAATGGGGTGGGGGTGGGGGGGGGGGCTCAGTTACCTGACAGCAGCACTGTGCCTTGTCCTTTGGGGGAGGCCAAAGCCAGCTGGTCAAAAGTCATCACCTGACCTCCTGCTTTAAGGATCCTGCGGCGAGCGCCATCAGTTACCCTGAGAGCACAGATCTGTGGGACAGCAACAAAAACATCAGGACTATTTCATAACATTACAATGTTTAAGTAGCAGTCAACAATCAGACATTTCTGCGGGAACATTTTGATAAGATTAACCTTGAGCTTGGGGATAACCTGAATCCTGACATCATCAGTGACTGTTCCCACAACAACAGCGATTCTGTTCTCGCGGCCGGGCAGCTTCATCTTACGGATCTTAGATGTAAAATAAACAGATGAGTTCAGTTCTTTTATTGTACACAACAGAAACTAACAAACATATTTAATGATTTTTCCTCAGATTAGACATGGCACAACATATCTTGAGATTAATATGAAAGACACTTCTATGTGGTTGTGTTTAAAATACTTTGTGGTATATCACCAAATTTAAGAATATCCTAGAGATTTCAATGTAAAACGTGTGCTTATGCCCAATAACAGGTAAAAAACAAATAAAATCACTACATCTCAAAGCTTCCATAAATAGCATTTTCCTTTAAATTTTCCTTCAGGCTAAACAGTTTTAAAACAAGCTCACATAAAAGCAACTATGCTGATAATGAGCAGAATACACAACTTTCTATAAAAAAATTTACACTGAATGCTCAATTTTTTTCTAAATAGCATAATCAAATCAAGGTATATAGAGCTACAATACATAAATCTAGCACAATATGGTTGTCCATCTCTCTAGTTAGGGCAAAAAGGCAGAATTTGCTAGTGGAGGACAATGTGAGGAAACGTCTACTGACCAGGCGGGAGACGGAGATGGGAGGCCTGTTGCTCCTGCTCATGAACAGCCTCCTCAGGACCACCTTGTTGAAGGGTGCATTACAGCGGCGGGCAAGGAACCTGTACAACTGTAAGAAACCAACAAAATGGTCAAGTAAAAGTAATATCTAGCAGTTATGACCTTAAATATTCAATATATCAACATAAAATATGACGTGCAAATAAAAACTGGCAATACTGTTTTAGGAATAAGTTGCAAGTACAATTTACCTTGACCAAGAGCCTCAGGTAGATATCCTGGCTCTTTGGCTCTTTCCTGTGTACCTTACGGTCCTTGTTGTGCCTGATGTCAACTCCCTTGAAAAGACACATGCAAATACGAAAAAAAGCAGATTCACTCATTTTACAGTTCTGGTATGTAGCTGACACTTGTCACGTCTGCAGTTTTACAATGTATTGTAAGAAAAGTTTAAAATAAAACTCTATAGGCACACATCTCGTATACAGTTCAGAGAGCGCTATGAGTAGCTGGGGCCGGTACACACGCTGACACTTCACAGCTAAATGCTATCATTACGGCATTACAAACATATCAAACCTATTCTTTTCGACATTTCTGACACGCGTAAACTTGACACGCAGAAACACCGTTGTTGTTGTTTTTTTACTACGGTTAATCGTTTTGAACTTCTTTTAAATGGTGTTTATAATCAACTTTTAAGACTGAAACGGTGGCTTGTTCATCACTACTGTCGGTGTTAAAGAGGTTGAGCTTTGATGAAATACATACACAAATAACTGAAAATAAAAGCGACACTTCAACACTGATTGTGTTTATAAACTGTTTATGTTTCGATCGATGGGTTCAGATGGTTTAGTTAACAAGATGACCATGGATACTCAAGCAATCGTGTCCTTAAAAAATCTACTATAGTCACCTACCATCTTGGGCTCAGAGCGAAAAGGGAAAAGGAAGAACCAAAGTCTCGCGATAACACAGTGTGCTGAAATTCTGGGCTTCTGATTGGCTAGAGAACACGCGCTTCCGTTTGCAATGATTCAGTGTGGTGCCCCAAGTGGTGAAGAACAGGCAGGATCGATACCTATCCATTTGATCTGTTTTGTACAGGATTCACAATGAGTGTCTTTGTATGATTTGAATTATTAAGAAATGTCCTCTACCGGAAAAAATAATGCATAATAATTGCTTTTTTTCTTTTCTTTAAAAAAAAAAAAAAAATCTTTACATTTTAAATTTATTGAGATTTATAATTGTTGGCTTTCTGTTTTCTGAGCGGATTATCCAGTGCCAAACCACTGATTATGAACAAATGAATAATGTAATTTGTATTACATGTTGTAATACATTTGTTTACATTGTAAACAAATGTATTACAACTACATTTTTTGGTGAACCAAATGAACAAATGATAAGATATTAGGTGAGAAAGCTGGAGCCTACCTCAGCTATCAACAAGCTAGAGGTTGCCAGTCCATCGCAGCATCAATACAGAGACAAACAACCAGGGATAATTTATGGCCATTTACCAGTTAATTTACCGTGCGTGTCTTTGGACGGTGCGCTGAAGCCGGAGTACCTGGAGCATTTTGTCTGCACACTGAAAGAACTGAAGCAGATGAGGAGAAGATGCAAACTCCGCACAGAATGGCCTCTTTTGGAACCTTCCCCCAGTCAAGGATCGAACCAGCGACCTTCTTTCTGAGAGGCCACAGTGCTAAGCTCAGATGTATGATAGACGCATCCTGCTGTAATTCCTCTAATGCTTTTATGTAAAGTACTTAAATTACCTTGTACAGGAAATTTTCTATACAGAAAAACTTGTCTTTCCTTTAACTACAAAAAATAGTTTAAAAAAAAAAAACTATAAAATTGCCTTATTATAATTAGATATAATAAATAGTGTTTGTAGTGTAAATAGTGCTTGTATTGTGAAGGTGGTTTTTACTATTTAGTATTTAATTTTTGGGTGACTTAAGTAAAAATTCATTATTTATTATTGTTCCAAGTAACATGAAACATGCAAAATGTTAAACGTATTCCTTTATTGGCTGCAAAACACATGGAAATGATCTCAACAAACTGAGGACTGATGAACAGAGGAATACATTACACACACACCTACGAATTGATCCCTTTCTTGGTGCAAGTTAGAGAGTCCAAAAATCCAATTCAAAACAAAACGGCAACTTTAACATCATTGTGATAAAAGTCATTCACTGCAGCATCATTTTAATTCACATTCATAAAAAGATAATAAGATAATTGAACTTTCCTCAGAAGATCTAATCTGCTTTTCGTTAATATGATTTTACAAAAGAAAAACCAAACTTGCATATGAAGGTCTCAGGTTCATTCAGATTTTTGGCTGCGCTGCTGTCTGAGGTGACACAGGAAGATTGTGAAAGTCAGTGCGATACCTCCCAGGAACACTGTCCGAGCCACAGGAGGAACGAATGCAAAGTTCACTGCCTGTAATTGAGCAAGTTAAGAAAAAGTGGATAAAATTTATGCTGAATGTGTGTCACAATTAGTATGTGCAAAAGAAAACCAGTATCTCACCTGCATTGTTGACCAGTACACCACCCCTGTCTATAGATAGATAGATAGATAGATAGATAGATTTATTGTCACCTTTTGGGGTAAAGATAAACATTGACTGTAAAATGTACCTTGTAAGATGTCCAGAATTTCTGTCGCCAGTCTTCAAGTGGGTCATCTTTGTTTTCTAGTAAACTTAAACCTAAAAGACAAAGGTGGTTGTTAAATCACTGATTGATTTATTCTCTGTTGTTTATGTCTCTGCTGATCATTTAAACCAATGTAATTTTATATTGGAAGCCAAAATTTGTGATATTTCTCAGTATCAAAAGCATATAAATATTACAGTTTTATGTCTGTTCATTATTTGGATAAATTGCAGTTTATTTCTCAAATGAAAACAGGAAACAATCAGTACACAAATGACCTAATGTTGGAAACAAATGAGCGATGTGTTAGATATAGACCATTTATTTAAAGAAATCACCGCTTGTTAAATTGATTATACAAAGGTATTTCACTGGACTTTTCTGGCTCTTCTTCATGCTTCTTCATTCAGGCTAGAGGAGTTAATATTCTACAGTTCTTCATCTAAAGCCAACTCATTATTCATTTATAAAATAAACATTTGATCAAATTCTGATGTCACAGGTGAATAACACAACTTACCTCATATCCTGTTTAGAAGATGAAGCACAAACAGAGGCATGCAATAAAAATAATCACAGCAAAATGATTTTATAATTCTTTTTATTTTATATAACTCACCAATATAAAATGCACTGATAGTGAGAGGAGCTGCAATAAACTGGTCCACCAAAACTTTTCCTGTCACTGCCTTCACTCCACCTCCTGGCAGCATCCTCTCCAGCCCCTTTAGCCAGTGATAGTTGAAGTTCGCATGGAAACAGAAACCAACGGTCGCCACCCGAGCTGTCTGATGCCAGTCAATGCCAACTGAATCCTTTGATGAAGACCCTTGGGAAGGTTTTCCACCCAGCACACTCTGCTGTATAAGGTCAGCTGAGGCAAACAGAGTTGTGTATCCCAAAACGTTGCTGATGTATGGGTGAGTCTTGAACACAGCCCAGGCCCTATTCATGATGGATCCTCTGTCCAGAACAAACACTGGATGTGTAAAGAATAGACATGCAACATTAACAAAGGTTCAATTAACATACTGGAGATATTTTTTTCGCTCTCATTTTTTTAAACCAAATAATTCTCAAGCCTACCTTTCAGCGTGGCTCTTTTCACCCTTTCCTTTGATTGCCAATCACCAAAGAGAAACCCACTCTGTTCTGATTGGTTCTTCTGGACACTGAGGAGGAGGAGGGGCAATCTACAAGCGACAGAGGTCTTCTCAATGGGTCAAAGTTCTGCCAGTGTTGCAGGGAAAGTGTGATAAACCTTTATCAGGCTACTGAGAGGAATCTGGGAAAGAACCACATGGGAAGAAGGATTTTAAAATGACTGAAAAATAATCTTTAGCACACAAAAGAAGATCATTGCAAAGTCATACTGATCAGTGCTTACAAATAAATGCACACACTGCTTAACCTGACACAGTGTGATTTACTAAATTGCAAAAGTAATTTCATTTCATGTCAGCATCAAACCGTTTGAGACTTACCACAGACTTTTCAAATTGGGTGAGGTGTTGAAGTTGAGCCCAAAGCAGTCAGTTAGCTCTGCAGCTCTCTGGTCAGGAGCACATGTGGTGTCACTAAAAATAGATACCACTCATGAGATGGTTTCCTCCACGGAACCAAGTAACATAAGATTTACTAAATAGTCAATTCATTCACATAAAGAAAGAAGACCGATTGATAAAATTCTCCCATACTGCTTAGAAGAAATATCTTCTCAAGATACAACTTTTTAAGAATTCCTCCATCCATCCATTTTCTGCCACTTATCTGGGGTCGGGTCATGAAACATGAAAAAAAACCCATGAAAAATAGACCATTTAGAAGTCACATAACCTTTTATATCAGTTTTAGATTGTGTGTCAGATTTGAAAATATCTACCAATGTGTTTCTTATCTTTGTGAATAGGACACCCCATTAACCCACCTGCCACTACAGATATGTAAAATTCAACATTTGGAAGGTGTGCTATTGAAATGTAAAGGTCAATTAAAGCCTCTAGCAACCATCTTAGCTCTTCCCACTGAGAATGTGATAATTGGGGCCAGAGTTTAAGCGGCCCAATTAAGGGTTTGCTAACTGCTTCAACTGGTGGGTTTATATTTCTCAGTATTTAACAAGCTGCTTTTAGCGTGGGACACAATGGAGATGTGTGCCCACACTTCCTCAAGCGGGTGACTTCTCAGGTAATTGCTAGTTTCTTTTCATTGCCTCTCATCGTGTCTCTCTTCCTCCATCAATTTACCAACGTGCTTTCCATTCATACTGCAAGAGAATAGAGAAGTCATAAGCAATGAGCACAGACTTCTCTTCACTTGATCTGTACACACAGGTCAACAATAAGAGCACACACACATTTACTAAACCTACTTGCCACACCTCCCACTGAAGCAGCAGCCTCCCCAGTCTTCATTGCAGCTTGTAGAGGTAACTAAGGCAAACAGCAGCCAGAAAGTAAAAAGGTAAGAGAGATTTTGTTGTTTTTTTGTGTTAGAGATATAATCTATGTAGAGCAGCCGGGTTTGTTTTGTTAACGATAATTTTATATATCAATAAGTACTTGTTTGCTTTTCTGAGAGTCATCAGATAAAAGCCTGTTGAGTATTTATGTCTAAATCAGTTTCTTAGAAGTGTAATATAAATATTTTAACACAAATGTCATCGATTTATTGGAACACATGGAATTTTATGCCAAATGCAATCTTTTTTATTTCCTTGTCTTCTGTTTTTATCTCCTGTTGACAAATTTGGTACGACATTGACATTGACTGATATTAACGTACAGAACAGGAATATATTTGTTGCTCACAGTGCAATCAAAGTTTATTTAAATATCCTTATTTCATCTTGTAAAACAAGACAAGAAAGATAGAGGAAAATTGTATGGGAGCATTTTAACTCTACAAAATCCTACATGTATAAATTAATCATAAATTGAAGCATTAAAGTGAGACTTGTTGATTTTTTTTAAAGCATACATACATTTCATCTGTACTGTGGCGTTCCTGGGAAATGTTTCATTAACAAAATGTTGAAAAGTCAAGGTTAACCCACTTCCACCGCCTCACAAACATCAATTAACAACAACATAGAGACAAAAAAAGATTGGATGGACAAGATGTGTAGTTTTTTGTTTTTGTTAGCAGAACAATCCTGCATGCCACACACCCAGGTGAATTAAAAATGATAGAAAGGTACCCAACTGCAGTTTGAGCTGGCTTAGCTGTAGTATTTTATTCCTTTTCAAAACTACATTTATGTTGTTTTACATAAAATCAACATACATTTTTATAACATTACAGTCATTTCCCAACCTGCTTTGAAAATTAGTAATAGCATCAGGTCTTGAAAGAGAGCAAGCATATTTTGCCGATTTTTTTTCAGCTGTTTTCACTTGCTGCTGCAGATGGTAATGAAAGCTCATAACAGAGTTGAAGATTTAACTTTAATGTAGAATGTTGTGAGAAGCTCCTCTCACAGGTCATCCTTATTTTCTGCAGACAGTACATCCCCTGCTGGGCCTTGTCATGGTCAAGATGGTGTTTGACTTCCACTTCAGAAATATAAAAACTGTATTTTATTCACCTTTGACACAAAACTGTTAGTCTTGGTGGGTTCCATCAGTGATGTATGCCTAGGTGCACTGTCATCTTCACTTCATCTTGAGTGTATTCATCTCAAGGTTCGGGCTGCACTGGAGGGCCAGCTGCTAAATTAATGACTTTGCATTTTGTTTGGTCACATGTACAATGAGCTGTCAGGGGTGATAGTCAATAAACAATCTGATTATAAACCTTTTCAGAAGTTTAAGAAAAAACAAGTTTGTCCTTTCATGTTCTTAAGACGTACATCCATGAATTACATGAACTGAAGGAAAAGTCCAAAAAAAAATATATGCAAAGTACTTATCAGACTAGACTTCTATCAGTTAAAGCTTTTCAATAATGGCATATCAGTACATTTATCTTTGCATAAAAGTTTGGCAGTAGTTTTATGATAGATGGTATATGGTAAAACACAGATAAATAGATTGTACATTGTAGTGTAACTACTTATCTGATCTCTTGAATCACTACGAAGCATCAGATGTCATCAAACTGCTGTATAAACATACTAACCTACCTGCATTTCTCAGCCATGCGGCCATCCATTTCTGTCAGTCTTGAGCCTGGTCTGGACCGAGGCGTGCCTTGGGGTCGTGACCTCTACACCTTCGTAACTTCAGCAGCAGGTCATATGATGAGGACCCTGCAGAAACCCCGTAAGAACCGACCATCCAAACGGCAGGTCAACCACCGTCGCTTCTTGCACAACATGATACAGAGGTGTGTTGGGTCATCAGCAAACACTGTTGTCGAAAATGTGATACACTTTGTTCTAAGAGTGACTTGAAGTAGTTCCCAAACTGGGGATAAATGCCAAGAAAATCTCAGGGGTTAAAAGTCTTAAAATACACTTTAAGAAGCTGAAAAAGGGGGGAGTGAGAGAGAGAGAAAACAGACATTACTGTCACATGACAAGACGTAATTGCTGTTTTTGTTTTGTTCCTGTACATTCAAAACTAATACCTTCACCTCTTCAGGTTTAAAAACTGAATATTAATCAATCACAGAATGAGGAAAAACTTAATGCATTGTAGAAAAAAATGTTAATTTGCTTTCTTTCAGAAGCTGAGGTGGTCCCTGCTATATGTAATCTAAACAGTTGCTATTTGTAGCCTTTTGTCCACAGAACTGTGGGGTAAAAATAAAGATAAACCATTTTTCTTGAAAGGGGCTCCAAATAATGCTTTTTAAAATACTTCAGTTAAATTAGTTGTGAACCTTTGGCTTAAAGTCTTAAAGCAACTCTTGTTTGTCTCAGCATGTCATCTTTTCTTTCTTGTCAACAGAAAATTTGCAGACATAGAGGCAGCGAACCACAGACTTGCATCGGCTCTTTATTTTAACGAGGGCGAGAAGACCACATCATCTCTTTTATCACACATGCCAGAGACATCTGACACATCAGGTAACACAACTTCTGATCCTGAGATCTCAACTCAACAAGATCATAAAGCTACAGATGGCATCTGTATCTCAAAGTCTAGAAGCAACGGCTTCATTGACTTATATGAAACTGGGGGCGGTGAGAAGCAGTCAGACTTAAGACATCTTTGGAAACGTCACCGCAAAACACAGTCCCCCGCTTCCACCCCCAGAATGAGCAACCAAAGTAAAAGAAGACAGAAAGGGGAGAGAAAAAATCCCAAGCTTGATGAATTATCATTTATGAGCTCTCCAGCAGATAAAGATTGTATTCACAAGGCGGAGCTCTTTCATTCTGAATATCTTCTTCATGAAAGTCAACTTAGGCCAATCAGCAACCTCTCAAAAGAAATTCAAACACCTCTAAACAACTCAAGCCTCATTCAGCTTGAACAAAATGAAGACATTCTTCCTTCCTTTTCCCAAGAGCTTTCTCCGTTGTCTCTTGACTCCTGCGATTTCTCCGTTCAAATGCTGACAGACCTCTCAGCCTGCGCACAGACTCAGAAGGGCACTCCTGAGAGTCAGCTGACAGACATAATGGACCTCTTCACTGCTGCCAATAAGGACTCAGAACGCTTGGATGTGGAAGAAGATGTAGAATGCTACTTTGACAGTATTTGTTCATGCCAAGGTGATGGTGGGCTTGAGGTCAGTGCTGAGGATAATGATACATTTGCAGTCCTGTCACACAGTTTCACTGGGGTGGAGGACCTGCACTCAGAGGGAGGTGAATTTAATTGTGAATATGCATATAGTTGCCATGGAGATCAGGTATTTGCCACAAACTACTTACAAAGTAACCAGAGGAACTCACAGATGGAGAGACAAAGTGAATACACAGCAGAAAAGCAATGTATGCATGTAAAACTATCACAAAGCGTAAACCAGGACCAGTTTTTCTCCTCCATCAGATCCCACTGCAACATCACACAGATGCAGACAAACCAGCACTCTCAGGAGGAGAGCCCATGCATGTTGGTTAACAGTGAAAACAACCTTGATTTTACACCATTTGAAGGCGTGGCTCAGTCATTTTCTGCTCCTCCCCGTGACCATGAGCACCGCCCCATTCCAACACCTCCCAGTGAGGATGACTGGCTGTTCACAGACATCCTGAAGGACAGAAAGTCACCTGGGTTCTAGATAAATGTGGTCAAAATCATTCTGATGTATGCTACTTATTATATTAAACAGATTTAAAGCAGACCGAGAAAATGTCAGTGTTTAAAAGAAAGTATGTCCCAACACTTTACTTTATAGTAAAACTCCTCACTTTCAACGTTTGATGTTTGCTTGGTTTTTGAGCTGTGCAATTACTGCTTTCTACAGTGATCTAACATGTAAGAACCAGGATTACAATTGAAATCTTAATGATTTTGTCCAATTCAATGACTTCACGTGTATTTGATATGTACTTTTGAGCATTTATTAAGGTATATAACTGCAGTATAACATTTTCCCACTGAATGTGGTGTCAAATAGCCATAATTTAACTCCAAGGAATAGAAATGCTTTGTGGTGATGGCAAAAGCTTTTTCTACAAGGTGTGTGCATTGTTTGATGATTTTCTGATGGGAGTGCTCATGTCTATTTGTTTTTCTGTCATAATGGCAACCTAAACCTGGCTGCACATCATCTTATAGTACTTTCTGAAAACAAGGGGACTATGATTTTGTCCCCATGGACAGAGGGATTTTTTTGAAAGTCAAGACTTGGTTTCAAGGTTTAACAAAACTAAATTTAAAAACCATGTCCAAATTCTTAGGACCTATTAAGTTTTAAGTTTGGCATTCTGGTGTGAATGGGTGAGGGAATTAAAGATGCCAGCAGGGTATCCTGATGGACCATATGCATGTGTGTGTGTGTGTGTATAACAAAGTACACAGAGAAACAAAGATTAAAACCAACAACATATATTAAAGTTAACCCCAGTTTTATAATTACAGCATAATAAACAAAAAGAAGGCTAAAACATTCCAACATATTTCCAAAATGGTTCAAGTTCCACAGTAGCCATAAATTAAAAAAAAAAGAAAAAGAAAAAATAACACCTCAGAGAAGCACCAGCCTAGTCTCTTTGCTACAGCGAACAGAAGACAGCCGTCCTCCTTCCAGCGATTCTGTTTGTGTCACCCAATTTTTGGTCTATTTGAACAAATCTCCCACATCTCAGACACTGATATGACATTTTTGAGAACAAAACATTAAAGTGAATTGTTGAAAGAAACACACTGTATCATTATGACTTGATATCTCGGCTCATTTGGCTTAATGCTTTGTCAGCCTTTATGAGATAAACCACCCGACAATGCAAACATGACAAACTGATAAAGTGGCTGCTTTTTCAGTTTCGTAGTGTGTAAAGTGCAGATTTTACACAATTATGTAAAAAAAAAACAAAAAAAACACCAACAACAACAATAAAACAACATGTTTGCATACTGCTAAAATGAGAAATTACACATAAAACACATAAAAATAAAACCCTTTAGGGTGTTAAATATGTCATCAGTAGTCTCTATTGACCCAGATAGCTTGATCTTTCTTCATCTGTTCCTGTGTTTCATGGTGAACCTGGCCTGGCAAAAGGCATATATATATGTATGTATATATATATATATATATATATATATATATATATATATATATATATATATATATATATATATATATATATATATATATATATATATATATATATATGTATATATATATATATATATATATATATATGTATATATATATATATATATATATATATATATATATATATATATATATATATATATATATATATATATATATATACATATATATATATGTGTGTGTGTGTGTGTGTGTGTGTCTGTGTGTGTATAAAAAAAACAACATTCAGAACAACTTTAGAAACATCATTTGTAATTTCAGCAACACATTCTTTAGTTCTCATGTGTTCCAATTGAAGCTACAGTCTCTGTGACATTCTTTTTAATTGGGAAATTAATTGTTCGCCTGAAGTGTGATGTGATGGTCGCTGACACTCTGAGTGTGTGTTTAAACTATTTATGATAGAAGAAAGTTTTCCTTGCTTAGGATAAAGACAAGGAACAACTTTTGAATTCTTTAGCCACAGACAGTAAAAAGGGTGACTGCAACTCTGCCTGGCCAAGTTGCTTACCTACACAACCTGTTTACAAACTCCCCCTTTTTCCTCTCACAATTTAGCTTTTGTTAAGTTTAAAGAAGAATATATATGGATTGAAGCCCAAATTTTCTCGAGCTGGGTCCGCTGTTTCCTTGTTTTCATTTGTTGATTCAAAGCTAAGATTAAGGGTTGAATGTTTATACTTAGTGTAGCAGAATGGGGCTGGTATCCATCTTTATATCCATCTCTCAGCAATACAGCTGTTAAGCATATTTCCCATAAGGTCAAACTGTCTATTCATGCATTGTCTACCAGTTTGTTAAGACAACTCATTCTGAGCCTATTGAAAAGGCTACAACTTTTCACAGGCATACAAGTGCAGTAGAAGGTCATTGACAAAAACAAAACCTTCATGTTCTAATAAAATAGAAAATAAATAAAAATATGTGCCAAAGACAACAGAAAGAGTCTGAAGAAACTGTTAAGTCTTTAAAACCAGGTTTCACAACAGGGTCATCAAGGTGCCTGTGTTTGGTTGGTGCCACACAGATAATGTAATCTTGAGTTCATAGCAAAGGTTAAAAAAGGAAAGAAAAACAAGTTTGTTCTGCTTGCCATTTGCTTAATAAAAATTCTTTCAGCAGTGCTGCCACGTTCATTTCATTTCATTTCTCAAAGACTACTAGAATATGAAAAAGCTTCAAGCCTGTTGCTCAGTCTTCTACAGTTTTCTACACAGCTGCGAGCAGAGACTATGTTTTTTCTACTCAGGTTATCCAGCAGACTCACTGGATGACAATAGAAAACTCAGCAAGGCTCTGCTCACATCATCTACTTTGTTCTACAACTACTCTATGTTTACGACAACTTTATGTCCCTTTTCTCATCCATACGCCCATTTGGTTAAACTCAAAAGCTTTGTTTGAGCAATAATTTACACAGTAAATGAGTGAAATCAAAACTGCAATGTAACAGATGCTTGTTGCAATATATTGTGATGATGTCATCAGTTTAAGACAAGAAAAGATGGTTCTGCTTTGGATAAAAAGATAAATTAACACATTTCTCAGTGGGTTGTTTCTAGTTATGTTGCTGTCACAGACTGTATTTTTCCAAGTCAGTTATGATACTTATTTGGGAACTCTTTCATGCAAAATCACTTGCGCCACCTGATGGTTGGACAGAACAAGCCTGAGCTGTCCATGAATGTAACCCTGTTCAGTGTGACACCAGAACCAGCAGGAGCAAAAATAACCAGAATCACAAGCTTTTCCCAAGAGACTGAGTAAACACAGAAAACAAGAAGTGATCAATAATTTAAGATCATATTTGATATAAATGATAAAAATTTCTGAAGCAACATTTTAAGACTTAAGTTAAAGAAACTATCTATCACAACCTGCTGTCCACTAACATATTGTTTCAAATCTATAGAAAAAAAAGTATTCATCAGTTAATGCAGCCTTAATGCTGAGTGTTTCTACAGGTTGGCTGCTTTCTTAACTGCGACTAGTGATATGAACATTAGAATTGCAATGAACCCCACTTTCTTATCAAGAATTTTATCTCAGGATGAACTGAATTTTCTGCCATTTATGTAATGCTAGCATAGAAAATGTTCAGCTCTGCGTGTTATTCTCTTACAGTTTCGTGTGTGTTTAAATAGATATCGCACACACAAGTTATTTGTTCAGTCTTGTTGCCATGTCATTTAATATGAGTAATAATTAGATTGTCATACACCTTTAAGGAGTATTTTCACCCTCAGAAGCCCTTTGTGATATCAGATTTAGATATTCAACCATCAAGAAAGGTGTTGAACATGGCTTTGTTTGGAAATACATCCTAATGTAAAAGGCGTGACATAAATTTATTTTCGGCTTTTCACGCAATGTACAGCATCATGAAATGAGCGGATAATTCACTTACAACATATAGCTGTAGTTTAGTGTCTTAGACTGCATTAGTGATGCATCATGTAGAAATTTCCAGTCTTTGAAATATTAAAAGATAAAAATCAATTCAGAAGCCTTTCTATAATCAATTTTATGTGTCTCTGTACTTGTTGAGAAAAATTATGCAAATTTTGAACAATATCACATCAGGAGGTTGGTTCATAGTTATAGTGCCTGATGTATGCATCCTACAAGTTTGTTTAGATTAAAATGACTGTTGTTATTAGCATGTTACTCCATCACCCCTGAGTGGTTGAGGCTGTGTGACTGAGTCAGTGTGTGTGCGTCACTCCGTGTTGTTGACGCTGTAGGGTGGCGGAGGATCCACACTTTGTTCTGAAGAAGGAGTCAGGGTACCCGGGAGGCCGGAAGAGGGGGTGGGAGAGGCAGGGGGTTCCTCTGAATCCGAGTTTTCTAGTGAGAGGTCATCAACCAATGCCCTGCGTCCACGCATTGCCAGGGGCAATGGAGCTCGCCTAGACAAGACAATGGAGAGAGTTACAACATGTTCTGATATGAACCAGTTGCATGAAGCTAACAAACTAAGGGGCAGTGATTTCTATTTGAACTAGTTTATACTATAAAGTTAGTGTAATTATTGCTTACATTTTATTCTTCAACTACCTAAAAAGGCAGTTTATAAGATGTTTGAAAATAGTAAAATAAATAAATAAATAAACAGGGTTGTTACAAGTTCGCAGTCTGTTAAGCATTACGGTAGTGTCATTCTTGAACATGCTGGCTTATGTCAAAAATATTATATTAAAAAAAAAAAATCATCCTAAAATTACAGTGTTAAGTAATTTTATATCCTTACATTTAATTGCTATTTTTATATTGTTTCTTGTTACATTAACTTAAGATATACTTTGTTATCATATGACAAAACTAAGCTAACCTAAGGTAAGCTAACTGGCTGCTTGTTACGGCTATAAAACTCCCTTAAAACATTAGACGTGTTAACAGTCTTTTTATCAAACAGTTAAAAAAAAAAAAATCTGTCCCAGAACTTTAAAATATAACCATAAAATGGGCTCTACATGTAAAAAAAACAAACAAACAAAAAAAGCAGTTAAATGATTGCAAAATGTTCAACACAAATACTACAGATACACAGTGAAGGTGTATTGCATAGAAACTTAAAGGAGCAGTGTGTAGGATTTTGTGACATCTAGAGTCAAAGTTTCAAACTCAAACACATATAAATTCTCTAACTTTGCATTTCTTTTTCTCTTTACAAGCATGCTGGAGAGACTACTCCAGCTGGCAGTATCTAGGGCCAGTATCTAGGTTTTAGATGTTTCCCTGCTCCAACAAACCAAATTCAAATTAAAAGATTTCTACTCAATAATTTGTCTTCAGGCTCTGCACAATGACCCCATTTATTTCATATAATGGAAACATTGGTAGTAATTAAAAATGGGAATAGCCAGCGACTGATTTCACCATTTTGGACTACTGTATGACAATGCATCATGGCTGACCTGGAAGAACCTACAACAGTAATGACTTGACTGAAGATGATTTGCATTTTCATGTGAGTCTACATCAGTACAAACACAGAGGTGGATATCATGTTAAATTTCTCACAATAAGGCTGTCTAACTTTTACACACTGCTACTTTAAAGCCTCCAGCTCTCCACACACAGACTTGCTAAAAAAAAATAAAAAAATGTATATCACACACAGCAACCTACTTCTCTGGTCTCCAATCAGGGATGCTGGAGGTTGGTGTGATGCAGACAGATGAGTAATATATCAGTGTTAGATGGATGCAAAAGGACGTAACAAAACAGCAACACAAAACAAATTATATCAGGTTAATGGGATGTTAAAAAACAAAACAAAATAGGACATAGTGATCAAGTAAATACACACATAAGCAATCCCACACACAAATTGTTACTGCACCGCCTGCCTACCTGAGCTGGCTGCGGAGGGAGGTGATTTCGCGTGTCATACTTTGACTGCTATCAGTGAGCTCTTCCAACTCTCTCTGCAGCTTCCTCTTCTGGGCATTGGAGCGAGAGTTCTCCTCCTCTACCTCTTCCAGCTGCCTCTTCAACTGCTTCAGTCGCGTCGTTGACTTATCCAGCTGTAGCAAAGAGAAAAAGTGTGGGGGGGGGGGACATAAGTAAAGAAAGAAGAGAAAAAGACAAAAGGGGGCAGACAGATATTTAAAAAGGTAGATTACTGTAGGAACAGTAGGACACACAGGGATCAGGAGTCAGATTTAACCTAACAGATTATTACTAATGATGTTTTGGGAGGAGAGTTAGTGTCTCCGCTGTGGCTGTGAGGGATTTATATTTCAGGGAGAGGGAGGGGAAAGTGATCTAACTTCCCAATAAACACTGATGTCAGGACAGGATTAGGATTAGTTTATGCTGAGCCGGATAAGTCATTCATTTTAGGATGATTTGTCAACATTCTCTTTGTGCCTTTGTGCACAATTAGAGCTGCAAACAAAGCTGCCCTGACCCCCATTAAATGATCATTTAATGCTCTATTCATTGTCCCTGTCCTGAAAGATATGAGTCCAACCTGGCTGGTATGGTCTTACCTGTTCTCTGTACTGGTCTGCATGCCTTCTCTCGTCTTCTGCCTGCATCAACGCCTCCTTCAGTTTTTTCTCGGTCTTCCTCACCAGTTTGGTGGCAATAGTTCGTTCTCTGTTGGACAGAACAATCTGTTAACCAATGCATTGTTACATATAGCTGTAATATATAGCTCTAATCATGTTTCTTTTGACATTCTGGAAGTTTTTTCCCCATATAGTAATGATGTGGAAGTCTATGAACCAGACAAAAAGACTGACAAAAGCAAATGTAATGTTAGATTTAAAGGAACCGAATGATTTGAACTGATGTCTGTATGTTTCCTCACTGTCTCTCCTGCTCCAGTTGTTCCTCCATTGACTCAATCTTAGCCTCCAAGGCGGCAACACTGAGCCTGTGTTTGCCCCTCACTGCTCCCTCCAGTTCTCCCAGCCGAGTCTTGAGCTCCTTGTTCTGCTTCTCCAGCTGTTCTCGAGTTGCATCTGCTTTCTGAGCCAGAGTTCTTTCTCCTTGAAGCTGCACAGTCAAAGTCTCCACCTGCAGCACAAGCAGAGCACTGGTAATGGTGTGTGCTTACATAAATGTACGTTAAATCTGAGGTGATGGGGCCCTTCAGTGCTTCTACCATACCTGCAGAGCTGTTTTCCTTTGTCTCTCTGCCAGCAGTTCTGAATTCGTCTGCTCTTCTTCCAGCTCCTCTTCCAGTTGACTGACTCGTGCCTCCAACCTCCGTTTCTCTTCAAAGAGTGCGTTCCTGAACGTACACACAACCTTAACTAGTACCAACACAGCTGCACAAGTGACAAAACTCTAATGAACATGATACAGAAGACATAAAGTACAAACTTTCCAGAGCTGCTGTTGACCATCTCATCCGCCAACTCATCTCTCTCCTGCTGAGCCTGTCTCCTCTGCCTCTCTGACACAGACAGCTCCTGCACAGACAAATCAATGCAGACAAGAGAGTCGTGTGAATACGTACACCACATGGGCTGCAGGGTTCTCTTATTTATAGAGAATTACTTTCAGAACATGCATAAGCCCATGTACCTCGGTAAGGTGCAGCACCTCCGCTTCCAGAGTTTGTATTTTCTTCTCACTGTCTTTCGACTGCGTGATTACTTCCTCCCGTATCAACTTGGTTTCATCAAGCTCACGCAGAACTTCTTTCATTTGATTCTGTAACAAATTAATAAGATAATCTAACCTCGTTTCTATTGATTGACACAAAAAGAAAAAAAAAGTGCATTTGAGTGGATTTCTGTTTTACCTGTAGCCTTCGTAGCTGCTTCACAGCTTCCTCTTTGCCACGGCTGGCTGCCTCTACCTGGGCTTCGGATTCCTGCAGTTCTGCTTCCAGCTGCTTCTTGGCCAACACAGCCTGAGACCGCTGACTCCTTTCCTCCTCCAAATGGATCTCCAATTCCTTCACCTGAATTGGACAATAAATAAAACATGAAATGCGATTAGCTTGGACAGAAATCAAAAGCCACGTGAGTGCTCTTCTCTTTCTTCTCCCTCTCTACCTGCTTGCTGAGGGCTCTCCTCTTCTCCTCTCCCTTCTCCTCGCTGGTGCTGATCTCCCTCTCAAACTGAGCCTTGAGTGCCTGTAGATTGACCTCCAGCCTCAGCCTTGAGTTCTCCGCCTCTGCCAGCTCCTCCTCGAGCTCCTGTGTCTGAACTCTCAAGTTCTGTACTTCAGTTTCTAAAGTCCTCCGGGTACGCTCAAGTTCATGAACCTAATGCAGTAAAAAAAACACAAATCAGTGACTCACTGAAAGCTGAAAGTGACTTAAAAATGTCTGAAAAGTCAGATTCATACATTTTTGCCGACATCATCCTGCTGGTTTACAAGCTGCTCCATTTCCTGACGGAGCTGCTTGTTGGACCTCTCTAGCTCGTCTCTTTGGTCCTGGACTTCCTACATATGGAGAAATAGAGGGTTAGCCATCAAAATGGCAGGTGAATGACAAGCATAGATGTATTTTCACAAAGAGTTTACCTGGAGGGATCGAGACAATGCAAGATATCTTGTCTCTTTCTCTCGGTTATCTGCCTCTGCTCTGTCCCTCTCCTCTGCCAGACGAGTGCTCACAGCCTTCTCCTCCGCCAGACACTGAGGGTGATGGAGGAAAAGTTACAGACATGGGAAAATGCTTCGGGAACATCAGCTGTTTGATCACTGCAGCCTGTGTAGAAGAGCTAACAACTATAGCTCTCACCTGGTCAAATTTCTTCTGCCGTTTTTCAAGGGCCGTGCAGTTCTGCCTCTCTCTTTGCAGGGCAATTGTCATGTCCTCTATTTCCTCCCTTAACCGCTCCCTCTGCCTCTCCACTCGCTCCTTCTCTTCCTCCTTCTGTCGCTCTCTTTGGATGGTGCTGTCCAGCTCCCTCTGGAGCTTCCTGCGTGTCTCCTCTCCAACTTCAACTGCCGTACTCACCTCCTCTGACTGCTTACGTAGCTCTGCAAGCTGCAGAAGATGGGCAAAGGTGGAAAAAGTTTTTTTTTAATGATTTCCATGGATTTATGTTAAACGACATCTACTCAAAGAAAACGTCATATTTATAGTAAAGAAAGTCTGAGTGGGTTTTGGATTTACCTGTTGGGTGTGTGTTTGAATCTGTCTGGTGAGCTCTTTTGCTCTTTCCTCTTCCTCCTCGAGTCTTTCCATCAATCCGTTCTTCTCCTCCTCCAGAGCTCGCACCCTTGAGGCCAGAGACATCTTCTGTCGAGTTTCATCTTGGAGCAGCTCCTAAAACCGGAAAAAAGGACAAGGCTTCTGTGTGACAAAGTGTTCGTGCGTGGGTATTTTTGAGGCAGAAACTCGAGCAAAAACTCTTTAACTACTTGAAACACTTTTATAGAATAGAGAATTGTGCAACTCTAACAGCAGATGTTGTCACAAAGTACCCGTACTTAAGTCAGGTATCTGTGTTTTTCTTACCTTCGCATCATGCAGCTGACTCTCCAGGCTGCTGACTTCTTTAGCGAGGCGAAGAGATTTGTGGTCAGAGGAAGACAAATTGCTGGAGAGAGACTCGATCTCAGACTGAAGGAAACACAGGTATATATAAAGGTTAATCACTTTCTAGAAAAAGGGATAGAGACTTTACTTTACTAGAAGAAGCTTTTCTAAACGCTAAAACATACATAAACAAAACAACATAAAGGAACCAAAATGTAATGTTTAACGTCAGTCAACTTGTGTATATTTGCACCTGCAACTTCTGCAGTCTGTCCTCTCGGTCGTCCCTCTCTCTGTCAGCCTGAGCCAGTCGGGCACTGAGCTCCTGCAGCTGACCCTCAGCCCTCTTACGACCTCTCTCGCTGTCCGTGCGGCCCGCTTGAAGGCTTTTAAGCTCAGAGGTCAAATTCTGCCTCTCCTCCTCCAGCAAGACTTTGGCTTTTTCAAGGGACTGACGTGCCTGAAAGAGACAGATGGTTGTGAGGGTTCATGTTTCCATACACTGCTGAGGACTCTGCTCAGTATATAAAATGTGTATGCATGTTTCTCCTACTCTCTTGCTGTTGTCAAGCTGCTCCTGAAGGTTGTCTATGGCAGCACTGTGTTTGACACGGAGTTCTGATAGCTGAGCTTCATGGCGACGTGTCTCCTCTTCAACACATCTCTGAAGTTCACTTAACTCTGCCTCACGACGAGACCTGTGGAAATGCAAAAAAGATGAAAAAAGACTCAACTTTTCCCTTTTAGTAAACATTAAAGTCTTGGATCTTACAACAAAAACACCATTTATGCCAGCATTGCATGAGTTTCAAGCCATGATCACCTTAGTTCCTGCTGTGCAGCTGTGGTGTCAAGAGTGTCCTCGAGTTCAGTTCTGAGAGCTTCCAACTCCTCCCCCAGGTCTCGTCTCTGTTTCTCTGCTCTTTCCCTCATCCCTCGTTCATTCTCCACTTCCTCCTTCAACTCAGACACTTGCGATAAAGCCTCCCTCAGTGCCTTTTGAGCTTCAGCACGCCGTGCGCCTTCTTCCTCCAACCTGAAAGAGTAAAAAAACACAAAAGAATGAAACAGGAGCATCAAAAGGCCATCACAGACTCTTCATTTGATAATACTTTCTACTGAGTCTCACCGGCCCTGCAAGGTGGTGATTTCCTTCTCCTTTTGAGCCAGAGTGCCCTTCAGCTCAGCAACTAGCATACCCAGATCAGACAGCTGCTCCTGAGCCTCCAGCGACTCATTCTCCATCCTCCTTTTCCACTTTTCCTGTTCTAAGCGGCCCTGCTCCTCACGTTTGAGTCGCTCTGCAAACAGTGGACATGGTCTTCTATGAAATATGCTGTTTTTTATTGTTTTAAATATAATTTTAAAAAATGCAAAAATGAAAGATATGTAATGATGCTCTGCTGAAGTTACAGAGTACACTCACCTTCAAGGTCAGCAATGACAGCTTCCTGTTTGTTCTTAAGTTTTGTTAGACTTTTTGTCTTCTCTTCCTCCTCAGTGAGTTGGTCGGTCACCTCACTCAGATGCTCCTCCAGCAGTTTCTTCTCCTGCTCAGAGAAAAGCATGCAACATATGTCAGAAAAGTCAATGATGCATATAAATCTGTAAGCAGTGCTGAAGGAGTGCTTTAGTTTTAAGATGATTAATGGAATATATGTGTTTATATAAGTACAGTATATCTACACTGCAACACACAAACAATATCAACGTTTGTATGTGACGTCCACCTTGCTGAGTCGGTCTCTCTGCTCCACTGCAGTCAGTAGGTCTGTCTCCAGACTCTTCACTTTGGTCTCCAAGGTAACCTTTTCCAACAGGAGGCGCTGTCTGGCACTTTCCTCTTCTTCTAGCTGCTCCTCCAGGTCCTAACAAAAACACAGAAGTAGCATATTAGACACCAAATGTATATTTATCCCCAAATTCAACTTCACATTACAAACCATTACAATGCATATCCCTCCTCCTAACCTGTATATGCTGCTGCATTCTTTTCTTCTCATTGGTTAGCTGTACACTTCTCTCCTCTTCCTCCTCCAGTCGACTCTCCAGCTCCCCCAGAACTTCCTCAAGCTCCTGCTTCCGGCTGGCCAACCTGGCTCTCATTTCCTCTGCCTCTGCAAACAGTTCTGCCTCTGCCTGCAACTGGTCTGCCAGCACAGCTTTTTCCTCCAAAAGCTAGAACGTGAGAGACAGTGGGAGGAGGTGAAAGGAGTAAGATGTTACTTCACATGTAAAGAGCGCAGTATCGGCACAACAGCACAGGAAGAAAGGCAACCGAGGCGGGATAAGGTTAATTTACCTGAGCGTGCTTCCTGTCCAGCTCCGAGTAGTCTTGTTCTGCTCGGGTAAGTTTGTCCTTTGCTTTCTGGAGAGCAGCTTCTCTGGCCTGGATCTCCTCATCCTGCCGGGTCACCTGCAGCAAGGGCTTCACCTGATTGGCACAAAACAAAGGTCAAATCTTAAATCTTGGTTTTGGTTTTTCACTGAGCCTACAACTCATTATCTTTTGTGTATATTTCTGAAGTCAGATTGCAGAACAAAAATATGTTTTTGAAACAAACAGGATGTATTACTATCTCCGAATATGCCTAAATATTCCACCTAAAGAAGCATTACACAACGTGGTTGTGCGCACCTTGGTAAACAGCCGCCACCACTGCCAGTTCCTGAGTTTGAGGTACGCAGCACAGTTCCTCTGCATCACTCTCAGAGCACTCAGCTGTTGCTGCTTCTTCATAAAGGCCCTAAGACAAAATAAAACAGTCAGGAAACACACATGGGCATAGCTAGGCAACTTCCAACACATTTCATAGCAGCAGCAACAGAAATGAAATCTGTTTAAATGCAGAAGTGCATAAAATATATTTAGTTCCATATAAATATATAACTTTAATCACTTTTATTTCCAAAAGCTCTCCTTAATTGAGTTGCAATTCTGCCCCTAACATGGGCTGAAAAGAGATTAAATAAATTATCAGTAGTTTAAGACCAAAACAGCCAAATGCAACTTTTACAGATAGAAGCCAGCCCTTCATAGAGAGAACATCTCTTATATGCTTTTGTCTTTCCCTTCACCACATTCAGTAAAAATGACTATTTACTGACCAATTATGTCAGAAAATCCAGGTGACTATTTTCAGTTTTATCAGTAAATTTCAATGTAAATAAAAGAAATACCAATGATGTGTCACTTCTTATGCAAAACAGCACTGTGCATTTAATAATGCTGAATTACTGTTAGCCTCAGCACTAATGCTCAATCAGTGTGGATTCCTCCAAGTTTAGCTGTAATTATAACAACTGGTTGATGAATGGTTTGTTTTGTCAACGCCTCATTATTTTGGTTATTTGAAGGAAATACAGCATTTTAAAAACAAAAACAACATACATAAAATTACTTAACATTAATCAAGCATCCTTATGTCAACATTGCTTCTGTTTACTCAAGTAAAGCTGTCCTGCTGGCATCCTATTGCTAGTGCATACATTTCATATGTAGAAGTTAACAAACTGAAATAATGTCAACATAAATTTCAAGCTGTCATACTTACAAGGCTGTCTGCATTGAAGGTCTTAATGTTTTGTTTAGAAAGCTTCGAGAACAAATTGCCTGATTCCCATCATTGCAAAAAAAAACCCCAACAACAATCAGCCAGATTTACCAGCTGATATATTGATGGGTCTATCTTAAGACATCAGTCTTAAGTCAGCTAAGTTTATTCTCAGATAAAGACCTACTTGCGTGCGAGAAAGCCTCTGGCAGCGCTCTGGAAGCGGATGATGGTGTCCGTAATCTTCAGATCTCTTTCTTCTTCCAGATGAGCCAGAACTCCAGCTCTGAAGAAGACTTTACTCTGACCCACCCTGAACAGGTTGTGATCCAGCTCCAGAGCATTTATCTAAATGTGGAGAGTTTATATCAGTCATCTTCATGATTGAACATCATGCTATGAGTTTAGAGTTCATGTGACGTACCATGAGCTCAGAGGCATGTTTGCCATCCATGAAGGTACGCGGAATGGCATTAGGAGTGAGAATCTCATATCTGAAAGACAATTGGTGGAATATAAGTGTGTGTTTGAGTGAGAATATGTAAAAAGGATGAAAAGAAGATGCCAGATAATGCTTTTAAGGATGTATCATGAGTGATAAAAAGAAAGAAGAGGAGTGAGACAAAGCAAATTTAAACACCTTTGTCTGAACTCCTGAAATGCAATGCGGTTCGGGAAGCCTTGTCTGCAGATACGAATCCCCTCCAAAACACCATTACACCTCAGCTGGTCAAGAACCAGGTGGGGGGCCAGCTTTCCAGCCTGAGAAACACAAAAAAAGGCATTAAGTAGAGGAGAAAATAATTAAAAAAAAACAAAACAAAATAGTCCGGTTTTCTGTCTGGTTTTCCTTCAGGTTTCTCTATTTCAGCATCTCACCCTCTTTTCATGGTTGGGGATAATGCAGCGCACGAAGTTGGGATTAGTGTTTCTCAGTGTTGCCATCAGTTTGGTGAGAGACTCTTTGTAGAGTTGACCAACAGTCCGAAACATTCCTTTTTTTGTCTTTAGCCCTGCGGCTCCAAAAGTGACCGGCCCACTATTCTCTCCTGAAGACACCTGGTCCAGACCAATGATCCTGTCCACTGGATGAAAGCAGAAAACCAGGTGTAAGCTCATCAGAAATTATCAGTAAATTGAAGTTAGAGAGACATCGTTGGACATTTTATGTCTGACTGACTGTCACATCTCCTATCATGATTGTGGACAAAGACTGATATCAATGGATTTGAAACTCAAAAGATTTAAAAGGCATAACTAAAAGCATATATTTGTCTATCCAGTAAAACACACACAGGCTTTGTGTTTTGTAAAGCCTTTCAAGCTTAACCTGTTAGCTTTGGGCATGTTCAGACAGGCAGGACAAAAACATTTGCCTCAAAAGGATACAACAAGATTTTTATTTTGCTCCTGACTTGACATGTGCAGAGATTGCTACATCAAATAATATGGAACCTATATCATATCTCATAATTTCTTATTCATGGTGTCACTAGTTATAAATATTTCAATTCATTGAAGGTAGTGGAAGACAACAAAGCCTGATTGGTTTCAATGTTGAATCTACACAGCAGGTATTCTCTGCAGCATCAGATACAATTTCAGGTAAATAATTACTTGACAGATTTCCTTCTTACTCATATTCACGATTTGAAATAACTTCAATTTCTCAGTCAATCAAATATTTACAAAAAAAAGTGATCAGATCAATACTATGGGTATCTAAACACAGGTTTAGAACTAGAAATAGTCTGTCAATAGAGCTAATTCAGGATCACATTGTTGGCTGTGTGGTTCGTTTTGTTATTCATTTTTCACAGGGATAATGCTCTGTTAATCAAAATGAGTCTGCTAGCCAGATGACTAACCATTTTACTGTTGTCCTTAGCTAGATGTTAAATTAGCTTCAATAAACCTTCATTTGTAGTTTGTGGCACTACTACATGCACAGCTTTTATGTGATCCTAAATGTACTTTGATGAGAGCATGCTGCTACCTTGACACTAACCTAGTTTTACAAAAAGAAGGAGTTTAACTTCTGTATGAATGAAAAAAAGTATCACACAATCACGGCACAATTTCTAAAAGCTAAATCTTGTTGAAAGAGCAAGTAGAGAGCAGCACATCAACAGTTTATCACAAAATACATGATACTATAACACCAAAAGTCACGCCACAATCACAAACTGGGCAGGGGGAACACAGAAAAGTAATCCAAGTCGATATGTGATTGAGGAATGCAAGGCTGGCGAGGAGAAAAAACCTACTGTCGGAGCCATTAGTCTGCAGTGTGGCATAGGAGTCAAAGAAGTAGACACGAGGAAGAGTTTGGATATCTGATGCAGGAAGTAGAACAGCACAGCGAGCCAGGTTTGGAAAGGAAAGAAGGAGACCAGATGGGCACCAAATTAGTGCAGAGGGAGGAGAAACGCAGATGAGAAAATGGGAAAACATCAAACAGGAAGAAGATAAATGATGGAGGAAGAACAGAGGATAGTGGTAGCAGAGAGAGAAACAAGCGTGATAAAGAGGGAGAAAGAAAAATGCAGCAAAGTTAATACATTTTAACCATAAAAAAACAACTGATCATATCAGACAAACGAAAGATGGAAACATTTCTCTGTTCAAGTTAAAGCTCAGTAAATTCTTATTCAATACAAACCGATGAAACAAACATGTTGAAAAGCAGTGACTAAAAGTCTGAGCGATTGCTCTCACCCTCCTTCCACAGCTCTGACACGAAATGATCAGATGACTGATGGAGAAGAGACGCTACGTTGTCGTTCAGAGGATCCATGTTCTTCACCAACCACTCGTTGGCCTTGTAGTCCACCTGAGGTAGAGGAGGTCATGTGGTGGAGACCAAACTTTACTGAAGATACAGTTTGTTTTCACAGCAAAAAGGTGGAGAAGGGGAAAAAGTAAGGCTTACCTTTCCAGCATAGTGAATAATGGAGAAGTCAGCTTCTCCGCGTGGCTGCTTTGATTTGAAGAATTTTGAATGGCTGCCTTGCTCAGCAGACAGCTTCTCCACAAATGAGCGGTCTGTAGCTCGTGGAAACCAGCACTCTTCATCCAGCAGGGCCAGAACACCCGGTGGGTGAGTCTAACAAGAAGAGAGTAAGAATTTTCAGGAAATCTGGGTTTTATCATTAAAAATGGCAAACAGGGAATGCTACTTCAGTGCATTCAGTTGACTACAGCGAACCACATAGACCATGGCTCTACGCTGGAGAGCACATTGCAGTTATTAGCATCTACAATCTCATTAGCTGACAGATAAGAACATTTTTCAGTGTGTAATACGCACTGGTCTCTCAATGAGGTCAATGCAGGGCTGAAGATCCAGGCCAAAGTCGATAAAGTTCCATTCGATGCCCTCCCTCTGGTACTCCTCCTGCTCCAGAATGAACATGGTGTGGTTGAAGAGCTGCTGGAGCTTCTCATTTGTGTAGTTGATGCATAGCTGCTCAAAGGAGTTTAGCTGTAGATAAGAGAGTTAGAGAAGCAAACAAGGATTTAATAATCATAATATAACTGCAGAAGAACGCGCACAGGCCTGTATTTGCATGTACCCTGCATTTATAATACCAGATGTGGCCTGAACAGCACATCATTATATGAAAAGCTAAATAAAAGCTCAATTTAAAATTCTCCATGATCATTTATGATCATGGAGAACCAAACCATACAAACCATAATCACATGAAATTACCTGGAAGATCTCAAATCCAGCGATATCAAGGATTCCAATGAAGGAGGCTCCCTGTCTCTGTCTGCGGTCAAGAGCTCTGTTGATTCTGTGGACCAGCCATCTGAACAGACGCTCGTATGTTGCCTTGGCCAAGGCCTCAATGGCAAAGTCAGCCTATATGTGTAGATATACACAGTTAACTAGAGAGTGGAGTCTCTGTACCTGTACTGGCATGGATGCTTTGGCAGATAAAGATCATACTTGTTCTTTTGTCTGGGCCTTCTGCACATATTCCCGGCCCACTTTTATCCTTGGTGTGAGGATGGCGCGGGTGAACTCCAGCACATTGATGCCCAGCAGGTGGCACAGTTTCTGAGCAGCTGTGTCATCTGGCATGGAGGCCTGGTCCTGGTTTTTTTCTTTCATAAAGGATATGTTTCCAAACTGGAGCACGGCAGAGATCACCTTCAGCATGGCTGACGTCAGGTAAGAGAGGAAGACCAGAAGACATTCATAGTAAGAATAAAATGTCAACATTACTTCCGCTTTATTCATCTTTCTTTAATCCCCTCTCTTACATAGTAACTCCTCAGGGGTGAAGCCCATTATAGCCATGGAGTCCATGGTCTGAGTGAAATTCTCTGAATCGCTCTGACCAGGAACAGGGATGGAGCCTCCACTGAGAAAACGATACTCATCAGCACTTCCAAGAAGCAAATCCGCTGGAGAAGCAGAGAGAAAGAGAGAGATGTAGAGGAAAGATATTAATTTACACAAAAGTAAACATTTATTTAGTACAATGTATTCCTTATTATTTCCTCACCTCGAGTTTCTTCTGAAGCTCCACATAATAACTGATAAAAGATATGAAAGGTCCGCTCATCCTTGGCCTGACGGGTGGCCCGGGACTTTTCAAGGAGGTCTGGATTTTAATGGTTAAGGATATGGACAGCTGAAAATGGAATTCCTCTTAGAAAAGATTCAATTATAATTTAGTTGCTTCAAGCACAATAACTGGTACTTCTTGTCCATTCAAAACAATATTCAACACAAGAATGCAGATCATCCAAACCTTTTTAACTTCGAATTGAATGCTTCAAGATACGCCAAATGCCAAACTGAATCAAAACTCTGGGTTTGGAAACAAATCAAACCATTTTCTAAAAAAAGAAAAATAAAAAAAACAGCTTGCTTTGAGAATAAATGTGTATAGCTGTTTCAAAAGCATTGTAGTAACACAAAAAGGATACAGGTCTCAATGTTGGCACCAACAATGTATCCCGCCACATCAAAATTAATGCGGATGAATTTACCCTGATAAAACAGAGGCAGTTTGTATTTCTGTATATTTAAAGTTATGACAAAACCCCTCCCTAAAAGTTAGATGTGATCTCTGTCCAGTGACAGATCTTACAAATCTAGAGGAGTTGTCGTTTTTGACGGTCTTCGCGTTGCCAAAGGCCTCCAGTATGGGATTTGCCTGCAGCAACTGTCTCTCCAACTCGCCCTGAGACATACAGGAGACATCGATCAGCTTCCCAACACAACACAAATAAAAACTACAGTAATACACCACGAAGCTCAGCGACTAAAATGCACACTTTTTACTATTGATTTGTTATATAAAACACAATAAAATGCATGACTCATCACTGAAGAGTGATGGCATAAACTGATGCATTTTAGGGCCCAAAATAGCAACCAGAACAATCACACCATTCCCAGACTGTGGAACCAATGATTCTCAACATAAATAAGAAGAAATAAATCATTCGTTAAGCACTCAATTATGAGCGCATAGAAAGAATTTGACACATTATTCAGCTATATTTTACAATATGTGTTATTATAAAGTTTTTTTAATCAAAATTTGACATATTATCTTAAAAAAAGGTTTGTCTGAAGACTTTGTTGAGAACCACTGTTAAGCTGCAACTTGGATAACACAAGCTGCACACTGGCTCATTCTAGCAAGCTGCAATGCTTTACTGCAGTTGCATTGCCAGTACAGTGGCTGTCGATGCAGCGGCAGCAGCAGCAGCCAGTGATGGGCATGAAAGAAGCTTGCTATAGAAGATGCTTATACTGTAAAAACTGTCAAGATATGCCGACCAATTAATACCAAAGACAAATCAACACACACAGACACACAGAGCAAGAGGCCAACAAAACATGAAGCAAACAATGTGTGTACAGCACACACAGGTGAAGCCAAAAAGTAAACTATAAATTTCACCAGCACCTACAAATTATTAAACTATAGACACACATACTGTAGTCTGGAGAAATTAAAACCACCTTTTCAACAAAATTCCTCCCATTTCAACATATAGACCTCAAAAGTTATTAAGAAAAGGAAAAAAAATCCTAAACCCAAAGAACCAGAAGAATCCACTAAAATTTGACAAACTAGAGAAAAAGCCAAATTGTCAGATGAAAGTCTGGAAGATGAAAGATATGATTTTCATTGTGTTTAAAGATAATCATATCAAGTGCAGCATATTCTGAAGGGAAAGTCTTCATTCAACCAAAAGCGAATAAACCCCAAGATTTCTAAATACTTTCATACTCACATATTGCATACTCTGGCGAATTGTGGACAAAAATAAATGGAGTATAGGAGGGGGAGAATATTTGGTGGATGGGTGATCATATGGACGAAATAAAAAGAAAACAAAAAGAAGACAAATAAGACAACAATCACAAAAACAAACAAACAAACAGAATACAAACAGATAAAATCAAATATACAGCACAAGGCTTGACTATTAGTGAGGAACAACATCAGTAGTGGCGGTCAGAATGTTTTTGAGTTACTCTTCTGAGTTAATGAGAATCACTGCAGGGTTCATTAGGCAGAAAATAGGACAGGAAAAGGCAAAGGGAAAGACTGGGCAGCAGGACAGAGTTAACTCACCCTGTTCACCAGAGTGCTGCCTCTTGTTAAGGACCTAGAGCCATCCATCTAAGCATGCAGAGAAGGGATGGCAGCAGAGAAAGAAGAGAATGACGGGAAACAAGTGCAGGAAGGAAGGATAGCAAGAAAAGAGAGGAAATGTAGAAAAAGACAAAGACAGAGAAACCCTTTTCTACTTAGTATACTGCCGAAAGCTGAACATTTTGAGTATCAGTTAGTATAAAATAAAAAGCAAAGTGATATTTGAGAAGATCTCGCAGCTTGTAGTAAATGAAAATGAATATTCCTTGTGGAGTTCTGAGCTCCATCTTAGAGCTATCTTTTAATGAGCAGTAAAAAGCTGTTTCATTTTAGCCCAGCTAACCTTTCTACAACAAGACGATCAGGAATGCAGGAGAAAAGACAAGGAAGAGGACTTAGAGCTTGTTAAATTGTTCTCCATGAGGAAGGAAACTCACAAAGAGCAACTATTAGACCTGTATGACATGTACAATGTATTTTTTTGTCTGTTTTTATAAGCAAACAATGACAATGAATGATACTAATCTTTGTATAACTTCAATGGGTCATCAATAAAAACCTAAAACAAAACAGTGAGAAATAATCAGGCAATAGCTTTAACATTTTTTTATGTTTCTTATGTAGCTTTTATGTAACTTCAGCCTGAGACTGAAAGTTTCCTCTTTGCTCTCAGACTTCATACTAAACTATGCTTTCCCTGATGTCAACTCTGGAACATCACACCACACAAATACTAAGTTAGTAAATGCTCTAGACTCATTCTACACTCATTTCCCGTCTGCTGCTCTCCCGATCTGTGGTATTCCAACGGTAACTTACCTGTACAGCCTCCTTGTTTCTGCCCAAAGTGCCGCCTTTATGGGAGGAGGCAACATGAGCCAAATACTGGATGACTTTCTTTGTGTTCTCTGTTTTTCCAGCTCCAGACTCGCCTCTGGAATACACAAAGATACACAATAAATACTACTTCAGATCTAAATGGTTAATTCAAAAACATATGGTCTCTATCATGGAAGTAGTATATAATTTTATAGGGAGAGAACACACGGGAGCAAGTGGCCAAATACACAATCATCAGAACAATAAACATGGAGCCCATGTGGTGCATGCAAAGCCACAGGTCTAAACAGAAAGCAGGTGTGGAGGATATAGTCTGTGACACGGCTGTTGCTTTTGGAGAGGAAGAAAAAAGAAAGAAGCATAAATAACAGCTGTAAAAGATCTAAAAGACACAGAATCCTGGTTCCAAATACAACCTCAGACTGATGTAAGATGCATCTAAAGAGGAATCCTTGACAATAACAGGAAGATTATAGCAGGAAAACATGAATGCTCGGCCTAAAGGCTCGCATGAAGGCAGACAAATGATGACTATGAGCCAACATATCTTAAACTTGCACTCACGAGAATCAAACAAACCCAAATGACAACAGATAAATATGTGATCATGAGAATAACTCTCCAGCACAATAATGTTAGTGTGGGCAAACTAGAAGTATTCCTCATGTTAATAACAAAACATTGACATAGAAACACCAGAGCCCCATTTGAATGACTCACGTGCACAGGATTGACTGATCTTCTCTGTCTGTGAAAAGGAAAACATCACAAAATGAGATTAATCAAAAACACTTCATAGATCTTTAGAACAATGTTACAAATTACCACAAAAATAAAACTTTTACAAGGACTTTACATCCAGCTGACATATGATTCCTTGAAATTATACACTGTAAGGTGCTCTACTGCTGTCTCTTGTATTGGCTCAAATTACACTAAACCTATACCCCCACTAGCTGGGCATGATATACTGAGGGAAGCCCCGTAAGGTCTCAACCCTTAAATTTTGAGGGGTAATACATATTATAAGAGTAAACAGAAGTTCACTACTCATGTGTTTACATCACTTGTTGTCCATCACCTGATTAGTACTGTATTATACATCAGAAGCTGGTCACCAGTTGAACTGGTCTCTCCAAGCTGTCAAAACACACAACTCTGGTAGTCAGTCGGTGGACATTGTTTCTAACGCTGACGGTATTTCCGTTTTCATATTCCCACACGTTGACTTCTGATTAATTAATACCTGTTCTACAAGTTCATTCACTGTAGTACACACCTGCAGACTACCCCCGAGGTGCTCAAGGGTGGCAGTGACTCCTAGACACAGATCGTCATCTGTTCTGTCTCATTATTTCAGATAAACATGAAGAGGTAGAGACATTGCACAACTCTTAACTGCTTTTAAATACTTTCTGGGAATACTCTCTGTTTATGGAGACATGACAGACAAGTTGCCTATTACAATAATGAGACCAATTCTTGGCACAAAATGTTAAGTTGCAAAATTGGCTCCAAGCTTTGCTGCAAGGAGTGGTTTATTAGGAAATCTCAGTTGTGGAAAATATCATCTTATCTAGTTATTTCCCCTTTTAGAGCTTCTGGTAAAAAGTCAAGAATACACAGTCAGTGATAATATTGAGCACATCTCTGAGCTGATATGAGATGTGAAGATTATCTACAGAGTCAGTTAGTCACGAGTGACAAATGGTACTGGTTACCTTGAAGCATGCTGCGATAGGCAGCTTCTGATATGGCGTAGATGTGTGGTGGCATCTCGTGACGTTTTTTTCCTCGGTACATCTCAACAATGGACTCTGTGTAGATTGCCAGGTTCTTGTAAGGGTTCACCACCACACAGAATAGCCCTGAATATGTCTGCAAAAACACAAAGGACAGCGAGGTTTCCACTGATTTCTGGCCCACTATGCTGTTCAGTAACTGGATCAGTCATAATGCTTTCATATGCTGCTTCGGTAATGTCTCTGGAATTCTTGTGAATCCTGGACACTCAATAAATTCTCTGAATATATAATGTTAAATGAAATATTTACAAGAGTTCTTAGATTAGGAGAAACAGTGGAGTTTAGAAAGACAACGTACCATATTTCTGACTGGTAATATGTCTGCACTGCATCAAAGCAAAGACGTAAACAAAGTGATTCGTCCTTGCAAGAGTCAAGAGATATGAAAATGCATGTTTGCTCTTCATTCAGATTACTGCTTTCAGAAGGAAAAATCAGAAATGGATACAATAAAAAGCTTTCTATGATCAATATGACCGCTTTTCAGTCCTCTAAAAAAGGACTACCAGTTTAACCTCTACCCTGACAAAGACATAAAATATGAAAACTCATAATGTTCTCATTTCATACCTCTTTACAAAATATTTAGGACAAAGCTAATTCCTGGAGAATCGATTTCAGCGAAGCAAACAGTCAGTCAGCTTCTGATTACACTTTCTACTCTGATTAATACCCTGATGTATGATCTCATTTTGCATTATGCCTCTCTGAGATATAGAAATAATCTAACCCCCTCTGTCCCTCTCTTAATAATCATTCCATTAGTAGGAAGTCAATCATTTAATATGTTTGACTTCTTTACATTATTCTATTCAAACTGGACATCAAGTTGTCAGTTCCATTTCAGTCTGTTTCCTGTATCCCCATCATATCTGATCTTCACACTTTTTTCTGTAACACAAACTACAGACGTCCCTACTGCCACCACTTATGTGCTAACCAGTTTGGAAACTGACCCTCACATGTCTTATCACAACAGATCAGTTACACGTGAATTGCCACATGCACACACAATACATAGTAACATCAGAGACTGTGTTGCACTAGACTCCTCTCCAGTTTTACGCTGTGATGGCAGTCACCCCTTCATGTCCCCCGCTGTTTCATGCCTTACATAGATTAGGCCGGAGTAGTATCTCTCCCTCAGGTTGTGCAGCACCGAGGCCTCGTTGAGGCAGGTGAGGTCGGCCATGTCCTCCACTTTACTGAAGCGTGGTGGGTTCATCCGTTGCACCTCCTCCCTGGACAGAGTCAGCTTTCGCTGGCTGTCTGTGAGCTCTACCTCCACCTCATCACCACGCTCTTCCCGAATGCTCGCCGACTGAAAAAAAGAGATTAAACAAAGAAAAACTTATAGACAGCGGCAGGGGGTAATGTTCTATATATCTCTGACACTTAAAAAGATTCTTCAAAATACAATGAATGGGACCACAACAACTTCCTGTAAAAGCTGTTTCATTAATAGCTTCTTGTGTTTAAAAAGAGGCTGTGTGGCAGCTTCAGATCTTATTAGAGGTCCTCTCCAGAAAGACACTGCTTCTAATGGAACTAACTTTGACTAAAAATAAATCACACAAGCTTGTGAAAGTATGAATAGTTACCAGTGTGAAGAGAGTCTCAATATTCTGTTCATTTTTAATTCAGCTAAGAATAGAATAGAAGCTAAAGAGCATTTACAAAGTGAATATCAAAACTAATAGTCAACTGTGTGTGACCTACGCAGCATATTTGTACAAACGTTTGGTTGAATTTCTCCTACTTAGATTCAGAAAAGGAGTATTACTGCATGTGACAGCAGACAAAAATAGATGGTGACAAAGACGACCGAAGAGGACCTCTTTTTTTTCTTCTGGATTTTTGCTGCACAAGAAAAAGCGAACTATGACTGACCACGTCACAGGACGCCGCTCCACTACGCTTCACTGTTTCTGCTACTTGGCATGCACAACAAGCAAGAAAAAAGTGTGTGTGTGTGTCTATGTCTATATGTGTGTGGGTGCATATTAGTCACAGACAGAAGTACATGCTTAGAATATGAAAATGTATTTTGATGGGAATCTTTTTGTGTGTAATCTGTGTGAATGTGTGTGTGTGTATTTGCCCAATAGCTCCATTCTCATGAACATGAGTGTAAAATGAAGTCAGTGTCTCTGTTACGGCCTCCTTAACATTGGGAGGCTGAAGGAGCGTATTGTTCTATTCATAGAGCATTTTATGAAACCAGTCCAGCCGAGAGAGGGACTCTCAGAGACAGGACATCAAATTCATTTGTCACATCCTGAAATATGCATGCTGAAAACTTCTGACTATTAGCCAAGTACTTGAACAAATGACTTAAACAAATCAAAATGATAAAAGGGGTCTTGTGATAGTTGTGTGCCAGTAAGATGAAGAAAAGTTAAAAATAAAAAATGGAGCACTTTCATCAGCACATAAACACACTTAGCTGGTCACACACCCTGTGCTGCTTTATGTCCCCTGTCTGACACACCTTAAGCACGAGGGAACACACTTGGGGCTAATTATTTACAAGACGAGTAATTCCCAGATAGAAGAAAGAAAAACGTGACGACAAGTTGTAAAAACTCCTTTTAAATCCTGACAAAATATTTATTTTCACATCTTTGATTGAAGCCATTAGGACCAAATGCAACACATGAGAACAGAGGCGTTACAGTTTAGAAGGTGAGAATGGATGAGATGGTTGTGGTAAACCAGAAGCTTTTCACAAAACTCACCTCAAAGCCATGCTTCTCTGACGGCACCCACACCAGCCTCTTAGCTGCCCAGTCGGCCTGGCTAGCGGCGGTGAACACAGAGGAGCTGGCGTTTGGGGACACAGATCCTCCTCCACCGGATGACAGGAAGCGGGTGACATCGTTGGCACCGCGCCCTGTTGGCCTGGTCATGGTACTACTGGCACTGGTTGAGGAGAGAGGCCAAGAAAAAGCAAAAAGAGGTGAGCCCCAGTTTAAAGCATTTCTGAGTGGAGGACATCCATGACTGGTGGATGATGACACTGATGTGATTTTGTGTCAAGATATCACACACTTCATGGACACCAAGTCACGCAAGTAGCATGCAGGCCGTATCCAGCTGAGGTTGTGCCGAGATGGCCTAATTGAGAGACACAGCAAATCAAGGGGAAGACAGAAATGGAAGACATAGAGAGAAGGTTTCTGGGTGGAAGGGTGGAGGCATGGAGGAACAGCGAGACACATCAATCGAGAGAGTAAACTGACATGACAGTAGGCGAAGGAGGGGTTGGTGAGGAGCAGGGAGAGTCAGTGATAAGAACGGTTCAAAATAAACCGAGTCCACAGTTAACTGAAAGAAAATCAAACATAGTTTCGCTGCAGGTCGCTGAGTCCTACAGAAGTAAATCCCTAAAGAGGAATTCACCAAGGGCGAGTGGACAAAGTGGAGCCTAAATGCTGAGTCGCCTTCGGGAGCTGGTGTCCTGTGAGGGACAAGGTGACAGTTGCTAAAAGTGGTTACAGCTCTGACACATGAAGGCACCACAGTCGGACTAACTGCAGCGCGACAAAAGCATGTTTCTATATTCGCTTTGACAACTAAACAATGGTGATACATAGTCTTCTGTCACATCAAACTGACTTTTGATATTCAGTTTAATTTTGATATATTTTGATATTCAGTAGAACAAAAATTGGGCCTTTTATGACACAATTGTTTTCTCCTTAAATCTCCACTTTCTGACTTAATAGACAAAACAATCAAATGAATAACAAGGTATTTGTTGTATAATCCAACTTTGGATTATAAAAAAATCAATTACAACTCTTCAATATCTTCTTCCAAAGATTAGAAGTATTTAAGCGTAGACACATATTAGCCACTACATCTTAAAATACCTCAGCAGACTGAAGAAGTGGCTCATATAAACTTGTGGTAAATGGAAGTGTGAACAACATGGAGCTGAATGATGAGCTAGTAAGCAATGTGGCCAAGACAAACTTCAACTTTGATCTGACAAGCAGGCTATTGTGTTGGCTTGTATGACAGAATCTGCTACAAGGCATCTCAATACCTCTGCTGGTATGTCATCGGGCCAGATTCTTGCTATGTTGCTCCGTCTCAATCTTTTCCTGTCTTTCTGTCTGTTCCCAACCCTGCTGTCAGCACACCTGAAAGTCCAATACAACTCTGGGTGTGGAGTAATCATGTTGACAAAAGAGTTGCCAACACCCAGCCAGTCAGCTTGGAAACTATGCAATCCCACGGTGACATGAAAAAGGTGTGCATCTCTCTTTAAAAGTTGGTTTTATTCTCTATATATTTTTATTTATAGAGTATGAGTCAATGACGATAAACAGTGTGATGATTTCTTTTTCAGTTTCCATGTTACACCAGTTGCGCTAAGCTCAAAGCCTGTCAAAGGACACATAAAAGCAGATCACAACTACATAGTTCTTCAAAATAAATTTGACCAAACAAATGGAGGAAATAATCTGGAACTATTTTCAGTGAGTGTTAACCTCAGTAGGTTAGTCTTTGGGTTGTGTGAAAATTATTTTGTGCACACTACTTCGGGAGTGGAAATACCTCTGTTTCACAAAATAAGCCCTATTAATTTTAGGGTTATATTTGTTCCCAGGATAAATGAACAGTTCTCCTACTTTAATGATGTGATTTATTAAAATAAAAAACTACTTAGATGTCAAATACATTGAAAGTTACGTTACAGTACAACTCAATTCTCAATCAGTTTTATCTTCACATTACCTGATGCTGCTCAGTCCCATCAGTGTGACCCCCCCCCCCCCCCCCCCCCCCTTAATCAGTCCCCTCTGACACACACACACACACACACACACACACACACACACACACACACACACACACACATAGCTACACACAGAAACCTCAGGTTGTCGCAGTACAGCGTGGACTAACCAGCAAACTCCTGCAGCAGCTGGAGTTGCCAAAAATCTGACTGCCCTCCTCCATAGCAACACCCCGAACACCAAGCAGCGGCCCACAGACAATACTTCAGAGTGTGAACTGAGGTCATTCACTGCGGGGGTCTCTGCGTGTAATTAATGTGTGGGTGCCTGCGCGTGACTGTGCGTGTATCCAACGGGTGGGGGAGATGGAAACGCCTTTTCCTAAGCTTTGATGCGAAGTGGCAGTGCATCGAGGGTGATATCGAGGCATCTGCGCACTTAAAGCAGACAGTGAGGCAAAGTGACATTATTAAGCCACTGGCTGTGATAATTACAGCGCATCTGCAGAGCCGTACAGATGCGGCGTGACCCCTAAAAATATACATAACCCGCATTTCCAACCTGGAGCTCCAGCACAAAAAAAAACCTGACGAATACAACCACACCTTGAACCAAGATCCATCATATGAGCCACAGCTTTTAACTGATTCTGTAGGCTGCATGCATGTGGCACCCACAAAATCAGCCATTTTCACACAGTCTCTATTAATTTTACATTATTCTACCTACAATAACAAAGACATATGCTTATTATCATCATGCAAGTGTAAATAGTTGGCAATAAAACAGTTTTTTCTGCTATTTACTTCCATGTAAGTCTCTCATCGAAGGTGTTAAAAGACCAGGCCAATATAAACGTCTGTACCCCCCTTATGTTTTATGTTTAGGCGTTAAGCCACCGCATATGGACTAACCAAACGAGGCTGGCCAGCTTCGCTGAAATATGATACGTTAAAGGATATTACACTGGCTATTTACGAGTTGGATTAGGTTAAAGGTAATTACATGTCTCACCTTCAGGTTCCGCTCTGAGAAATGGATAAGGCTGTGTTGTGAGAAGAACCGGGATGAGGCTGTTTCTTGGATATTTTCCTGCCGGAGAGGTGTGTAGCCTACCGCATATGCGGCTTTTATCATTGCATTGCTGTCTCAGTGGAGCCGCACACACTTCTCGGTGAGAATAAAGTAGACAGCACTGAGGGCAAGGCGACGGCTTCGGCCTCGACGCACAGCTTCCTGCTAGCGGACCAACCAAGTACGACCAGGCGGGTTTTAGTCGAACCTCACAGAGAAATTATTCCAATCACACCGTGAAAGCAAGCCGCAGACCCGCCTCGTGAAGGTGACGACAGCTTTCCGCCCTAGGACGGGCATGGAAACAGCGCGGTGACGAATCGCGTTAACGGTAGAACTGACATCTCTGTCTTTGACCAATCATAACTATCGATGAGCGGGTGACTGAAGGTGACTGATGTATCAAACAGCCAACCGGAGGGCTGCAGCAGGTGCCGTGCGGCGCTCTCGCGCTAGAGTAGGGAGATTTGCGCGCCCTTTGTTTACCACCCTGTAGCGGCAAGTGTCTCCAGACACCGATCTGGGATCTGATTCGTTTGACTTTACTTACCAACAGTACAGATGGTTTGGCTGGAATAGTCTGACTCCAGACGTGTGTTTCAGATCATCCCGTAAAATCCGACAGAATCCGAATATATGCGGTCCCAAGGCGCGAGGACTTTGTGTGTGCGTATATATATATATATATATATATATATATATATATATATATATATATATATATATGTGTGTGTGTGTGTGTGTGTGTGTGTGTGTGTGTGTGTATAGCAACACATGTATAATGATTTGAAAATACCCTTAAAAAAATAAAAAATAAAACACATGTTAATATCACTGAATTTCTTGCACTATTAAAACAATACTTTATGTTCTATTCAATTCAGTTCAATTCAGCTATATATATATATATAGCGTCAAATCACGGCAATGTCATCTCAAGACGCTTTACAGACAGAAAAAAAAACCCCCAAAAAACTGATGAGCTTTATTTTTTTGTGGCAAATATTTACTTACTTTGAATATGATACCTGCAACACTTTCCAAAAAAGCTGTGACAGGGACAACAAAAGACTGAACAATTTTTCTCAACATACAGTTGTGTGTGTGTGTGTATCTATCTATCTCTCTTTCTCTCTCTCTCTCTCTCTCTCTCTATATATATATATATATGTATGTATATCTATCTATATATGTATACACATGTGTATTTAGAGTAAGTATATACCACTGATTTGAGATGCAACATCACCACAATGTGTGTTGTGTTGACTCTACAATAAATCAAGTGACAATATTATGCATGCAAAAACATTTTGACAGCACAAAAGATGTAATGAAACATTTTATTTGAGTTTATTCCTTCAACTTTAAAAGTGTGAGATATGTTTAATTTTATGCACATCAACATATGTACTTTTTAAAACACACATTTCATTGTCTAGTTTACCTCTATGTTGACCCTATTCTGTGACAGTCATCTTCAAGAAGTGAATGTTTCATTGATGAATTCTGTTATCAAACAGCAACATAAAAACTGTAAGTGTAATCTGTGTTACATTTTAAAAATGGCCTGCGACACCAACAATGAGGATAGTTGCTAGGACAATGAAAAAAGAACCAAACGGTAATTGCAGTTAAATCCTATTGTTTTATTTGCTCTACAACACAGATGTGTTTCATTTGAAAGTTTTCTGTGCCTGAGGCCACTCAGAAATGTAATATTATATGATAACAAGTTGAAATGTTGAAACAGAGATTTAATTCAGAAAATGAAAATGGAAAAGCAGTTTTATATATATATATATGTATATATATATATATATATATATATATATATATATATACATACACAAATAGTTGAGTGTCTGTGTGTAAGCGTGTATGTGAAAAGCAATCTTTTTTCTTTTGGGTTATAAAGCTCTGTTAAAATGATGGTGCTCTGGCCTCTCAAATTACATTTCATGAGGCAGGGTGAATGACATGACCCTTTGCGCGACCTATAAATAGAACATGGGCGCCAAAAAGGACAAGTAGAAAAACAGACAAAAACATAGACCAGAATTAACATTGACTGTATTGCATGTTATAAATTAATAACATCACTTTAACTCCACTTGAGGTTACAAGGGTGTATCTCTGAAATGACATGAGTGAACTACTGCAACTGATGAATCAAAGGTAACTTGTACTAATCCAAAAACGCTATTGTACTGTTGTGGACCTTAATCTGTAATATTGGCCTCCATATGTTACATTTGTGCAAAGCAAAGTTAAAAGAACAAGTTCCCAGACTGTGCTTTAAACAGGCTGATTCTCTCACTGATTCCCATTTACTTTTTCAAAACATGTTGTAATTAAACACCTTTATACTCGGGTGGTATGATGTACTGTAAATTCTTACAAGAATTAAATAAACAAAACATTTTAGGTGGTTTTTAATTGAACCCCTATTTATTAGTACAATACAGCTAAAAGCTTCTTTATGTCATCAGTGAGTTCATGCTGTGACTATTCATTTCCTGAAAGGGCTCACAGTCATTATTTGTGTATTCAAAACACACATTAAGGTGATCAAAACAACACTCTTGCATGAAATGAGCACAATGAAAATACATTTTAAGGATATTTAAAAGATTAAATAAACTGCTTCTGATAAAGGAAAAGTTGAAAAATCTCTGTTATGAAGGCCACCCTACAACTCTTTTTTTTTTAAAAATATTTTTAGAAAGACACCATCCATAATGCATTCAGTGTGTCTGTATGTGAGTCCTTACATGAGTTATTAAACAAAGAAAAAAAAGGAAGAACTTTTCTCTGAAATTCCAGTTTTGTGTTCGTCCACATGTAGAGAATGGAAGACAGTTGTTTTTACAGTTGCAGACACAGCAAGCTACCACAGCATTAGCTATATCAGAAAATGTCTCCCACTTCAGTTCAGCTGAATGCATTGTTGTGATGTTGGAGGTGACTATAAGTCTGTGCTGCATTTACATAAACAGTATCTACTCCTTCTGCTTTAGATTCAGTTGTACCATCATGGCTCATCATCTTTCCAAGACACTTCAAAGATTCCAGTGCTGGAGTTCGTTTAGTTCAAGAATCCAAAGTTAAAGAGCAAAAAAATAACACAATTTTTTAGTGTCATAAAACACGACAGCATAGTGCAGATATAAGTGCAAGAAAAAGAAAAATGCATAGTGATCACAAAGCCAGCATCATCCATCTTGCTTTGAAATCCAAAAGTGCATCCTCTGAAAACATAGAAGTCCACCCAACACAAAAAGTTATATTATTTAAAGCTAATCTTTAAAATCCATGAACATTTACCGAGCCAAAAAAACAAACATAAAGTATGTTACATGAGAAAAAAACAGCTCCAAAACCGCTGCTAGTTTTTAGCTGTTTCTCCATGTTACAGTTGTTTGGCTTTGGCTCAAACAGGTCACCTGCTCTAATACTCAAGTAAATCCTGAACAGCCTGCATCATAACAGAAAGTGCACTCTCCATACTTACCATTGGAAAAATAAAATAATGAGATGATAAGTCAACATCATTGTGGAAATTCTTTCCTGAGTAACAACAACATCACTGTTCTCTCAATACAGAAGCAACATTAACCGGAGTATAGAAAAAAAGTCTTCAGATCACAAAGATGGAGGGTCAGTTCTAGTTTGCATCCACGTGGTGGAGCTGCTGCCTTTCTTGCCACACAGGATTTAGAGAACAGATGATCATGCTGTGGTAGTGATGGGCCAGATGTGAGACTTAACAGACAAGTTTGATTCTGAAAGACTGCCAGGTCCAATCAGACAACTAGGTCGGGGCAGTGACCCGACTCCCCTGTTTTTTCCTCTATCAGTACATTTCCTCTCTGTTTTTGATCTGCACCGAACTACCTAGCTTAACCCCACCATCTTTAAAAGTCTATCCCTCTGACTTGCTCCCAAACTGGATTTTCATTTCTCTCTTATTGTTCTAAACAATCTCCCCTTCCTTATATTTCACCCCACACTGATATAGACAAGTCTCTACATAATTTGAACTCTCTTGATCTGTTTAATCAACTGCTTCCCGTATGTGATTTGAAACTAAACTTCCTGTCTCTTTAAAAAGCCCTCTACTCCTCAGGTTCAGTTGTAGTGAAGATGCTCTGCCAGGGAGAGCCTTCGAGTTGGTGAAGAGGGACATTTAAGGTCTTGATCTGGCTCATCATCAGGCGAGACCAGTTGTAGTGCCACTTCGTTCTCGTAACAGAATGACGAACGTGAGCTGTCGATGTACGTTTGCTCAGCCAGCTCTTTAGCACTGCACGAGGGTGTGTTTGGAACTTCATATGTACGATGGAAAAATGAGTAATCCACCTGGAAAAAGAGCAGAGCAATAACTTTTTAGCTGACATACTCAAAATGAGAACGCTAGCCCTAATGTCTAACCCTAAACAGAGTACATTCATCATTAGACATCCTTTCTATGTATGCAACTGTAATGAAAACTACTTCATATAAGACATATACTCAACAGAAAGAAATGATCTATGCACAGGGCTCATCTCATCCCCCTCTCCTGACCTGGTAGCAGTCTTTTCTCTCGTAGAGCACTGGTTCAAAGCGGTGTCCCCAGAGGATTTCAGAGGCCAGATAGGAGCTACGGCACTGTGTGGTCATTGCTGTGGCCTCCACCATACCCTCAAGTATGACCACCACCTCCAGCTCAGAGTCATTCTCCAGGGTTTTTTGGTCCATCTCGAAGAAAGGTGACTCTTCGTTAATTTCATGGACAATTGTCACAGGAGAGACTAAAAAGATGCGATCAGTGCCATTGTCAAAACCCACGTTGATATCTGCATTGTCCAGTGGGAGGAACTCTCCTTCTGGTGTCACCCTGGGCTGAGAGAAAGTTGGGAACTAAAATTAAAACAAAGTCTCCATTTCTAATCATCAGCAAACAAGTAAAAATACATAATAAGGAACCAAAAACTCCAAACAGATGGTTATATTTCTGAATATAAAAACCATTGGTATACAAAAGTTCCTCTGTCACCATTTTTTCCAAGCGAATCAGAGAAAGGTATTGAAAATGAAAGTTTTTATCTTGGTCTAAAAGCTTAGCGCTTGGTCATTGTGTTGAACTGAAATTACCATGCAAGTCTGCAGACACACAGCCTGTGCATAGGCTTATCACTCACTCAATCCTTGCTATGGAGTAATATCCAGCTCCAGCATTTAGAATTGTATTTCTTTGATCCTTGGAAATTTAATCCTATCTGCCCTGTTTGGACTTTGATATGGTCATGCTATTAAGAAAAATCAAATTGTCTCTGTGCTTCACAGACTTTGTGCTTTTTGTGGAAACATTTTTAACTTGAACCCAAATAGAAGGGTTACTATATCTATATGCAAGAACCAATGATCTAACCCACATAGATGCAGTTTACAAGGGGAAATGAGATGAGGAAGGACAACAGCTCTCAGTTAAATAATTGTAGGCAAGTTAATCCATGGTAAATCTTCCAAACCCCTGGGGGAAAATAAAACAAGCTCTCATTAACTACGGTCCAAAGAATACAGGCCAGATGGTTCTCCCTCTCTTTCTTTCTGCAGTGAAATATTTTCCTCTGCCACTATTTCATAGTGGCGATCCTTTTCTTTTGGCACATATGGACTCAATTTAAAGCCATAAAAATTGTGAAATTGTAAATCAATGTTTGTAAATAATTGCAGAGCTTTTATGTGTAAATGTTCATTCAAGAAATTCAAGTTTGTGAATGTGTACAAAACTATTTGCATGGTTGTAAAAAAAGATGAGGATTTGTAAAGAAAAATAAAATAGTTTTTCTAAAGGTTTTTACAGATGCAAACTGTATGCATAACTTTGGAATTGCAGATGCAGATTAGGATTTTAGGTCCGTCTTTACACCTCTATCTGACTGGATGATGACAAATCAAACTGTCGAATCAGAGAGCAAACAGCTTCCTGTCTTCCCGCTCAGCTGCAGGAGGAGTAGATAGATCCTTAGCACTTCTATTTTTCTTTACAATCTTTTCACAACCATTGAACTACACATTCAAAAACTTGAATTACTCAGGTGGATTTTTTTTTCAGGTGACAGAACTTGATTTACAAATTCAAACATTCATTTACAGCTGCAAAATCTTTATGGTCTTATACTGAACCCATGAGACACACCATACTACCTGACCACTGTTCTATTCCATTATGCTTATCAATCATCGTTTGTTCACTCACCTTCAGAAGTTGTGCTCTGACGTGTGCTTCTACCAGGTGGCTCTTACGTAGGTTTCCGACCCTCCACATCATGCAGAGTTTGCCATCTCTCAGCGCCACCACAGCTGTGTCAGAGAACACCAGTGTCTCGTTGCGCTTCTTGGGCTTAGCAATCTTTGCCATGACTGCCCCAATGATGAAGGCGTCAATAATGCAGCCCACAATGCACTGCAAAACGACCGCCAACACCGCCAGGGGACATTCTTCGGTCACGCTTCTGAATCCGTAACCGATGGATGTTTGTGTCTCCAAAGAGAAGAGGAAAGCTGCCATGAAGCTGTTCACTTGTAGGAAGCAAGGCTCCTCAACCACCGCCTCTCTATCAGACTCTCCTCCGGAGCCAGCTTCTCCTGATCCTGGAGAGGAACCTGAGCTGGGGGTAAGCCGGATGGAGAGGTCCCCATGCGCGGAGGCAATGAGCCAGAAGGCAAAACCAAAGAGAAGCCAGGAGAGAAGAAAGGAGAGGGTGAAGATGACCAGCATCCAGCGCCAGCGGATGTCCACACATGTTGTGAAGAGGTCGGTAAGGTACCGCTGGCCCCTCTCGCTCATGTTGACGAAGGTGACGTTGCAGCGTCCGTCCTTGCCCACAAAGCGTTGTCGGGGCCTGCGGCTTGAGCGTCTGCTGCGTGGCCGGCTGGTAGTGGAGGGGGAAGAGAGTGAATCCTGGTCCGATGAAGAACGGCCTTCCCCTCTCCCTCCTACACCACTGCCTTTTGCACTCCTTGGACTATGGTATTTTCTTCCTGCCCTAACTCCGCCTTCTCCTCCTGCATCTCCGCCAGCTGGCTCTCCAATGGCACTCTGCCTCCGTGCATTGTTGGTGTTGCTCTGAAGAGGTAGAGCTTTGCCATTGAGGGCAAGGGTTGGGGAGGGACTGGTTGGGGTCTCTGACCCCGTTGGGCTCCCTCCTGCTTTAGCAGTATCTGCAGCACTCTGGGCCAACCTCATGACCTCCTCCTCCTCCACTGGCCCATCCACCACAGCACTGAAGCGACGTTTCACACGTGCCGCTCCCATCATCTGCAGTTCAATCTCTGTATTTCTCAGTGCAGCTGGATGGTAATGAATACCTCAACACAGTCAGTGAAGTAATGTGTAGTATTACCAACGAGCCCCTCCAATCTCTCTTCATAAGGTAGTTGTGCGTACAACAACAGGATGAAACCATTCAAGGCTATTGGTCAGTCACTTGTTTCAGTGTCCACAATTGGTACTTCGGTTTTCCAGTACAGTCTGTTTCTTTTGTTATGCATCACCCAGCAGATATAAAGCAGGCTTTCTTGTGGATTCAGATGCACTCATTAAGAACAGTGTCAAGAGGAGGCCGAGTAGTTTGATTCTGCAACTCCTCTAAAGTAAGAGTTCATTCTAGGATTGGTGAGGATGGACTGACCTGCACATACATCACAGGAGCATGCAAGATTGGTTGTGTTCAGTTCAAAACATGAAAAGGGAAACAGCAAGGTCTTGAGCTCGAGCAGGCATCATTTGACAAACAATATAAACAGTTTATGCACTGGAGTGGGAGAATGGAGTTGGAAGTAGCTTCAGGACGTCCAACTTATTACAGCAAATCTTGTAAGTGCAAAATAAGCATCCAAGACAGATGGGTGGGAGTAATTTCAATCTTCCAACATGCAGTAAAAAACAAAAGAACAAAACAAAACAAAAACTAACAACAACAAAAAAACATGCAATATCTTACGATTTCACAACCCCTTGGTATGGTCATGAAGAACAGAGAATACAATTAGATCATATGTCAGTTTCTATGAACCAGTCAGAATTCAGTGCTAGCATGTCTTTAAACAGAATACACTGTAAAAAACATAAGTAGCTCCTCAAAAGGTATCAATCTCCACTAACTTTAACTCATGTAACTTGCTGTTATCCACATAAATCCTGAAAAGGTCTCTTCTGCCCTACAAGAGGGGTCAAACTGAAAGAACATTTCTTGTTTGCCACTTCCTGTTTCGTCATGTCACTGCTTTAACAATTTCACATGCTCTTTCTAAGCGTCTGCTTATCTGTTTGATGGCCATTGTGAACTTGTCTTGTAGTATGACTTCTTTATGGAAAATATTTCTTCAAACAACTCTCCTATTAACAATTACCTGCAACAGTTAATATCTCAAAGTAGCATCACCGCATTACAGCTCAGCATTACAGCTGAGACATCGCTTGTACCTGACAAAAGATAACAAGAGGGGAAGACAACAAGATATGATCTTTCTTTGCAGTGGCTGATGGTTTTTAGCTATGCCAGTGCTCTTTATGTGGTGGAAAGGTAAGAAGGTAATTACTCAGCTGAGGATGTTCTCTGCATTTGTTGGACGTCAGGAGCCAAAGCTGATAAATCAGACCACATGGTTAAGCTACCCTTTTGGATTTACGTCTCTTAATCAGCATTCCCCATATGAACCCGATCACAAAGGGCTACTTGGGCATCAGATAGTTTTTTTTCCCCTAAAATATAAACAATTATAAAATACAGAAAAAACTTAAAAAATCAGAACATACAGGGGAATCTTTGAAGCGAGGCAAAGAACACTTTTAAATAAACACATTCAAATTACAGAAATTATTCTTAGAAAAATCTAATTTAAAAAAAAAAACACGTTTGCTATGTTAGTATTCACCTTGGGATATCTTTTTCAGATCATGCTACAAATGCCTCCTGATCAAGTAGAGAGTAGCACAAAATAATTTAGGATCCAGTCCTTGATGACAAAAGTCCTTTAAATGCTGAATGACTGCAAGTACAAAGAGAACAGCAAGAAAAAAGCAGCTGTTTCTCTAACTTTGCAAGTGCAGAAAAAGATCATTCAACAGCGACAAAGGACAAGGCAAAAGATTTACAACAAATGGAAATGGGGGAAGAGGTCCCTCCGGAAGTGAGAAGTGACATACGGATTCATTGTCATTTGTGTATTGACATCCCTTGCAGACACACACTCAGTAAAATTATTGAACCTTCTTGATGCGGGGAGGAGGGAAGGACAACAGAAGATAATGAGAAAGTCTGCTGGTTGTCTTGCTCTTTACTCAGGCAAAGAGATCTCTTTTGCATCCCTTTGCTTCAAGATCTGCATCCGTGCTGTGTTGTCAGTCTTGAAAAGAAATTTGAGCAAACAAAAAAAGAAAAAATATGATAAAATTTAAAAAATGCTGAAACAGAGGATACAATGATCTTGTTCCTGTATATAGTTTTTAACAGCAGTTCCTAATGTATACATGGAGGAATGCTTATGATTTTAAACTTACCAGCAGCGATCTGTTTGTTGAGTGCCTTGCACGCAGTCCTTTGCTTGCTTTCTGCGGTCAGTTTTAACATGAAGAATGAAAGTCCCCCATAACTTCATCCTGATGCATCTGTGCAGACATACAGAGTTTGAGAAAAACAGACAGAAACACTGTTAACTTTTCAGTTCTGTATGTTCTGAAATTAATTTCTGTGGATTTAGGCCTGAATCATGAATTTTTAATTTTCTTGTGCACTGTAGAAATTGTACAGGAAGCTACTAAAGTACAACCTGTGGTGTAACAAATGTACATTTGTCCATTATGGTACAGTTTATAACATCTGACTAACTATGAACCGAGCACTCACTGGAGTTCAAAAGGCTGCTAAACAAGACGTGTTATAATGAAGACACTACTTATCGATTACAGCTCTATAATGGCAGGATGTCTTTTTGGGCATGACACCAAGTAGTACATGATTATTAATGTTTTATAAACACAAGATTAAAGGTTATAGATGGGGAAAGAAGGTAGGATTTTCACGCCATGGCTGAGGTTGAGACAGTAGTTCAGATGAAGGCCTGGGATACCGTAACTCTGAATTTATTGGAGGTGAATAGACAGTATGTCTTGCTGTGAATGGTGAAATTAAAGCTGCACTTGTGACCTCGATAATCTTTTGCTAATCCACAGAAGACTTGCGTAACTACTATTATTGAAAGAAACGTACTCAGGTACGGCATGCAAAGGGTTTAGGTTATCTATGGGGGTGGGGAGGGGTTTCAGCACATCGGATATCAGCCAAAAATCCAACGTCATGCCTTCCTAAAACAAACATTTTTCTCAAATCTCTGGGATAGGTGGCCAAGACAGGGTTTTACTTTGGTAAAATGGTGTGACTGAAATGAGCTTAAATTTAACAAATTTAAGAGCTGATAAATTATATGAACAGATCGTATGAAACCAAAGGCCGAAGACTTTTATCAGGATGATTTGGTAGTGAACAAAAACCAAAAAAGTTTTTTAGCTTTTATCTCTGTGGGAAGATAGAGCTATATGTTATTTGGAAAACGGTGGAAACAAATTTAATAATTCCTAAAATAGTTTTACTCTGCTAAGAAGCATTATCATATAGAAAGAAATGGGGAAATGAGCATAATAACATGACAACATGAGTTTGCTGTGTGACTGTCTCCTCTGGGGATCAAGCATGTACAAACATGGAAATTATTGATTTCTTTTGCACAAATTGAAATGTATCATTAAAAGGCAGTCATTCTCACATCATATGCTGGCTACTCAATTATTATTTAATGTCATAAATTGTGCAAATACGATACAGCTGAAAGAAAGAAAGAAATCACTCTCCAAATGAAATAAAAACATCAACAGTTCCACAAATGCCAATAATAATAATATTAATAATAATAATAATAACAATAATCCACAAAATAGTCTCTATCAGGTTTGTTTTGTACAGTAAATGAACAAATATAAGGGGCCAGTCATGACCTTGGTGCCTGCCAACGTACTATGAAATGAACAAACTCTAAGGTCTGCATTCTGTTACTGGTCTGGCAACTGTGCTGCATAACTGACTAGATTAGTTGGAGAAGGTGATGAGGTAAGATTATGTGAGTGTTCGTCTATGAATGTACAGACAACATAAGAGTGTGTGAGCCCTTTTGTTGCCACACCTTATCGTGTTGAGGTGGCAAATATCTCAAATGGCTCTTCATAAAAGAGCATTCATTGAGGGGCATGTGGGAACTTAATTCATATGATGTCTCTCCTTATTTGTGGAAGGCTGAGAGAAAGGGTCACATCATTAATGTCACAAGTAATATTTGCTGGTATAAAAATGGTCAAGAAGAGATTAAACACAGATCAATGTGACAGCAAATTGGTAATGTTCTATTTTTAAAACATAATTGTAGGAAATTGTCATATAATATTGTATTTATGCCAATATAGAGATGAGTGCAAAAAATAAATAAATAAATATATATATATATATATATACACACACACACACATATATATATTTTTTAACATAATTGTAAGAATATATATATATATATATATATATATATATATATATATATATATATATATATATATATATATATATATATATATATATATATCTAAAGGAAAAACAACTACCAATAGCTAAAATCAAAAGAGGTAAACTTGGAGCTCCTCTTTATCACAGCACGATTTAGAAAACCTCACAGCCCCCTCAGTCCAATTGCAGACAGGCAGATCCTCACCTTGCAAGCATAAAACCATCTGCATGAAGGGGATCCTCAAGGAAAATAGGTTGCTATCTACTGAAAGTAACACATCCCCATTTTCAAACATGTCAGTTCAATCAGGCTGCATTGTAGTTTTATTCGGACCACTGCAGAGCATCAACTCGCACCAGAAGCATTTCAGACACAGAACAGCTCTGATTCCAGACTGCATAGGTGAATCTGCAACATCACTGATGATCACAAAAGACTTGCAAGATCATCAGTGATGTTGTCAGTTCACACACCCATGGATAAGGATAAATAAAAGGTCGCTCTGTCTGTTTGAAGTTAGTTTTCTTGTCTTTTGAATTAACCGTGAGTGTTGTGATGATTGTTATTATTAGCAATGTTCACATAGTTCAGCCATTTACACAGTTTTTTTTCTTAATTAAGATTTACCAGTTGCTTTAAATTGCTTTAGTGTCTGACTTCATGCTTGCTCTATCGGAATTGCTGAGCTGGACACTTTTTGGATTGGTGCTCCATCAAAAATAGGCCGACACATATATTTAGTACAGAGCCCCATTGAGCCGCTTCTGGGAGGCTTCTAACATGTGCTACAAAACACTTGGTGTGTGCCAAACTTTAAACAGCCATGATTAGCTCCAGAAGCCGTGCTGCACACAACGCAGCGCACGTGTACCTGGTGGAAACAGACCTTTAAAATCTAATATTTATCAATGTTTTTGATGTGATAAGTTAATAATAGAAAAAATATTTATTTAAATGTGAGGCTTCAAACTGTTAGCTATTGTTTACATTTTAATGTCTTAAAAATTAAGCTGCTAATTTTCTAGATTTATCTTTGTGTTGATTGTTTAATTTTAACAGCCCTGAAAAAATTCTAATTAATTAATCTATTTATTCAGGCAGACTCCCTCTCTACCTTTAAGGTTAAGCTGAAAACCTTCTTTTTAACAAATCTTATAGTCAGCATCACCTGAGTTGGAGTCTGCATGTACAGGGCCCAACTGTCCAGGTTATGCTTTCATGCCTCTTTTCCATTAGTATCAGCTTGTCTCAACTTAGCTCGCCTCAACTTGTCTCAGCTTGGTCCTGTTTCTTTTCCAATACAACTTAGCACCATGTCTAAAATGGGCGGGGTTTGTGTGAAATTGCTGCGACGTCAGTGTTGTGCACGACAAGCACGATAACAACACAGGACCTAGAGGGCTATTATAGAGCTATATATAATATATTTCTTCTTTTACCACAGGTCTTCCTGAATAAAAGCTGCTGTACTTGTTGATCTGTCTTCCCTGTCCTCTCCACCCCAACCAGTCAAGGCAGATGGCTGCACTCCCTGAGACCGGTTCTGCTGGAGGTTTTTTCTTCTTGTTTAAAGGAAGTTTTCCTTCCCACTGTTGCCTCATGCATTCTCAGGATGGGGGATTGGATCAAAATCAAGATTCAATGCAATCAGTTGGTTTCTATTAGCTAGGCTATTTATGAATTGGCTTGAACTGATGTGTCTGTAAAGTGCCCAGAGACAACATTATTGTGAAGTGGTGCTATAACAAATAAAGCTGAAAAACTGAATTTGACAAATGTAAGATAAATATTTTACAACTATTTTGCAACCCCGTAAAATAATCTAATGATCTTCCAGAGGATTCCAACCTCCAGTTTGAGAACCACTGCAATAGTCCGTACATCTTTAAAGATAATCAAACCTCTGTCATCCAATTTTTCCATTCCTTAGTCACTGCAAAATCTAAATAATAACCCCACAAAAAAACTCACCTAAGAATTTTAATATGTTCCGTCCTCTTTAACCAATTCTTTTATCATCAATTATAAGTCTAAACTAAGCTACTGAGATATCTTGGTCCGAGAGTGGTTTGACGCGCCGCTTCGATGTGATTGACATCCACTCAGATTGCTTATTTTCAGGTTCATCCATCTTTATTCTATCTGCAATAATCTTGTGGCACATACATGTCACGCCCTGCGGTTAAAACCATTTGCCCTTCCGGGCCAAATATCTACCAAGCCAGTGACGCGTTCCCCCTATATGCATCACTTGCCCAGTTAACAATACAGCGCCCTCTAACAGAACCAATGAGAACGCAATTAAACAAATTGGCTCCTATAAATACTGATTGTCTCCTTTAACTGAAACATAGCTCAGCACCAGTTACTCTTCCCCCGCAATTTTAAAATTTTATTTTCCATCAGGGAAACAGGTAGTGGAACTGCACCAATTGCTTAAAGCAGAGTTTTATTTAAACATTATGCTTTGGTTTGTAGTGACCAGTCTGTTTTATGTGTCATAGTTTACAGACCATACAAGCCTCCTTCCTGTCTTACACAAGATTTTTCTGACAACCGGCTTAACAACTGCTAACAACCTCAGGCATAACTTGAACTTTCAGACACTTTATGTTAGGTGCCATCATATCTTAGTGTCGCCCTTGATCAAGTAGATTGCCAGATTTTAATACACAGACAGAGACATCTGGTAGGTGTCTCTGATCTTATAAATTGATTTTTTTTTTTTTTTTTGCAAATAAATGCTCCTCAAGAATCCATAAAATCAACTGTGGGGGTTTACCATGGATCACATTTAGGCCCAACACTTTTTAATCTGTATATACTGCCTCTTGGGGATACTGTCAGGAAGCATGGCATTAATTTTCATATCCATACTGATGATATACAGCTTTACATTGCCATGTCTCCTAATGACCTAGACTATGTGTTGTGGTTCCTGCTCTGACCTGTGCTGCAGTGGGTGTGCCTGTTTCCCTGGAAATCAAGTCCACACCAGGTTCTCATCGGGAAATCAGCAGCAGCAAGATAAAAGGCCAGCTCAGTTCACCAGTCATCGCCTGATTGTTGTTTCATCTGTGGTAACAGCTCTCGGCCATTGCAGCATTTCTGCTTAAGAATTTAAAACTGCTTGTTTCACAACTGTCTGTTCTGTCACCAGTGCATGATTCTTGCCTGCCTGCCCGTCAACCTGCCTGCCTACCCGTCAACCTGCCTGCCTGCCCGTCAACCAGCCTGCCTGCCCGCCAACCTGCCTGCCTGGCCACCTACCATTCTGCCCAGGCGAACAATAAACCTGTCCTAGTATCCACATCCAATCTGCACTTGGGTCCTTGTTTGTCCTACACTACAACACTATGACCCCATGGTGATCGCCCCTGTTTGGTGGCTGCGGCTGTGTGACCCCGACTTGCCATAATCTGGTTCTTATATGGGGGCAGTCGCTATGTTGATGGTCGGGCTGACATCTAGTGCGGATGGATCCCTCCAGATATTATTTTCTCTCAGCAGCATCAAGCCAGATATTTATTTATATTAATATTTTTATACATACAGTGTGTAAAGAAACAGAAAATAGATGACAGAGTTCAAGTGTGTGTAGAGTATGGAGGAAAGAGAAATGGGTTTTGTTTGTGAGTATATGCGTGTGACTAAAAGAGCAACACTAGAATCTGTGTGGTTTTTTTTAAATAAGATAATTATGTTATATGCTTTACTGTGTGAAGGTTTATTTTAATTTAACTGGAAAGGAGTTGTTTTATTATGTAAAGCACTTTGTTTTGAATTGGGCATAAAATTATGACAAATCAAATTTGATTTGTCATAATTTTGTGATTTTTCAAATATCATTACAGTTAATTTCTTCACCCAAATGGATTTTAAATAAGTTTCAGACCTTGTATCAATTACATTATGACATTTTTACTTGTATGTGTGGATGCAGCAACAATTTAGTTTCCTTACAATGATTTGCTACAAGTGTTCATGAGCCTGTGCAGCTACTTCCACAACATTTCTATTTTTAATGAAGTGCCATCTGAGAGACAAAGTCTTATTTTAGTTTTCAGCCCTTAAGTAACTATTTTTTATTTTTTAATGAGCAAAAATTGTATTCTTTGCCACAGCATGTTAATATCTTTAAACTGTTTATTTTCTTCCGGTTTTAAATGTCACACCTTGTCTCCTCTGGATTTACACAGTGTCTTAGGGACAGTTAAAAGCATTTGGTCCGCTGATCTAAGAGCACGCTGTGGTATGTAGGGATGCAGCAGGTCAGCCAGATAAGGAGGGGCAAGGTTGTTAAGACACTTAAAAACAAATATGAGAATCCTAAAATTGATCTTAAACTGAACAGGAAGCCAGTGAAGGGATGTAAAACTGGAGATATGTGCTCACGTTTTCTTGTGCCAGTTAAAAATCTTGCAGCAGTATTCTATACCAGCTGGAGGCGAGAAAACTCATTTTGAGTGATTCCAATAAAAACTGAGTTACAGTAATCCAGTCTTGAGGTATTAAAAGCATGGATCACTGTTTCTAGAGGGCGTTGCGATAAAAGGGGCTTAAGTCTAGACAGTCGCCTCAACTGAAAAAAGAAGGACTTTACCACAGTGTAAGTAAAACTTTAAACAGGGGTCCATTTTCACACCTAGATTTGTAATGCTAGCCTTTTAATATGATGCCAGAAAGGACAGGTGCAACCAAGGGCAGTGGGATTAAAAAGCATGACCTCTGTCTCTTTTTTTATTAAAATTGAGGAAGTTCAGGGCCATTCAACTTCTGATGTCACTGAGACAATGTAGGAGAGGCTGAAGGGAGCCATTTTCTTTTAAGGGGAAGTAGACCTGACAGTCATCAGCGTACAAGTGAAATGGTACACAACGCTAAAAATGGCACCAAGTGGCAACAAATACAAGGACAAGGGCCAATAAATTGAGCCCGGTGGTATCCTCCAAGGAAGAGCAGTTGATACGGACGTGAAGTCATCTATCATGACACTAAAACTCCTGTTAGATAAATATGATCTGAACCACTGCATTGCGGGGCCAGTGATGCCAACACACTGCTCCAGCCTAGAGTGGAGAAAGTCATAGTCCACTGTGTCAAAAGCAGCTGTTAAATCTAAAAGCACAAGTACAACACAGTTTCCAGAATTCATTTCTAAAAATATGTCATTAAAAACTCTCAAAAGTGCTGATTTAGTGCTGTGACTCATTTTAAAACCCGACTGAAACACCTCTGTAATATTATATGCATCTAGGAAGGCCATCAATTGGATGTAAACTACTTTTTCTAGGATTTTAGACAAATAATGGCAGCTTTCAAATTGGCCAATAACTAGACAAGGCCAAGGGATTAAGACCAGGTTTTTTCAACAAAGGTTGCACCACGGCATGTTTAATGCCTCTCATCACAATAGAGGTCAAATTACCATTGATAATATTGCATATAAGTGGACCAATGATTAAAAGGTCTCATTAATAAAAATAATGTTTAGGATCCTTGATAGCAAAAATTGTTTTGGTCAAATATGGCAAACTGGTGTGACATTTGAGTGTCCCAGCGTTCCATTCTATTTATTTATTTATTCATTTTGCATTTAATGCAGCCTTTTAAATGTGTTGCTGACAAAACAGCATTTTTACAATAGAAATAAGCTCTTACTGCTCAATGTTAATATGTTAGGTGATGTTTTAATGTAATTTAGTGTAAATACAGAATTTAAATGATTTTAATCCACTTTCCAATATTCCAGAATTTTACAGTTTCTATCAATAATTACAAATATCCCCTGGGATAAATATAGAATTCATTTAATTTTATTTTATTTGCAAGTCATTGCAGTACTGTTTTCATTTTAGACATTGTCCAAACTTTTTAAGTTACTGGGTTGTATCAGTCTGGAGGATCAGTTCAATATAGTTACAGAGGCTTAAGTCAAACTAGTCACAAAGAGATGCAAAGCATTACATGAAACTGCTATGGATATATTTGAAATATAGCTCCCACTCTCATGCAAACTGAAAACCTGGAAATAGGAAATTATCAGCTTGAAAGACTGCAGTCTTAACTCTCCACATACACACCTACAGCACCACTCTCTTCTCTGTTCCACAGCAAGTCTCTCACAGTGGATTCTTTCCCATTCTGGCACCCCCTTGTACTCTTTTTATCCAGATTATCTGACCATATCAATGTGTTATATGGACAGATTAGAGCTGCAGAGAATTTGATCTGAGTGTCATTGAAAACAGTGCTGAATAAGCTTCATTCAGCAATGTCACATGATTGGTCTGCCATTTTGCTTGAAAAGCAACCTGAATAGATCATAATGACTATATGTTTGGTTTATTAAGTGTATTGAGGTTGATCTTGTTTTCAGTTCAAAGAATGTGTGTTACTTAGATATGTCATGAACAATACATTCTATTCCGTACTAGGGCTCACATCCTGATATAGCTCATTTTATATCCCTATAACGGTAAACATAAAGATAAAAATTTTTTGTCATTTTGTGACAGTCATCAGTTATGTGTCAGATGGGCTTAGCAACAGCAGCAGGGACCTTCTTCCATCTGCAGGAGCTATGGCCGTATGCCGTTTCACGGGTATGGAAAGCCAGTTGCACCAAAAATGCGCATCAAAATGTCTTCAAATGTGTGTACCAAGCGTGTCGAGAACGTGCTCGGAATGTTTTGAGAACGCGTTCTGAACACCTTACGGTGTTCTAAAGAAGTTCTGAATGCGTTCAGAACATGTTCAAAGCGCCTTAACATCCATTGGTTGAGGACTATGGGTTGCAAGCTGCGTCACCATCAGTTGTTGGTTGTCACCAGTGGGTTTTATTGGTAGGCTATAATTATTATTAATAATGGGGTGCATTTCATTTCAGTTTTTTTAATTAAATGGCGATTCAAATAACAAATAAAAAATAATTATTTATAAAAGGTCAATGTAATAGATCCATCACCATTTCCTGATAAGCTTCGGTGGAGCTGCCCTTCCAAAAAAATGTCTTTATAGGATCAGCGGCCTGCTGCATGTGTACTGTTTTAGATTTTTCTCTTTTACTGGACAGCTTCTGACAGTGTACAGTAAGTAGGTCCAAAATGGTGGCACATATAGTTCAGGACTCTTTGTTTGAAACTGAAAGGCTTTTTCTTATAATAGCCTTCTAATAAAACCCACTGGTGACGCACGTTTTGGCACAACTGGCCTTCCATATACGGGTAAATGCCTCTTGCAGCACTTGCGTCTGGAGTTTATTATGAGCGCTTTCGCCACCACTTGACGCTACTTTTGCTCATTGACTGTATTCTTAATCCTGTACTCTTTATCCTGATTCTTGCACAGGCGATAAAATGAGTTTGTCATGTTGGAGTCCGTTGTTGTGAGCTAGTCTGTTGTCGGTTCCACGTCAGTCTTATCCAAACTGCATCCACGCAACAGAAACTTCCCCTCTTTTATGAACAAGGTCATCAGTTTTGGACAGCTGGTCATCTTTCAGTTAATTACTCTGCTCTGAATGTCTGAACAAAATCTCTGCTACCATCTTCCTCCACGTTTGTTTACATATTGCAGCGTGCATGCTGTAAAGCACATCTTGATGTAAAATACTGCAGTAAAGCACCTTATCGTGGCATAAACCATAGAGCCTCAGATGAAACAATACACATTTTCTATCATCCAAATGATACATATCATCATATTGCCCAGCCCTACTCTGTAACACAACATGCACTTAAAACGGCTGTTGTCATTACAAAGTTGTCATTGCACCCTGACTCAGGATAATACAGAACCAGGTCAGTGTGTACCTGACAGAAGACAATGCACAGACAGCTGATGGCGTGGTCACTGATAACTGTTACTGTGTATGATGAGACTTTTAATTATAATTGATGTGACAGAGGCATTATTTCATCTGCATGCCAGAAATGCTGAACTGACTTCTGTCACATATACTCCCTGATCAATCCGTTTTATTATAAAAGCCAGAAAGACTATGTGTTTGACTTGAGACTCATTGCTTAAGACATTACCTGCCAATAACCAATAGATTATAAATGTGTCATTATTATTAATAGGGTGATAAATGGGGCGCTCTACAAACATTATGTGCACATACTGCAGAACACTACAGCCAAAATGCAAACATGGAGATGCCAATACCCCCTATTGATCAGCTGATGTCAGAAACCAGGCCACATATTGGGACTCTGTCTCTCACGGTCACATGGCTCACAGTAAAAGCCATTCCCCTACATCTCTGGTTTTTTTTTTAAGCTTGTGTAATCTATTCAACTTTTCTTCAAGGGGGAGGATATTAATCATGTTTTTACTCACAAAGGGGGGTTTGCAATAGCTTTAAAGCAAAGCCTGAAAATATCAAACACATGCGCAAACACAAAATCACTGCAGTAAATTTTCTTAATCTGAAAGTTCACATATTACAGTAACTCCAGGTGACTGTAGCAGGATCACAGTACAGGCGATATGATTGAATACAATATTTTTGTACTTGCAATGATCACCTAAAAAAGAAAAAAACAAGAAACAAAAGAACATATCCAAAACCAATGCAGCAGGATCTAAAAATGTTGTTTTTATTCCATCAGTCGTCCTTTTGTCAAAGCTTGGAAAGTTCAGGACTGCATTAGACTAACGGATTCAAGCTTTTATAAACTGAATTAGAAATACTTACATGTTCACGCTAAAACCAAGAGAAAATGTTTCTTTGCTTTTTTTCTATTCCTTTGGGACAATAATAAGATTCTCTGTGTTTTATAATTTGAGATGACAATTAATGATAAACCAACTTAACAAAACTTAACAATGGAGTAACAAATGCTTACTTTTGACATTTCATATCAAACTTAAAGTAGTAGAAATGGCCCGGAGAGGTTTAATTTTACAAACTAATAAAATTTATTATAGACACTGATAAATTTGCTGTATGCAACAGATCAGCGGACACTTTGAAAGACAGGACCAAAGCAGAGTGTGCACATTTCCAGCAAACTTGAAAGTTAATATTTGGTATGACTAAGTTCATTCTTCAATATAGCCTAAATTTTCTTTCTTTATTGTAATTCTTTGACATCGTCTTCAGTTATAGCTTCCTAGGCCTTCTAAATGATGTTCCACACGTTTTCTTTGGATTATGCTGCATGACTTTCTCCTGGCCACACCTGCATGGAGATCATTTCTGATGAGACTTGTGTCAACAGTAGATAGATCAACTGAAGTACCAGATGTTTCAGGTCTTTGCTGGATTTTCCCTATTTCCTATGGTTACCACTTTCAGGTAATTTTCACCTATTTTAGATCTATTTCATTTAGACGTGACTTATTTTGCCTTCCATCTACCCACTTCCTCAAATCTTTTTACTTTTTTTATGTGAATCGGCGTATAGCTACAACAAAAAAGTGCTATTTTATGTCTGTCTAACTTGTTTTATTTTCCTTTTTTTTTTTTTTTTAACCTTTTTTAAAAGCTACATACATGGGACTAAATTATGGGCAACTACAACAACTGCTAGTAACTAAAGAAAACATTCATAATTACGTCTTTGGGAAGTTGTCTGATGCGTTTAGAAAAAACACTAATCAATCTTTTGGGCTTTTTATGCTTAAAAATGAATCCGTCATAGCCAAGTGACTTAACAAACAAATAGAAACAGCACTGAAAATGATCAGGTTTAAGTACTGGAATGAAAATGATTAAAAAGCAGTCGGGGTAAATAAAAATAACTGAAAGTTTTTCAGAAAATCTGCAATGGTTTTGCTCAAGAACACCTCTAAAGAGTGCAAGAAGAAAGTGTCTTTGGGTTAAATGTACAGAAAATACTTGTGGTTCATGACTGCCAAGTACTATAAATAAAATGCAGCTCAACAGCCACCAGTTCAGGTGTTTAGCAGGTGTTTATGGAAACACCTGCTAATGTAACCTTGAGTTACTAGACTCATTTATAGAAGCTTCTAAAATTTCATGCACCATTTCTAAAACCGCACCAGACAAGGAATTTAGCTATTTCCTGATGAAAAACACACACACGCAATGACACACACTCTCATGCAAACATCTGACAGTAAGCACAACTGTGGAAGGATCTTGGCATTCAGCCTTATTCCGTCTAATTGAAACTTTTTCATTGCTGTGCCTCCTTCAGCTGCGTGCAGCGACAGAGGTCTTTGTGTGATGACAACCAAATGTTAATCTGGGGAGTTAAGATGTCCAAGTTGCAAAACTCCACATGACCCTTTTCTAATTTAGAAAATTCTCAGAACTCTAAAAAAGCACACAGCCAGAACTGAAAGGTTTAGATCATATATCAATATATTTACACTGGGAGATCCTCCCCCAAATATGACACCACAAAATATTTCTGCAAGTTATAACTACTGTTAGTCCAGGTTTAGGGGGGACTGGTTACAGAGGTGGGTTTGGGTCTGGAGAACCCAGGTTTGGACCCATGGCATGCCAACAGTGGTGACCCACTGTGGGCTCTTAACCCATCACATCTGCTCCCTGGGCACCAAAACATGGCAGCCTATTGCTCCCTATTACATCTAAAGCTGGGACAAAATCAGAACTGAATTTCACAACAGTGGTAAATAAAGTAAAACTGATTATATTTGTAAAACTCAGTATCCCATTTAGTTTAGGTAAACACAACCTAACAGGGAGGAAAAAGGGAAGTTATTTATTAGTTAGTCTCTATTTTCAGCTAATATTAGGTTGTGACAGTTTGTATTGTATTTGTTCTATGTGAAACTTTTCTTTTGTCATTTTAACAAAATATAATAGAAAAACAGATACTACAGTTTGTCCAGATAATCCAATCCAACTTTTTTTTATAGAGCACTTTTAAAACAAAGTAGTTGACCGAGTGCTGCAACCCTGGGCTCAACAACCAAATCAATACAAACACCATACTAAATAGTAAAAATATATATTATGAAAAGCAATGAAATTACTAGTTACTGTAACTTGTTGGTGGTAATTTTATGCCTGGAAATGTAGCACATGTTGCACTATATAGTGGTGCAGAGTCAGTTTCTAACTTATTTGTAAAACGAATCAGTGTCGAGTTCATAAAACGAGTCACATCAAATTTTCTGAAAACATGCTATGTATGTATAAAAGAATATATGTTGTTGATTGTCCTTTTTTCACTGTAAAAATCTGAAACAGTCATTTTCCAGAAATTCATTATCTGTTGGATTCAGGTAAAATTTAAGTCAAAATGTAAAACAGAGAAAAGTGTAATAAAAACAGTCCACATTGACTTATTCCATATCCTTATGTGAACCATGCTGCCCTGCTGTGCAAAGTGACAGAGTGTAATCGACATCTACCAGCATATGACCCCCACTCATGATGTTTGAGTTCTCATCTATGTGTGGGGGTGCTTTTTCTAGACTTTCGTTTCAGTTTAGTTTTCTCTTGTTACTCCTCTACATAAAGGTTATTTCCCTTTGGAATTAATGGAGTGTTTTTACTTTTAATTGAATTCAGTTTAGATGCAGCAGGTGGGTACTTGTCTGGTTTGGACTAGCAACCTGTTCAGGGTGTAAACTCCCTTTCACCTGATAGCAGCTGGGATAGATTCCAGCCCCTCCATGTCGAAAGCTGAATTTTATCAAGTATTAAAGGTTACTGTTACTGTCTGTCTGATCGGATACTAATATCTTCAAATGGATTTCTATTTTCTGCACACAGCAGAATTCTGCACACAGAACTATTTGTCATACACAGCAGTTCTGTCATCTACAGTAGTTTATATTTTTTTAGAAAGTGTAATCAATGGGGAAAAATCCCACCTGCCACCAGTGTTTCAGATGTGCTTGAAAATCTTCAACCGCAAAAGTACCACAGCAAATCATGAGCAAATCAACTATTTTCACCCAATCCCTTTAGAGCGCACAACAAAACAATGGGGAAATCACAGAATCTCACAATCAAATAAGCATGTCCATAGCAACAGTGGTACCAAGACACACATGACGAGGCAAGAGGAAAATGGACAAGACCAATGACATCTGGCTGTATGGTCAAAACAAAATATAAAAGGAAAGAAAAGAACATGCATTATACATTTTTACTCTGCTTTTAACGTCTGGGTGTGGAATCTGCGTTTTGGGTGAATTTCATGTTTTTGTCTAGTAAACTGCAGAAACCAGAACAGCAAAGGTTCAGACGAAAGTCCTTTGGAGTCATAATGCAGCATGGCTTTAGTTTTTATTTTTCTTCTGAAAATCTAAATTAGATTCTGGTTAAAGGAAAAAGAAAAAGGTTTTTGTTTTTTGTTTTTTTTACTATCACATTTGAAGACAATGAAATCAGAAATTATAAAATGAAGATGGCTTTAATGAATAAATTTAACATAATTTCTGGGTCCCTGAATTTTGAGCAGCAATAAAATTTTCTATTAATTTTTTTCAATCTGATCATTGTTTATAGATAGCCAGGCTCTATTACATTCTAGTACTTATTTTCACTTTTCACTATAGTTTATCCTGGTCTCATATTTACATGAACAGTTTTACAGTTGTTATCGTTTCTTTGATGTTTGTGCCACCTTAGCTGCTGTTTCTAAAGTTTCTAACACTTTGGGTAACTTCAGTTATTTTAAAAGTATTTTTTATAAACAAACTTAATTTGTCTTAATGAAGAAAAATTATCTTGTTGAGTTAATTTAGACTATAAATCAAGTCTTACAAGACAAATTGCTAAACATTAAAAAGAAGAGTGAAACAACAGCTGGGTAAGAAAATGCTGTTATCATCTAATCCTGCTTGTTCCACCCCACGTGGATTCCTGAAAAATCCTGATCCATTTGATTTAAAGTTGCTTTATCCATCGAAACTTACAGTGGCAATAAATAAATAAATTTCCTTATATTTACTCACATGGTAAAACTGCTAAAAGACATTTAGAATTTGAAAATATCCTCACATTGTTAAAAAGCATTACATCATTTTTATATCTTTTTCTAAATACAGCTGTGTTTTCTATTAGGCCACAAGAACTCACAATAACAAAAAAGGATTAAAGTCTAAATCGTCATAGCACGCCAAGCCCTCTGGCCACCTTATCTATCCAACTCTCTCTCTCTCTCTCTTTTCTTTATTGCACTCAGTTCCTCTAACAGTGGTGTCTTTTTATAAATTCTTCCTCCAGTTATAGTCTGCACAGCAGACTATATAAAGGGAAGACCTGCCATAACCTGATGCCATTTGCCTACACCAAATTTAGCAGATACGACATAACAGCATCTGAAAAATAAAGTTTATACACTTATAAAGGAGATCATTCAGATGGGAAACGTCCAAAATCCTTGTTTTAAAAAAAATCGTATTCCCTTTGGAGTCAACAGCAACAAACCACAGTTTATAAGCAGGTACAAACTACGGAACCTGAGATGCTTTTCAGGGCGACTTTTATTTCATAACATTTCAGCAACTTTTAAATCTTAAGCTACAGAGCTTTTTATAAACATCTGCTCAATAATAATAATAATAATAATAATAATAATAATAATAATAGTTTTGGCAAGTTTCAGCGCAGTGAAATTCAGCAGCACTTACCCTGTGTTGCCATTTTCTTTCCGTCAAATCAGCGCGAGGTCAGTTTCTTTCATTGCATTTGTTCATTAAATGCGAGAAGAGAGGAAAAGGAGGAAGGAGAACAGTGCGCGAGATAACCTGGACTGGCGGTCTGTCCGCGAGCCCTCAGGTCGCAGCTGAGCGCGCTCACGCGGAGGCGCTCGCTATACGTCCACAGTCAGAGTCTGGCACGCGCCTCAGAGTGCCAGCCTGTCCCTCCAGTGTCTGATTCACTGACATTAAATTCATTTTTACCGATTGTCTAAGGTCTATTCTTAATGTGGAAATCTTTCTTTCGTGTTTTTCCAGTTTGAGTTTCAGTTTTTAAAGTCTCAACATGTTTTCATTACTCCGTTTCTGATATTCTGAACTATCATGTTAAGAATTATCACTTAGATATTTTATTATTAAATGAATATAAGTGAAATCTATGAAAACTGATTTCAAATAAACACAATTTTGAAATGTGCATACTCAGCAAATACAAAGTAGGCTACTGTCACTTAGTTAGTTGGAGCCAGTAGCCAGAAATCTGATCCAGTCAAGCCAGTTTGAATTTGAAAGTGAATTTGTGCCACAGACAACAAAAGACAAAAAACGTACAGCAAAGAACTGACTTTGCATCTGTGAGAAACAGGGAGTGAGAGAGGGCACCGCTGTGTGTGTTTTGATTAATACTTAATCTGATTTAATCTCAGTGAAGGAGGTCACAGCAAGTGATCTCAGTGCACAGGACAGCAAGTGTCCTATGATGTCATGGATCAGACAAAAGATGACTGGGGTCATGGAAAAAAAACAACAAAGTATTGCAGCAGCCAATTACTGGCCAGCCAGCAGCAAACATGAAAGAATGGCTATACATTTACTGGTTTCACACAGAAAACGTTAATCCAATTCATGTTCTGCAAGTGCAAACAGGATTTGAAATTGCATAAGTGTTTGTGTGAAAACATTGATGTGATTGTAATTGACTTATGGAAAACTGTCAGGGAGGAGGGGCGGAGAGTGACAGGGACACAAAGTGATGTGGGAAAGCTTGATTATGTCAGAGGATGATAGAAAGACAGAAAGAGAATAGTTTCAGAATGAACAAATCAGGCTCAGTAACAATGAAGATTACATTTACAAAAACCTAAAATCATATATGTAGTTGACTTTTGATCCCATCTTCATGTTTATTACTGATACTCAGCAATCCTGGTTTATTTTGATCCTCTGGCTGAGTCAGGTTGAAATAATATCAACTCCGCAAAATAGCTAATAGAACAAGCATAGGAATTCAGGTCTCTGTAGCTTTTTCACTAAGGACACACTAGGCACTGACACAGTGTCTAGAATCTATCTGTGGGATGATATTTTTAATTGGCTGTTGTTAAAAGCTTTAAGGTTATATAATTTGAACTGAGATTGTAATAATGAACATTTTAAATAACATCTAAAGTCAAGCATGATTATTTTTTCATGCTTAACTGGAATGAACATCGAAATGCTGGAATGAATGAACGATATCTGATCAAACAAGACTCAAACTGTGTTTTTCCAGTACGTTCAGGGTGTAAGAAAAGAGCAAATTCTCAAAACCACACGGAGGTAGAACTAGTCAGAGAATAAATAGTTCAGAGGAAGACCAAACAGTTTTCCTTCTTCTTTTTATCTCTTTGTGGCTTAAAACAAAATATAAGAAAAATGCACATCTGGAGCAAAACCACCAAACTTCTATAACCGGCATTTCTGCTCTAGCACCTTCAGTCATGGCTTATCCCACTTTCATAATGACTTATTTAGCAGCATTTTGGAATTTCTAAATTAAGTTTCCTTGAATATTATTATTTCTTAAATATTTCAAAGGAAAAGAGAAGCAACATGAGAAGAATAACCATCCTTATTTTGGAAATGTGTGTCCTTGCTGAAGCACTAAGTAATTACTCCATGATTATTAATGGCTATCGTGGGGGTGCAGTACTGATACAGAGCCACCAGAGGGCAGATTTAAACAACTTTACAGATCCAACAGAGTCTGGACTTAAAAGGACGTTTCTCACTCTAAACAGGGGTTTAGCTAATGAGACTGGATTGGGATGCACACCTGGTTTTAGAGGTCATAATTACAAGGCAAGATTTTAGCTCAGCAGATATGCAGATAGTTAAATAAGTACTTCACACCATGGGTGTTTTGTGACTAGAGATGCTAAACAGAGACAAAAGAGAAAATACCCGCTCACACATCTGTTTTCTGTACAGTTCCCATACAAATGGAGTTTTTGCCAGCAGATTGTGTGAATTACATTAAAACTGCTTGCTAAGCAGCAGTCCAGCTCCCTGCCGGATGGCTAGATGCTGGCTGCTATGCTAACTCTCCACATGGGACTAAAGAAAGGCTGATCTGATTTCTGCAGATGGTGCAGCAAATTTAAGCACACAAATAACAAGCTCCAGATTGTATCATGGTCACACCAAATGCGAATCTAATGCTTCATGATTTCAGGGGTAGGTGGATATTGGTTCAACGTGTGGCGTCTGCCCTCTGCTGACCCGCTTCAGGGGCCACAGAAGACAGGTCTGCTGCACTGTGTTCACTAAAACCAGACGGACTGTTTCATGCTGACTGTGCTGAATCAGCTCAAGGACAGAAGGTCCCGCCAGACCTAAAAATGAGAAAACATGTTTGATATTTCTATATTTGTATGTTATAGTTTAATATTTGTTGAATTACTGACTGTATTTTTCTTTAACCTCAAAATAAATTTTAAAAAAGGTTTAGTTTTCTCCACCTGAAAGTCCAAAACCAAAACTTATCATTTCATATCCTATAAAAAAAAAAGTAAAACTGAAGCAGATTTTTGGGAGTTTTGCTCAAAAATATGAGAAAATTTGCATGTAAAATATCACAAAAGTACATTTATCCATGTTAGCTATGTCAGTAGAAATTGTTTTAACTAAATCATCTCTCTCTGAAAGCAGATAGGGGCATGCAACTGCTGTGTTATTACAAAGCAGGCTAATCTGGGTGCACACCCATGTTGAGCACTGAACACACAAGACGAATTCTTGCCTCTTTATTGAGGCAACAAGAGAAATTTGATGTATAACTGCAAATGCACACAGGCAGGGGGAGTTGGAGGTGGGCTGCGGGGAATCAATAACTCATCACAAGCTGTGAATCAGCCTGGTCCAACAACCATTTGTCACATGCAAAAACTGTCCACCCATTTAATCAAGGCTACACTACTCAGGACGGTCAACCTGTAGGCAATTTGTCAGTCAGATTGCTCAAATACAGTTAGGCTAATTAATGAAATGAACGAGGAAAGCAAGGACAGCCAGGAGGAGGTTAGGGAGCCGTTAGAGTTTACATCCAGAGTATTTGTCATATTATGACTGCCTGCTGATTGGACGTGTTACAGCCCCTTCAGCTGTGTGCTGCAGGAATAAAGATACTGAAATATGTTTTATTAAAGAACATCTAAGCATGGCGTCAAGCTCCATTTTGTTTTTACACACTCAGCCTCTTGTAAACTCACAGCCACACATAAATTCTTCCAGAATCTTTCAATCTAATGATATGAGGAAACCTGGGAATTTAACGGGTGGTAGAGAACGCTTCCAGGGCAGGTTCACAATTACAGTGATAAAATATGACATTTCAATGCAGAAGATAAGCTTCACTGTGCACCTTTCACTGTTAGTGATGTTGATTAAAAAAAATAATTTATATCAACTGTATAATTTATATTTATAGGAAACAACAAAATAAAAAATAAAGAAATACTTGCCGCATGTAGAGCTATTTGTATTCTAGGCAAACAAATTATTATTATCATTACTTAAATTTATCTAAGGATCCAAGCTGACATGTTCCAGTTATTGAGTTTTAAAATCATATTAGAAGACAGTCAATCGCAGCTGGCAGAAACAAAGTCTTCGCGCAAAATATTAAGTAAAATATTACAATCATATACAGCTTATTTTTTTATGGTTCAAATATGGTTAATAGCTCATCCAATAATCAAATGTACAGATTAGATGCTTCAGTGTTGCAACTACTGCTGTTCCAGTCATTGTTCTGAATGCTGCATTTTCAAGAACCATAAAAGCAACACAGTATGTGAGTCTTTTTTTTCTCCATGTTAGACTTTACATATTTGCATATAAGATTGATGCTGCCTAATTAATCCAAAGCAAACAAACAAAAGGCACCCAGTCAGGGTCAGAATGACGAACACGGCTCGGAACGCAGGTAGATTTAATTAGAAATGATACGGGGAGTCTCATAGCTGTGATTGATGTGTTATGACACATGCAAATGAACAGCTCTGAGCTCAGGCCCTGCATGTTATTTCCTTCTTGCTGTTTGTTTTCCATCATATCATGGTGAAGTTAATAACTAATCCTTGGTTTTGTAGTTTATGGTAATATCACTTTTTTCTCTGCGAATTGTTAGTCACTTTTGTACATAATCTCACTTCATTATGGGATTCTTGTCACCTTACCACTCATGCCCTCTCATCCTCCTCCTCCTCCTCCTCCTCCAGCTCCTACCTGCTCATCTCCATGTTTAAGGGAGCCAGGGCTTCTTTAGGCCTCCACAGCAGTCCCACCACCCCTTCTCTATTTTGGCATGCCTGTGCCAGGTATTTGTTCAAATTCCTCGCACCCCGTGGGGATAGGTATGTCCCTCCCTCCACATCCCTCTCCCCCAATCCCCTTTAGTCTTTACTGCCTGTCTCTGTCCATCTCGTGGACACCAGCACATGTATGAAGCAGCCAATGTGAACCCCCACCACCAACAAGAGGCGCTCAGCCTACACATTTTACTGGCTGTAGTCACAACTAAATCCTTTCCAAGTTGTTCAGCCTCTTGAAGCTGGCAAACCGCAGCTGTGGGTTCGACAACTGCCGAGCCAAAAACAACTCGGCGGATAGCGGGCAACTGTGAGTTGCTTTTGATAACTGCTGAAAGCCTCGTTTATTCAGCCATGTTGTCAGAGTGTCTACCAGTTAAACTTTGCTCCAACATGGAAAAATGTTGATGCAGGCGAGTATACTGGATAATTAATTTCCTCTACAGTTTGAAGGCCTGATCACCATGTAAATCCTGCGTGGGGCTGTGTGATGCCGCGCATTTGAACTCGAGCTGTGCGGTATTGACATTGGGTCAGAGACGAAGTGCATTAGTTATTGCAGTGCGTCATAAAATGACAGCTAATACCAGTGATACGCTGGCTGATGTCCATCTCTCTGGCCTTCTTAAAGAGAAACGAAACTCAATTTCAACTTCATGCTTACTGGAATATTGAGTTTTTCTATGCAGTGATTATATTTTTGTGATGCCATGAATAAAATCAGATACACAGACCTATTGTAGGCTTACAATTTGTGTTAAACGATTTTTATAAATAAAAGAAAAACAGAATTAAAGGGAGCATCAGATCATATCCACCAAATAGATGTTTTTTTGTTGTTTTTTTTTTTATAATTTTGTCTTTTATTTAAGACATTCTATTAAAGTGAATCTACAGTGTCAAACTAATAAACCTGCCCTCTTCTGTTATTAACTATCCAGGTTTCATAAATCAGCTGCAATAAACTGGTAGCTTACAAAATTTAATGCAGCTGCCATACCTCTGACTTATACAGCATGTGATTATTTGCCAAAATATGATATTATGATACCATTTATGGTCAGATTATTGACTTTCATGGAAAGGTCTTTCAGGATTTATGCTTGGTCCAATATTGACACTATTATAAAGTCATCAAACTATGATCAAACATGTGGTTAATCCACCTTAATGTGACTATTAAACATAATAATTTAAAACAGACAATAATAATATTTTGCATTCTTTCTCTATTGCTCAGTTCTGCTGGGCTTGCTGACTCTGAATGCTTTTGTAGTAATAATTCAATCAGTGGGGGAAAAAAAGTCAAGTGTAGTTATCGGAAACATGTTAGTAAAAGTCTGGCAAATTTTTTTCAAATAGCTTTCAACTAGAGGTTTAATAAATTGCCAATTACTTCCCTGCTACTATTTATTACTGCAAGGGTTTGTTTCTGATCAGAGAAGAACATGCCATAAATTATGATGTTAAACTTTTAATTAGGGGGCAAACCCTGGACAGCTCAGATGAAAAGAACTCATTTAAATATTCAGGTTGCAGGATAAGCCCACTCATCCTTATCCCACCCCTTTGCCACTCACTCTCGCTCCTCGGGGTGGACTCAGACACACCGGGGACTGAGCTGAGGACACACAGTTGCGCTGAGAGCGCAACAAGACAGACGGCTGAGATCACATGAAGATTTTCCCCTATCTAACTGCAGATAATCACCTCCTGCTGCCTCTGCAGATGAAGAGGTCAGAGGGGATTTAAAGATGAGAAGAGGAAGATTTCAGTATGGGAAGTGATTTTTTTTCTACCAAGCAACTCCAAGGAATGTAGTCTGTCAACATCTGGGATTAAATTATTCTACAGTAAGTTGGAAAAATATGACGTATCTAACTGACGCATGGATGAGAGCAGACACTGAGGTCTGAATATTTATATTGTTCCCAGCAGGCCCGTGATCCTCAACACAGGCCTTCGCATGTACATCGAACCTTTTTTTAAATTATTTTTTTTAATTTTTTTTATTTATTTATTTTTATTAACCTTTAAAGATTTTAAATTTTACAACCAGTTGTGCTTTCACGTGTCAAATTGATATATTTCCCTATAAATAAGAATAAATGTTGATAACGCGGTCTTCAAGCCTTTATCGAAGCTATAACAGTGTTAAACGGAACGTGGAGTAACATCCTCATATGAACATTTGTGAAGTGCAGCTGTTTCTAATTTCAACCAGAATATTGAAATGATTTAATTCCCTTCGCAGCCAGATTAATATAACTGTTTCAAGAGTCCATGTGGGCGAGAAGTTCAACAGTAGCTGTTAACCCCAGTTACAGGCCGTCTCTTTCAGGCGTCCTCGGCTTTGATGTCGCTTCTGATGATCTTTCTCCAAGGAATCATCAGTTCTGAGGGAAATCCATTCAGCTTGTCTCACAAAATAAGTAAACTGCTGAAACATTACTTTCCCCCTTGAACGCAGCGCCAGACTTCAGAGCTCTCTGGTTGTGATTCGGCAGATTTTCACGCACCACTCCACATCCAAACCACTAGTGCGCAAAAGCGCACATGGCACGCACAAGGAATCTAAACAAAAACTTGGCCATTTATACCCGGCTTGTTCTTCCAACTTTCACGATATCTCTGCTCGGATGTCCTTCGACTTATTTTTCTGTTAAACTGTTCCCCAACTGGTGACCCTAAAGGGGGGGAAGGATTCAGGCGAGATTTATAGTCTTCAATTCAAGACGACCCAAATCACAAAATCCAGTTATTTTTACTAAAACCATAACAACGTCGCTGGGCTGAAACTATAAAACTGAGATGTCTGCTCCAACTAAGTTTCTGGTGAGCCATAAACTATCCTGGTTTTAGCTGACATTTTCATTTAAAACATGTTTATGTGACTTTATTTGCTTTGTCTGCTGTCACAATTTAAATACACATAAATCATCCAGCAGACCCTTTAAATATACAAATAAGGTTTGACGCTTTGTTGCTCTTCAGTGTCAAATAAACAAAATCTCCTGAAGCAGGAGAATACAAGGCAGAAACAGGAATGTGACCCATATTATGTCTTTTCTGATGATTTTTTCACCTTTTGTCTTCTTCTTACCCCACTTCTGTCTCATATCCATCCTTTCAAAAGGATAAACAGTCTGACATTTCATCCTTCTAACCTAAAACTCTTAACATTTTCCATGATGGACCTCTCAGTTTCTTTGCCTCCACCTGCTCCATACACCTCTGCTATCGACCCTAACATTTCAGTGCCTTCCTCTTCTCCCTCCATCTCTCCATCACCCAGCTTAGCATCCACCGCTCTCTTCTGCTCCTTCCTCTCACTCCTCTCCCTGCTGGGCATCACGGGAAACCTTTACACTTTGGGCCTCCTTCTGAGGCGCAGCAGAGGTAGGAGAAGACGCGGAGCAGGAGCAGACTGTTGTCTAACAAGAATACCCCTACTGTCCTGCCTTGCCAACACTACCTCCCCCTCCTCCTCCCCAACCTCTTCTCCCTCCTCCTCCTCTCTTCACCTCCAGGTGCTGAGTCTTGCTCTTGCCGACCTGCTCTACCTTTTCACTGCTCCATTCATTGTGTACGACAGCCTGGCGTCTGGATGGGCCTTCGGGGAGCTGGGTTGCCGCCTCCTTCTAAGTCTGGATCTCCTCACCATGCACGCATCCATCTTTACCCTCACCGCAATGAGTCTGGACCGTTACCGGGCTGTGGCACATCCCCTGCACACCTCCTCCTCCAACTCCTCCAGCCTGCTGAGGGTAGGCTTGGCGTGGGGACTGGCAGTAGCTCTCAGCTTGCCCATGATGATCACCCTGCACCTGGAGGACGGGGAGAACCATGAAGGCCAGCTGTGTGTCCCGGCCTGGGATGAGCAGAGCTCCAAAGCTTATCTGAGTGTGTTGTTCTGTACCAGCATTCTTGGTCCAGGGCTGGCCATTGGGGCACTTTATGCCACTCTAGGGCGACTTTATTGGGTCTCACAGACCAGACCAGCCTGGGCCAGTGGGAACAACTCCTCTTGTCCTCCCCGCGCACCCAAACCCAAAGTCCTGCTACTCATTCTGGGTATTGTTCTGGCCTTCTGGGCCTGCTTTCTCCCCTTCTGGATTTGGCAGCTGCTTCCCCTTTACCAGCCTGACATGCTGCGGACAGTACCGGTGGGGACACAGGTGACAGTGAATCGTATCCTCACGGGGCTGACCTACGGAAACTCTTGTGTCAATCCATTCTTCTACACACTACTGACTGGAAAACGAAAACACAATCGGCAAGTGCTTACATCAGCAAATCAGCTCTGCCGCAAAAGCAGTCCACCGCAGTAATGTGCTTCTCTCCAACATCAGAGACAATAAAGCGAGCGTGCATCAGCCATATAAGTGCAATTAACAAAATACACACATATGGAGAAGGTACATCAAAGACCATTGACTAAGCCTTAATCTGAAAACTGAGGAAATTTACTGAGCAAATGTTAGCACTTTGTATAAATGCTTTGTAAAAGGACAAGATTTCCTGCTTGGAGATTATGAGTAAAATGTATTTAAGTTTTAGCAGCATATAAAGGCAATCGGTAAGATTTCTTACTTAATGGAGGCCAATTAAAACACTCCAAACTGGTGAGGGGTTATATTAACGCATAACATCAATGTTTACATTTTATTGTTTGGTTTTAAAATAATATTGTTTTTGTAATAAAGGTTAAGTTATATCTTGATACGGATGGTTATTACAGAAATGAATTAGTTCTACAGTAGTGATGGCTGGTAAACAGACCATTGTCATGTAAAGAGAACAGAGTTGTCCATGAACAAGCACCTCCAGTAAAACCCTCACACACTTCTGCTTGTTTTCAAATAACTCTCAAAGAAAATGTTTGTTTTTGAACAACTGGTTGTGTCTGGCCAGGAGCTCAATGGGACATTTTTCTGAGGCATCGTTTGTTGACATAATGAATTATGTTTAAACAAGTCCAACAGCTTTTTGTGTTCTTCTCCTGAACCCTGACATCTCTTTCACTCTCTTTTTTTCTTTAAAGAAAAAAAGGGCTTTTCTTATTATGCATGGATGCTTTCAAAATCTACTTATTATTGTAAATCATGCAGTATTTTGCAAGACTTAAACTGGTGTTCAAATTGCAAAGAATATAATCTTGAATAAAGAGTTTGCTTTCTGTCATGCATTGTGTCACTGGATCTTTAACTACATTAACAGCTGAGATTAAAAATATAAACAAAGAAAAAGAACAATTTTCCAAATTACATTAAACCCCAAATAGACCGTCTTTTAGTTGCAGACATACTTTTGTTTGTGTGTTCATGTCAGCATGTCAGCGATTCAAGAAGGTCTTCCCCATTAGCGAAGGCCTGTCTCTGTCTGCCTGACTCAAAGGCTGCACTGTACTGCAATACAAACCCTGCTGCTCTTCCACGCAGATGAGCAAATATTGTTGTGTGGCAGAGAGAAGAGACAGGATGATATGACTAATGGGTTGGAATGGTGTTGCACGAGCCTGGTCAGCAAGTGGAGTCCAGTCTAACAGCTGAGGCCAGAGGGTTTTAAAGTTTGGTGGGGAGTTATTTTCCATTTTTTTACATTTACATTGCATCAAACTGCATTTGCCCAAAAAATGTGGAGGTGTCACTTTCCTCAGAAAACTAAGACACCTGTTGAAAATCCAATAAATTGGACAAGTAACAAAACAAGATGCATCAGCTTAATTAGTAGTATGTTTAAATACTACAAAAACATCATTGATTCAGTCTGGCAGTAGGAGAAATGTGTTGCTGGTTTAAAATCTTCAAATGTTGGTTACACTGATTTTTCAAAGATGGGCGCACATTTGAAATTTCACTGCTGGAAGTGCTTTCCCTGAAAGCTGACTGAACTTTTAAATAATTCAAGATACCTGAAGATTATGAAAATATTCTGCAGGCTTCTTGGCAGACAATATTGTTAAACAAACAACCAATGAAATAAAATAGCATAACTTTTACTTGATGTTAAGAACCTGGATCAAGAGACTACAACCTTAAGAGAATAATGTGGAATCACCTCTTTATTTTCATTCGGCTTTATTATTTTACAGAAAGAAAGAATCTGCATTTTAGTCATCATAAGTCTAAACATACAAATTAGTCATTGGTTAAAAAAAGCGCTTGCAGCTAGTTGATAAGAAACATAGTCCAACAAGACAGCTGTCATTTGTAACAATCGAAATGGTTTGCAATATTTTTAATACAGTAATTCAACTTAAACTGTGGCCATAGATGTTGTTTGTTCCCAGTAAGCATGAAGTACAGAGAAATAGAAAAATTGTAAAAGGGAAATTAATGGGCTGATCATGGAAGGCATCAATGTGTCCGGACAGAGAAATTAACTATGTATAAAAATAAAAAATACTTGCAAAGGAAAAATAAATTACAGAAAACAAATAGCTTGAAACGGTCAATGTTTGTGAGTGTAACATAAGAAATAAATTGAAGCATTTACATGCAGGAAAACTAAATGTAAACCAGCACAAACTGGTCAGGACAAAAATATCAACTGAATGAAATGGCAGCAAACAAATCTCAGCTTTACGAGGGAAAAACTGAGCATCTCTGACCAGGCTCCTTTCTTGCTCTCATCCACAAGAGCTTCTTCATTTCTGATGGCTGTAGTGGGAGATGTCACTTACTGGCCTATAAAACCACTGATGTTTAAGAGTCTATGATGGTCACTGAGAGTCGGTGACCACTGTCCACAGTTTCACTTGAGGCTTAATGGGATCGATGTTGGTAACTGAAACGTCTTAAAAATTCAAGCTGCCATTAAAATCAGAGGAACTACATGAAAGCACTAACTCTTATTTGTTTTTCATCTTTAGTTAAATGCCTTATTAATTTTTCCTGTAGGTTACTGTATTGAAAAAATAATTGCAACCAATTTATTCCATTTTTCAAATATGACAAAGCTAGTTTAGCTAGTAAATGTAATTACTTCATATCTGTGTTTTTGCCAGTCTCACAAAATAAACCAGCGATGCAGACAGCCTCTACGAGTGGCAATTCCATATTTTGATGGTGTTTTTCTTACTCCCCGCAAATCACACAGAAGGACCATTGAGCTCTACTAACTGTGGTTAACTGTGTTTTGACTAGAAATTCAATAACCTGCGGAGTATATATTCCCCAGGTACAGGATAATTTAAGTGATTTCCCCTTAAAATGTAAAACGAGACTTTAATTATGTTAACTTTGGGCTTGTGTATATTTATTTTGCAGATTAGGTGCATACATGCTCTGAAAGATCATTAACTGTAGAAGTGAAATCGTTGGGGCTGCATGAGAAACTGGGAAGTGGCGACAGGTTGAAGGGACCCATACCAAAGGCATTTGTCAAAAGAGCTTGTGCGTTTCTCTGCAGTGTGATGCCATAATTCCTGTAGTCCATGCTGCATACCATGTGTTTCCATTTACTTGACTTGGTTACCTCTGAGCATAATGTTCCCAGTGCAGTTATTACCCACAGCCATGTGCAGGCACACCACAGGGGGCGCTTCTGTTGTGAAGTTAATGCAATATCCATCCACCTTTCACAGACAGCTGAGACTCACACAGCACATTCGTCCATTTAAGTGGAATTCCTTGCAGACAAAGAGCCAGCTACTTCTGAAATCCCGTGCCTTCATATGAAGCTTTGTGATTTTTGGACCCCTGGGTCATACCAAAATGACAGCAATAGAGAGTGTATCTTATGTAAAGATTAAACCGATCCAAAAACTACACTTAGCAGTAATGTGAATATTAAAGCACAGACAGAGTGTGATGTTCAATTTACCGAGTCTGTGGAGAGGTTTTGGATGTCTATGTATTCTACAAGGCCATATATCAGATGATTAAGTCCTCCCTCAGGTCTACAAGGATGACTGAGTGTTTGATAAACTTCAGATACATGGTGTTTGGTCACCCCAACAGAATGAATGGAAAATATAATCTCCGTGGGCAGAATGGACAACCTATAAACTTTGTTATTTTTGGCTTAAAGTTGCCCACAGCAGCTGACCTGCTCCAATAATAACCTTTGTCCTCACTTCTAACAGAAGCTTTTGATTTCATCCTGAGATTACAGGCAGCAGCTTCCTCTCAAGACCACAGAGAAACGCAAGGACAAATATTTTCTTTAGTGAGCGTGGCTATGTTCTACCTGAGGATTTCATAACTCCAACACATGTCAGTTTCCTGGAACCACCGACCGTCTTTCCATCCCGGCCCCCTCTCACCCCGCCCACCAGGCTCTCCTCCTGACCAGTGTTTGGGGCTGCTGCAGGTGCCCCTCCCCTGGGCAGCTTGCTCAGGAAAGCACCCCACTGCGTAGACGAGACGAGGCCACAGCCCAGGCCAAAGTCATGCTGTGAGGTGTATAAGAGGCTCCCATTCTCCCTAGACATACACAAAAAAAAGATTCCCCTCACACTCTGCATTCCCTCCTCTAAAATTCAATATCCCCATCTGTTTTCCTTCTCTCAATCACTTCTTGTCCCCTTCTTGCCTGTACTTTTATTCCTCTGCATGGTCTCACCTCAAGATTTAGATTCATAACAAAAAGCCTTATATTCATAAGAATATCCAGGACCGGCACAGACTTTTTATGATTTCATTAGAATAACTGGAATCAAACACTTTTAAGTTTCTGATGCCGCATGAATGATACGTACACCCACAGAATAGAAAAAGTCTGCTTGTAATTACTGGTTTGACAGCAAACAATGAAACCCAGGTATTCACAGTGTGTCTTTGTTCAACCCCTGGAAAGCTGACCATGAGACGCCCTCCTCCCATAACATCCCTTATTCTCACATGTAAGTGTCAGCCGCCAGGATCAGGCGAGACTTGGGTTTGAGTGCCTCAAAGGCCGGAGGTTACATCAACCAACATACACGATGTGGTTCACACTTGGGCTCTTAATACAGCTCACCCTTCTTACGCCTTCTCCCCCTCCCTGAGGTTCAGCGCTTTTCTGTGCTTTTTTTCCCTCTCACAGAGAGCCTCCTGTAAATAGTCGTCCCTGTCAACCCAGGCGTCAAAGATCTGCTGACCTCTGACACCTCACTCATGTGAACCCCATGCTTTGTTCATACAGGAAGCTTGTAGCTTAAGAGCAACATGAAGTTTTTTGTAAAGATCTCACCTCTCAAGTTAAAGAGTGAGAAAATTAATGCGCAACTCTTTAAGCAAATATTTATTTACAATACATACAAATGGGAGGGAACTGAGGGAAAAACCCATATCAAGGGTTTCAGTAAGGCGTCAGGTCGCTATGTGCCACCAGAAAAGCCTCAATGTGGCTTGGGGTTGATTCCAAAGTCTGCGAAACTCTGGAATAACAGCTTTTCCCCTCATTTAGAGGTTTTGACTCTCACTGCTGTCCCATACATCAAGATCAGATGACTTCCATCACAGCACGATTTACACTAGGTTCACATTTATCAAATCCTTCTTAAAGATCTTTGTGATTTAAGCGAGGGCTTCTGTTAGGACATTAATGCTTCCTTATAGGATAAATTGCAGTGAACATTCCCTGCCAAGGTAAAAGCAGACCCAAATCATGCAAGCAAAATGGATCCCATAGAGCTACCGGATCCTCTTCACTGCTGGAGTGGAAGGGTCAGGTTTTCCCTAAGTCTGTCAAAAATGTGCAATTCAACCTCCTAACGTGGTAAAATTTGTAGCTTTTCTTTGTATTGGGTGATCTGGAACAGTATGTTTTAGGGATGGTGCAATTTTTGCCAGACCAAATAGAAAGCAGAAAGCATTGAAAGTACAAGCGTCATTTCTCACAAATAAATTAATAAATGAATCCATGCTATAATGACAAAAACAATAACAGTAGTCCTTAGTACTGAGTTACATTTCTTACAGTAACTCAGTACTGAGATTTACTGTCTGTGTCTGAGTGGTCAGGGTCCTGCACTTCACCCTATGGCTGCGGTGTCGACCTGGTCTGACCAGATCTGGGTTCCTGCAGTGATCACCTTTTTGGTCATGGGTGGGGTGGATGTTGATGTGACGGACCTCTAGGTTATCGTTTCCATACCTGGTTTATCAGTGCCAAGACATTTGTCTGTTAAAGAGTGTTTAATTTAGAGTGTGGTCAAGAAGTGCAGGATGATGCTCTATTTCCATTTAGTTTGTCTCTGTATGTGTGTGAGAGAGTATGATTAGGTGTGTGCGTGCCTGGATTTGTTTTGTGAGAAACTTGGGTGAGTGATTCCTTGTGTTTTTACGACTCAAAAAACATTTGTTTGTTTTTTTTTCTTTGCATTACCAGTCTTGCAGATGAAGTAATAATTTACATTTAATCTTATTATGTCAATATTACAAATAAAACACAGCTTTCAAGACCCAATCTCATCAGAATACATGAGGCAAAGTACTTAATGTGTTTTTTTTTTTAGAATATGTTAACTGCAGTTTAACAAGAGCAGCACCACATCCCAGCATAGTGTGATGGTAACCTGATTCTTGTTAAGTCTGGTTGTCTTTTCCCAAGTATTTATAAATTTCCCCTACCAGCTTCACATGACATCATAACGTTTTCCAGGAAGGAAAAAATTGAAAGCAATAAGAGATTTAATGAAGAAGAAAATTAACTTTAAACTGGGTTGACCGAACAAGGAGAAAATATCAGTGTGGCTTAAATCTGTGCTCGAGAGGGAACATGGTGGCCTGAAGTGAAGGTCACAGAATTCAAGTGCCACCTGCAGGTGAAACGAAAGAAGAACTGGGGCTGAATATTTACTGGAATGTTCTTATAAACCTTTTAACGCAGTGCATACTTCAGATATAGATTAAATCTGAACATTACTGGTTTTCTTTACAGCTCTTACAGTTTTAATTAAAATGTTTATTTTAAACTTAACATGAATATCAGCCCTTTTTTTTTTTTATTGTGTCCTTTCACAGAAAAATCCAGTAACTAGAAGAGTGAATTCTTCTCAGTTTATTTCAGCTCAGTCTGTATCAGACAGTGTCTGATGTCTGTCATTTTCTAGACTGATTATATTCTGAAAGCTCTTCTTGATTGAAGTAGTGAATATTATTTTTCCATAAACTGTATCACAGTGGACTATACATGTAGAAGACAATAAAAAAAAGTTTGATTTGACACTTTAAACTTTTTGCTGCTGGGTCTTGATGTACCACAAACATGATTCCTTGCACAGAGCAGCTTTCAAATGGCAGCATTGTGTCTACAGAATGTTACACAATATATTTTTCCACTTGTCTGTCTTTGCTTCAACTAAACTTCCAGCTCGGGTGGCTCAGTAACTGACCCACCCCAGTAACCATGTCCCTAGCAGGGAGGACACCTCCTGTCCTGATGGTTTAAAGCTGCAGAACAAGCTCTGCTCACATGGCAGAAAAAAGATATTTTAAAGAAAGAGTCTATTTAAAGGTAGTTTTCTAAGCTGTTTATGGGGTTAAATGATGATCACTTAACCTTACACGGACAATAATTAAACTGCTGGTTAATCAAACATATCAAAGTGTATCTGCAAAGTGTACTAGTACTATAGACAACTGATTAAATGCAAACTTCCTTCAATTCTTAAAATAGAACAGCAACAAATAATAATAATCATAACTTCAACAGATCACATCAGGAAACTAACAATATTTCTAAAAACAAGTCACTTTCTCTGAATGCACACATGGGAAATCTTAATCCTAATCAAACTCAAGAAAGCAAAGTTTTAAAGTCTGCTTTCAACACTCTGCAACACAGAACAAAAGAAATTCAAGCAGGGCTGCTGGTTGTTCAATCTGTTGTCCATGTCACCCCCACACAGTGTTCTCACCTTCCACAGTAAGGTGCACCTCCTTGCTATGTCTCTGAGCCCCTGTGTGGCCAGTAACTGTACACCTGCCAGAGTGACTCTAAGTAACCCAGTACATCAGCACAGCAGGTATGATGCAGGTATGATGTTGATGCCAACATCCAGCCACCTGCGCAGGATGTTGGCCTCATCATGCTTCAGCCTCTGGGTCAAGGTCTGACCATCCTCACCTGCTGATCTGAAAGCTTCTAGCAAAGTTTGGTAAGATCTAGTTTGTACTCATCTTGGAAAGAGTAAATAAAGAAATAATCAATTACATTCATGAAAGTCAGACCTCCATGTGAAAATTTGATGTACTAGCCAATTTAGGATAACTTTACTATATATATATATATATATATATATATATATACACACATATATATATATATATATATATATATATATATATATATATATATATATATATATATATATATATATATATATATAGTAGGAAAATCGGGCTGAGAAAATCAAAATCGAAAAATCAAATATCGGGATCTTTTTGCTTCACAATTTTAAAACAGATTTTTTTTGTTTTGTTCGGTTAAAAATTTTTTCTTTTTTCAAATGAATAAAATTAATTCATTATAAAATTCTTTGTCATTTTTATTGTTTTTATTGATCTTTTTTACTTGTTTTCTTGGGCATTATAGAAGCAGAATGATGGTCTGATTATTGTGTTGTTTTTTTCCTAACAGAAATCAAGAAAAATGACGAGCAAAAAAAGAGTTTTGTACATTTTTTTTAATCTACAAAAATCAGCAATATAGACGAATTGCAAGTGTTGCAATTTAATTCGAATCGGCACCCAAAACATCGGAATTGAATCGGGACACAGGCATATCGTCACAGCCGTAATATATATAAACACACACACACACACACACACACACACACACACACACACACATATAAATATATATATATATAAATAAATATATATATATATATATATATATATAAATATATATATATATATATATATAAATATATATAAATATATATATATATATATATAAATATATATATATATATATATAAATATATATATATATATATATATATAAATATATATATATATATATATATATATAAATATATATATATATATATATATATATATATGAGCTGCAGATTTTGAATAAAATGCTTATATTAAAAATGTCTAGCTTTCAGACATGACATGCAAATTTTACTTCAAGGTTACTTTCAAGGGGTTTTTTTCAGTTAAATCTTACAATGAGTAAATTCGGAAAAAAGAAGAAGGAAAAGAAGAAAGGGCATTTTAGCAAAATGAATCTCAAATCAATGTAGATATTTTTTCCCCTTTTAATTTTTTTTACCTGCAACTTTTTAATTGAATAAGTGAATAAGAAACAAGACAGCTTAAACTTACCTTGCTCATGATGCATGTCTGGCTGCTCAACGTTATGTTCTCTACTGGAAACCTTTATGCTGCCTCTGGAGAAATCCGCCAAGTGTGGCAAGGAGGTGATGACATGCAGGACAGGCGAGGTAGCAGAATCTCGCTTCAACTTTTTCTAGACACGTGTTGGTGTCTGGCGCCACCCTGCAGTTCTCTTGACGAAATGCAATGATCCGCACCCGGAGCAGACATGATGAAAATGACTGGCTGGTGGCAACCGGCGTCGCAAGAATAAAATTTTATTTTATTTTATTTTATTTTATTTTAAACTGAATTATTCGTTAGCTTTTCGATTTCAGCACAATTTGTGGTGACACTAGGTGGCGGTAATGCGCCAGGACGTCCCTTGCCTGCCTTCGCCAAACAAAAAGTAGTAGAAGAAGATCAACCCAGGACCGCCTACTGAAGGAGCTATTCAGAATTTCACGGATTATTGTCACATTTATTTTTACATTGAAAGGAGAATTTTTATTCGACGGAATATTAATGTCATTTTGTGGAACACATAATAGCGGGTAGGTGCAATAACGGACTCTGTGTGTATTTTTTGTGGTTTTTAAGCCGTCGTCCAAATGCATTTAGTTACTCACCTAGCTTGCATGCTAATGTTAGCTCCTTATGTAATCATGGCGATGTGTTGTCGGGTGTATTTTGTTGCGGCTCATGTTAGTTAGCCCGTAGTTACACATACACACACATAAGTATGAGGAATTCCGAACGGAATTTTGTATTTGCCTATTTTGATTATAAATAAGACCATCTGCTCAATAGTTTCTCTCGTTAATTAGTTTCCGGAATGTCAACAATCGCTTTACTATAGCGAGTATTGACAAAGTTCACATTAAACCAGAAGAAAACAAAGAGTTCGTCGGTCCCGTTTCCTTTTATCGGCCATATTTCTCATATTTCTTCTTGCCTCCCAGGCGCCGCAGCAAATGGGACCAACCCGGCCCCGGGTCTGGCTCCAGTGGGATGGCGGAGGCTGAGTCTGCACCGTCCGGTGCGCTGGATGCTGCAGCTGCTGTGGCTGCCAAGATCAACGCTATGTTGGTGGCCAAAGGCAAACTCAAACCCTCACAGATAGGCACCTCGGGACCACCTGAGAAGGTAATGAACCAAAGAATTGCTTGAGTACATGTTAATTTGCTATGGGATAACAGCCTGTCATAAGGGTTAATGCATGATCAACTCTGATATCATAGACACAGATAAGCCAAGACAATGCAATTAACCCCTCTCATTATGTAGGTTTTCGTCTCAAGGCATGATGGACAAAAAACATCTTGAGGTGGTAGGAGTTAAAATTGCAACACAGGATACAAAAGCATTGCATTTTATCAACGATGAGTAGTTTTGGGACCTTTAGATATTTTTCCGTACAGTTTGATCAGCGTGATCACTAACATTTTTCATTTGTGCAGGCAGATCCATAAACAACCCTGCTATACATGCAGGGTTTGAAAAAGTAATTAATTCAATATTATTAGGAATTTTGGTGATTTTGATATTGGGTTTTAAAACTTTGAGTACTGTACAATCATGTTCCATTACAGAAACATGAGCTATGAGGAATCAAAATTATGCTTTGGCAATAAGAAAAATCCACTGATACTTGGTGCTGTCCAAAAGCTATACTCATAATTAACATGACCTTCATATATATTTATATCTGCTACATCTGTTTGTTTTGTTGTTAATGTTATTATGCATATATTTTTGATTAGCAAGTGAAATAAATTCGAAGTAATTTAACAGTTGTCCTTTACATTGTTACTCTCTATCTTGCAGATTATGGGTATTGGGAAATCTTCAGTGCCAGCAAAAGCCAAAGATGATTTGGTGGTTGCTGAAGTTGAGATTAATGATGTCCCAATAACCTGTCGAAATCTCCTGACCCGTGGGCAAACACAGGATGAGGTCAGCGACAACATGATAAAGTATATTTAGCAGGTATGAGCGTTTTACCTGCCTTGTGATGTTTAATGTGTTTTTTCACGTGACTTGTTTTCAGATCAGTAAAGTGAGTGGTGCTGCAGTTTCAACCAGAGGTCGTTATATGACAACGGAGGAGAAGGGCAAAGCACTTCCGGGGTGACCATTCAACCTATTTACTTATTAAGCATAAATCTAATAGTCCTGTATTGCTAACACCACTGTGTGTCTGCTGTTTCCACACAGGGATCGACCTCTGTATTTGCATGTCCAAGGACAGACGAGGGAGCTTGTTGACCGTCAGTAGTCTTATAAACTTATCATTTTGTTGTGAATACATGTTTAGAGTGTGACTGATTGTCTTTCTCCCTTTCTCTGCAGGGGCAGTCAATAGAATTAAGGAGATAATCACCAATGGCGTAGTGAAAGCAGCAACTGCTTCTTCATCCTCTTCATCTTTCTCCCCTAGTGGGGCATCAGTAACAGTTTACCATCAACAGAACCCACCTCCACCATCCTTGCCTCCTGTGACCAACCACAAACCTCACTTTCAGTCAGGGGTAACACTTTTCATCCATTTGAATGAATCAGTTTTACAATTACAAGGCTATTTCAGGAAGTTTAATATTATGTTCAAAGCTCAGACAAACTTGAAATCTGTTGCTGTGAACTGTTTTATGTACAAGCAACTTCATAAGATCAAAAAAGGATAATTGCTTGACAATTTTGGATATTATTGAAATCATAAAAGTTGGAGTTGCTTTAACCTTTGAACAAAAGTTTTGAGCTGTCAATTCTTTGTATTACCAAACAATGCCACCTTAAAGAAAAAGAAGAAAGAATAATCGATGGCCAGTACAACCAGTGCCATATTTGAACATAGTGAATTTCACTTTCTTAATACAGCTGCATTAAGTTTTAAACTGTGTTGACCATAACCAACATCTGGGAATATTGTGCCTAATCTAAAGCAGACAGTTTGTTAGCATAAATGTGTAGAAACATCTCTACTGTGGCCTGTTGTCAATCAGAAGTATTGTCTGAATGTTTTTCTCATTTCACAGATGCATTATGTTCAGGATAAAGTATTTGTGGGTCTGGAGCACGCTATCCCAGGATTTGTAGTCAAAGAACGTGTTGAAGGCCCCGGGTGTTCATACCTGCAGCACATTCAGGCTGAGACTGGGGCCAAAGTCTTCCTCAGAGGAAAGGGATCAGGCTGTTTAGAGCCTGCATCTGGACGAGAGGCCTTTGAACCCATGTACATTTATATTAGGTGAGTCCTGTTCAGTTGTTTAGAAAATTTTAAGGATGTCTTAATCTTTTCAACACCTGTTAATGCTGTTAAGAATCAAGACACCATATTTTCTGATGTGTACATTAATTGCAAGCATTTTTTGCTGCAGCCATCCTAAACCAGAGGGACTAGCAGCAGCAAAAACGTTGTGTGAGAATCTTCTACAGACGGTAAGGAATTTTCTGTGACTAAAATTGTATATTGTTTTGTCTCTGATTTTTTAAAAAAATTTAAATAGTTCAACCGACATTTATTCAGGAGTGTCTGGGTTTACTTAAGTTTCAATCCATTAATGACTGATTTTTCTATTCACTGCTCTGAAAATATAAGTTCAGATGTGCTTCACAAATACATGCCAATGTTACAAATAGTCAAATATTGCACTGCACTCCTAAGGATTTAAGATGATTTCAGCTGGTTAATGCTGTCTACTATAAAAGGCTTGAAAAAATGTCATCAGTCCACATTTTGGACTGATGACATTCATCACTCCAAATGATACATTTGGACTGATGAATGTTCTTAGTCATCAGTCCACTGTCCAGTGGACCACTAAGTGGACACTGTACAGTCCATTAAGAACTGATGTTCTTAGTCCATGTATTAAATATACATGTAGGATAAAATTATTTTGTAATGAATGATTGAATCTGATTTTTTTATCTGATAAAGAGCAGACATGAAATCAGTAGACGTAATGATATTTTAGTTCTCCCACTGGAGAGTGATGATGTTTTCTGTAGTTTGGTGGAAAATGACATATTTATATTAGTTTTAGCTTTGTATTGTTGCACAAATCTAATATAATGCATTCCTGTTCTATTAAAACGGATGCAGAATATCTCTGATGCCAACACTAACTATTGCCATTGCAAACTAAATGTGGCAGACTGAAAGTGCAAAAAGCATTGTGGCTTCTGCAGGCATTCTTCTGCAGAAATCATTTGCATACATCAGTAACAAAACTGTAGATGCTGATGGAAATATTCTTTTTTTTCTGCCCACAGCAATAGGTATTTTGTGTAAATAGCCACCTTGAAAATACAATTTAAAGGGTGAAATTCAGAAGTATAACAAATGATGTCATATTAAAATAAGATTCCTTTCATCAATGCATGATTTATTGTTGTTTTCTTACTGTTGATAAACTTTATGTGCAATGTCTCTTCTTCCAGGTCCATGCAGAGTATTCTCGCTACCTTAATCAAATGAGCACGATGATGCCAACACAGCAAGGTGCAACACATTGTTTTTTTGTTTTTTTTTGTCAAGATTAGTCTGGGCAGAATTTTAACTATATATCAGGATATGACTTGTAAAATATCTAAAAAGAAACTTTAAAATTGATGTAGATGCTATTGCTGTTTAAAATGACCATTTCCTTCTGTGATGCAGTGTTTGCACACTGCAGATTTTTCCCTATACACTGACAGTGTCCTCAGTGCATCATATCAACACTTACAAAGTTCATTTGATATGTTCTGCTCCTCTTCCTTCTCCAGGCTTTGCACAGGCTCCAGTAGTGAATGGGATACCTCCTCAGCCCCCTTATTACCCCCCAGCTGGATACCAGCAAGGATACCCCATGCCTGTACCCCCACCTCAGGCCCAGCCTGTTCCTCCACCATACAACGTACCACCTCCTATACCTCCAGCAGCACCTGCGGGTATTCCTTCTCAGTACCCTCTACGCCCAGCCCTTGCCCCTGTTCCTCCTCCGGCTCCTGCCCCCATTCCTGCCCCTGTTCCTGCTCCTTCTGTGACTCCTGTATCTGCTCCTGCTCTGATTCCAGATGCTCTGTCACAGGTACGATTTACTACACTCTTCATCATCATTTAAGTAATATGCAGAGATTTTACAATGTCTTTGTCTAATACTAGCATAAATTCTTCCCCAGAATGAGCTATACAATTAGGAAAAGGAAATGGTAAAGAATGTCTAAACTTTCAGCAAAAACTTAAGCAAACTTTAGTTACATTACTGGAAAAAACTGACATTGTGATAATTTCTAACTCACTATATATTGTGATATGAACAGATGACTTGAATAGCATCTTATGCTGCACTCTTCTTGTTGACAATTAACCTGCACTATTTTTGCTTCTTTTCCTGAATGTTACAAGTATGCTATTTGTCTGTAATTGAGAGTTATTCTTATTGCTATCTATTATCGCTTATTTTATTGTGCTAGGCGTTTATTTGCCTCCTATATTGCAGGTTCTGTAGATTGACTATCGCACACACATACATTGTGATTACGATGCTTAAACCACATATTGTGCAGCTCGACAGCTAAAACCATTAATGAAAATGCTAATTTCTTCAATTACTGCAAGATTATTATCACTTATTGCATCATGTTTGTGTCTAACAGTATATTTATCAGGATCAAGGTTTTTAAATAAGATGTTAGACCGATCCTGCTCATAGAAATGTATATAAGAGTGTTTTTATGGGGTTGGTGACTGGATGGACTGTTGGGCCTTTTGGGGTTTTTCTGGCTTTCAGGAGGTCTGAGTGCTTCTAATTTTTAGTCTTAATTTAAATGAAAGAAATTAATCATGAAAGAGTTTCTGCTTTGAATTAGGTACTTTGGTTCTGTTTTCTGTCAAGCTGATGCCATACTGCTTCAGTTATGTTGAGGTGTGGACTCTGGGGTGGAGTCATTCCCCCATAAAGCGGGTTGCTACTCATTTTTCAGTGCAGTTTCTATGTAATCTCAGTAGGGATTGGAAAATCAAGTAATAAAATCAAATATTGGGAATTTTTTTTTCAAATAAATAAATAAAAATAATCGATTATAATTTTTTTGTCTTTTTTTTTGTTGTTTTTTTTTCTTTTTTATCTTTTTACTTGTCTTCTTGGGCATTATAGCAGCAGAATGATGGTTTGGCTACTGTGTTGTTTTTTTCTAATTGAAATCAAGAAAAAATCACGAGCAAAAACGTTTTGTATATTTTTTTTTTGTTGTCTTTAATCTACAAAAATCAGCAGTATTGAAGAATTGTCAGAATCGGCACCCAAACAATCGAATCAAATCGGGACAAAAGCATATTGTCACAGCCCTATATCTCAGCCTTTTCTTAAATATGTTCTTCCTTACCAATGGCTTTGTTTCTGCCAGTCTTCTGTGAAGGTCATTTCTGATGAGGCTTCGGTGAACAATAGATCATCTGAAGGTCCAGACATAGATATCTCCCAGGTCCGGGATTTTTTTTCTTATTTAAAACACAGTACTTTCAGATACGTGTTTTTATCTGATGTTATTTTTTCTTTTGTCCTCAGTTTTTATCAAGGTCACGCTGCACAAAGTGCTGAGATATGCCAAGTTTTCTTCTACTTTTCCATGCTTCATCATGTTTGCACTGCAATACTAATTTCTGTCTATCAGTCTTATGACATTTTATAAAGAGAAGATGGAACTACCCACATACATTTGCAAAAGGCTGCTGGTTACAAATTATCCTCAGATACAATTAAAAAAGACTTTTCTGTTATCTGTAATATGTTGATGCCTTAATGCTTAAATGATAAATTTGTCTTAAACACAAAAACATATTTCTCTGGTCTGATAAATGGTCCAATAAAAGGACTGGAAAGAGAATGAGATTGAAAGCAGCTGATATCCAAACAAAATCTTTCCCAGACCCATGGAAAGACTGAAGAACTGGTTTTCAAGACCACTTTGGCACTTAGAAGCAGGGCTTTGTTGAAGCAAAATATAAAGATATAGTTTGTGGTTCAAGATTGTTGTACAGTACTGTAAATGTTGAGGACATATGGAAAGAAATAACCAGCTTGTGCTTTTGTTTTACAGACTACTGCTCCTGTACATTTCCCTCCCTCTACTGCGGTGCCACTTAAAGCTCAGCTTCCTGCCACTCCAGCCAACCCACCACAGAAAAGACGCTTCACCGAGGAGATACCAGACGAGAGGGACAGCGGCCTACTTGGATACCAGGTGATCAAAGAAAAAACATTTACAATCACTTATTCTCTGATTTTATTCATGTTATTCTTCTTTAATTTGCTCCAATTTTGATGTTTTTTGACGTTTTTGCCCGAGAACTGCTTTAGGAAATCATTTCCATCAGCCAATCATGTTTAAGTCTTTCTCAACATGCATTCGAATCACTGTCTGTCATTTTGAGCTCAACCTTTCATCTTTCCTTCCTTTAAATGTTTCATGTACCATGATTAAGATGATATGGCCTGCTGTTTCCTGGTGACGTTCACTTACAGTTTATCACTGAATTTCAGAGGAAGGTATTTTATCATGTGAGCTTCAAGTATCTCGTAATGGATGAGTGCAATCAGACTTGGAAATCTTCCTAATGTTTTTGGGAAAGCTATAATAATTTACATTAGAGTGTCACGGCAGGGCCTAGTCGAGGTTGTCTGCTAATTGCGCCTGTGTGTTTTTCTGCTCATAGCATGGACCCATTCATATGACTAATTTAGGTGCAGGCTTCTCAATGGGTAGCCCAGAGACTTCAGGACCTCCACCATCAAGTTCCTCTGGCCCGGCGATTGAGAGGGACAGGTATACATAGATGATACTGTACTTTCTTTTTTTTTCATTTAATGATGATAAATTGGTATATGAGCCGAAAGTCATGGTTAGTTGACTGTTTTTTCCTTGTTTTTGTGTGTGTGTGTGTGTGTGTGTTTATTCTAGTCGGCAGCTAATGCCTCCGCCACTATCCCTCCCCATGAATGGAGTGAGACCCAAGATGGAAGAGAGGAAGGCTCCACAAGGCCCTGTGGGTAAGGGCGTTATCCTGTGGATTGACAAATCCCGAACAGTTGACGGCAGTGCACTGCGGCCCTTTACGAGAAAGTCCTTGATTTGTGTTCAGCCATAGTGCAACACTGCCAGAGAACAATGTGAATGTGTGAACACTCCCAGAAAACTAGACTCTTTATTTTAGTGATGCAGCTTGGAACAGTTGAAGCAGCGTCTGCGTCACTGAGGCACATTTGACCTAAAAAAAAAAAAAAAATCCTGCAGTATTTCACACACTCAGCCTGAAACCGGCTGCTTCTTACAGGATTCTGCTGGAGTGACTTGAAATCTCCAGATAGTGAGGTGACGCTATGACATGACACTTTTTGTGCCTTTGTCAGTCATCTGACAAGTCCTCCTTATCGTCGACTCGATGACATCATCAGTCTGGACTGTAGTTTTTCTCTTCTTGCTAACAAGAATCTCTCCTGTTTTTGTGTTTTTCTCTTCTTCTGTGTTTTTCTTCTCTTCCATGTGTCTCTGGGGTGATGCTGGATGCTGATTGGGGGTGGGGCACGACTCGACCTGTGACACCGTCCTGCTGCTCGATTGAACGGCCCTCACACTGTCGCTCCCCACCAACCAATGGCTGCTTTCAAATGGTTGCGCCCCCTCCCCCCACTGCACTGTCAATATGAAACTTTGACCTAATTTCATTAACTCTTTGTTTCTCCCAAAATGTGTTTGGAAAAATGAACTTGAACCTGATTTGAAACATGTTGTTGGTGTTGCTTTGTGTTTTTTCTCTCTCTCTCTTCCCTCCATATGCGCTGCCTGTGTGTCTCCTCCGTTTGTTCTTCCTCTGCTTCTTTCAGAGCCGGCAGTGAAAAGACTGAAAACAGGTTTGGTGGCGTACGCTGGCGACTCCTCCGATGAAGAGGAGGACCACCCCACCTCCAGATTCTCAGGGTCAGGTAACCCTGGGACAGTTCTTCACACCTCCGCCACTTCAGGGTGGCCACAGGGCTACCGCTGCCCAGCACCGCCACGTGCCAAATCACAACCACAACAGCAATCTATGCCTTTCTGGATGGCACCTTGAAAAAGAAAAAAATTTTTTGTCTTCAAATCCAGTGTCTCAGTGTTTTCCACGGAGTCTTAATGGATACTGGCCCAAACTGAACCAGTCATTTCCCACCAGTAATTACCCGCCGATCACATGGATCGTTTCTGAGAGCTATTTGTGGGTTTCAGGATTTAGTTGTTGGGTCCAAATGGAAATTTTAATTTTTCCCCACATTATACTTTGGAGATGGAACATTTTCACAACAGATAATTTGATCCTATTTTATGGATGAAAGATGGTCAGAAGATCTGCCTCTAGTTTTATTTGAACTTTAATAATAAAAATAAAAAAATCACACTTGATATGGTGTCAGAATATGGTGTCTGTAAAATTATAAAAAATATCAATGATGTTGTACATGACTCATCAGTTTGTGTGCTTTTGACCAGTTTTTTTTTGCTACCGCTCCTGCAACCTTTTCTTTTCGTTTCAAATCTCTTTGTCTCCATTTTTTCTAATCTGTTTTTTCTTTTTTTGTACAGATCATATTGGAGTTAAATGTAGTAACCAGCTGAAACTGTTTCACGGTTTTCTGAAATAAATTTAATTTATTGGTGTTTTTGAGTATGTTTTATTTCCTTGTGAGATATGTCATATTTTGCTAATCTGTCATTAGAAAACGGTGGACGTTGAAGGTAAACTAGCAGTTACAAGTCAGCAGTGCAACTGCTGAAATATCACAGAAATAAATTATCCATCCACACATGGAAAAAATTAAAAAAGGGTAAAAGATTTTGCAGAAGTGAGAACGTTTAGCTCTGCAGGATGACTTGCTCTTAAAATATTTTCAGATGTAAAACACTAATAAAGAAAAAAAATAGAATATGATCTGTATAACATCCTAGTGGCGGATTGTTTTGTTGAAATGTGCCACTTTAGAGCATCTCAATTGCTGGCTCTCTTGGGGGATTTTTCTTATTATACTGAGCAATACGACTTTCCATGACTGGCCGAAAGTGACGAATCAGACCCTGAACACAAAGGGAGAATAAAGGTGGTTAAAAATTCGTATTAGTACTTGTAACTTTCTTCTTTTAAGTGCAAGTCACCTGCACCGGCCAGGCAGCTCCATCGCCCAGAGCACAGATGGTATGACCCTCAATCTGCTTGCTGAGCTCCCAAATCATATTGATCTCTGAAACTGCTGCATCTCCACGCACAAACCTCCACATCATTTTATCCATCCAGTCCACTCCTGAAGGACAGATCAGCAACAGAAAAGGTCAATATGACAAGAACCACAAAGAAGAGAAAAGAACCCAAGCACTTACACAAAGTTCAATATAATCCTAGTGTCCATGTTTTTCATGTCCATAGAGACATTCTGCTAAAATTCACCCCAATCTGTTTCTCTTATGTTCATGGAATAATCTTCAACATAAAACCAGATCAGAAACACTCGCCTCTGTACAAACTTAAAAGGATTTCAAGATCTGCCCTGAAGGGAAACTGATTTTGTTTTCTTTAGCTGTATATATAAATGTATTGGAAATATGGTGCCCTTTCAGATCTGCACGTCTGTAAGAGATAAAACTACCCCAACCCCATAACATTAAGTCTTGTAAGAATAGTTGATCAAGTGTGAATGAAGTTACTTACCTTCCCTGCAGGGGGTGCACTGGCCACAGCTCTCATGCTTGTAGAACTCAACCAAACGTGCGATGGCCCTGATCACATCAGTCTGGATGGAAAGTACATAACCCAGTTTTTATTTTAATTATTGTTTTATTGTAACTGAAGATGCTGTGTTTTGTTTGGTTATCCAACATATAGTTTACCGATTTATCCATAACTATTACAGCTGCAGTTCCCAGAGCGGTCTCTGCACGAACCAGGTCATCGAAATCCATCAGAACATTATCACACACGTGTCGAGGGATGATGGGAGTTGAAGACCCTCCTGGGATCACTCCTAATAGATTGTCCCAGCCGCCCCTCACTCCTCCTATACCAATCACCCAAGAGCAGCAAGTCATGTCATCATAAGGTAAACAACATCAACACAGAGGTGAACTGTAAACACACACACACCTGCATGCCTCTCTATTAACTCTCTCAGAGGAATTGACATCTCTTCCTCCACCGTGCAAGGGTTGTTCACATGACCCGAGATGTTGAATAGCTTCGTCCCAGAGTTCCTCTCCCTCCCAAAGCTGGCAAACCAAGTCCCACCTCGGCGACAGATTGCAGGTGCCACAGCAACTGTCTCCACATTGGACACTGTTGTTGGGCATCCAAACACGCCTTACAGAAAAGAAAGAGATGGATACAACAACAGTAAACAACTAAAATCACAAAGTTATTTTGCTGCTTCTTAAACCACAAAAAAAAAAGGACATGGGGGGACCGTGTAGCATTTTTTTAACCTATATCAGCAGGGAAAGGTGGTTTGAGCCGAGGTTTCCCTTGTTTGCCCTCAAGAGACTCGATGAGAGCTGTCTCTTCTCCACAGATGTAAGCTCCAGCTCCTCGCATCACAAACACATCAAAATTATACCCTGAGCCACAGGCGTTCTTCCCCATCAGCCCTGCTTTGTAGGCCTCGTTAATAGCCACCTACACCAGGAAAAGAAAGACAAAGGGTAACAAACAACTCACTGCAGAAAAACACACTTTATCTGTGGACTGTTCCTACCTGTAGATTTGAAGACTCATTATAAAACTCTCCTCTGATGTAGATGTATGCAGCACGTGCACCCATGGCCGTTCCAGCCACAAGGCAGCCTTCTATCAGTTTGTGGGGGTCATGACGCATTATCTCACGGTCTTTGCATGTCCCAGGCTCTCCTTCATCTGCATTCACCACCAGATACTTGGGCCTATCACACAAGAGATGATAAGTGTTGGTGTGGACAAAAGAGCGGAAGATATCCTTCCTGGCACAGCAGATGTTTGGTTTTTTTTTCTTTTTCATTCTACCTGCCATCACTGGGTTTGTTCATAAAACTCCATTTCATGCCAGTGGGAAATCCTGCACCTCCTCTGCCCCGAAGACCTGAGAGTTTCACTTCATTCAGGATCCAGTCCGGCCCTTTCAGTATGATATCCTTTGTCTTGTACCAGTCTCCTCTTTTGAGCGCTCCCTTTAGTCTGACAAGAAGCAGGCAGAGACACAAAAGGCAGAAAAAAAGTGTTTCTACTGATTTAATTATTTTTTTTCAACATGGTTAAACAAGAGGTTTAAAAGTCCAGTGTTTTACCTCCAGTCATGTCGACCATATAAGTTTGTAAATATCCTGTCTTGATCATTCAAAGGACCAAACTTAGTCTTTTTGGCCTTCACCTGGTTAAAGGAAATGAAGGTGTGAATGAAGAAACAATGTGCAATAAGAGCAATTGCTGTAGTTTCAGTAGTGAAATGTGGTGCCATACTTTAGCACGCCATTTAAACTGCTTAAATATTTAATATCTCATTTACTGAATACTTTGGTAAATAATGCAGCTAATGTTTTCAGTGAGTGACAAATCTGGACCGGAGACATGTCACTTTAACGTGCCGTGCTGCTGTAATATAAGCAGATTGTCTTACTGAAATAAGCAAGGTCTTCTCTGAAAATATGTCAAGTGAATGGCAGCATTTGTTGCTCCAAAATCTACATCTATATAGTCCAGTGATAACACTTTGTTACCATCACCGATCCCACCTTTTATTCTCTAACTGAAATTAGATATAGAAACATTGCTCTTAAGTGTTTTACCTATTTGGTCACACTGTCACAGATGTGAACCCTTCCACATCTTTACTACAGATGCAGTTTCTGTGGGATGTTCTGCTTAAAAACATACCATTTATACATTTCACTCAGTTGTAATTTAAATTGTACATTGGATCACCACCTTTTTAAGGGATTGGTTTGAATTGTTGACATAACTGTGACAGCCAAGGCTGTGTGTGAAGTTTAGATTTATTCAAATAGTGCACTTCCTACAACTTATGACAGCCAAAAGTACTTTACAATCTTAAATTCAGCCAAAATAAATTAAATACATGACATACATGCAAGAAAAAAATATATACAATACAATAAAACAGTTTTTTTTAAAAAAAACCTAAAACAATAAAACTAATTAAACATTTAAGTAAACTTGTGCTCGAAGACACTAATAGAGTGACTTCAGCATGATAGTGCTTTAAAAGGATGCAGATCTGAGATGTAGGGGCCCAGATTCTGGCCCCTGCAATAGAAAAGACCCTCCTTCATTAAGACTTCAGTTTTGTCTTGGGGCCAATATATATTATATACATCTCATTCTGGTTAAACGTTACTGTTGATGTACACATTGCACATTTGTGTGTGAACGCAGGCCTACCTGCGGCTGTGCTGCAGTGCTGTAGGTCACACGCGGAGTGGCTTGTCGCGCCACAGCGCCCCACAGCATCCGTGGGGGCAGCAGCATCCTGCAGGTGGCTCAACACCTCCCACTAACCCTGATGCGGTCCAGACACCCAAACTGCTCCCCTCGGGACCTCCGTATCACTTCTCATGCAACCTGATGAATTTTCGATGTCAAGTTAGCTGTTGCAGTAGAAGATGAAGTGCCGGCCGGCTGATTCCACTTAATTAAACTAAGAGGATTACGGAACAACACACGTCACATCCTGTTCCAGCAACGTGCGCACAGGAGACGGACAGGTATTCAGTCGTGTACGCATGCGCACAGTTGCTCAGCAGAAACAGCTGATGGCGTCAGGGCCACTTTGGATCATTATCACACAGGATTATAATGGATCCTCACTGTGGACATTTGCCCAAGTCCAGCTAAAAAATCTTCTGATATGACCAATTTAACTCAAATTACTATTATTAGCTTAAAATGCTCTGTTATCCTTTTATAAATATTATACATTTATTGCATTTATGAATATATCAGATATTTAATTAATAATCAGCAGACCCTTCAAATTGTCACAGATGGAGAAGCAGACATGTTATTGACACATTCACAATGGTTCTTTCTTCAGCTGACAATAAACTTAAAAGGACTTGAGACCCATAAGACTAGGACTCCCAAAATAAACCCATATGATTAACCTAAATTGTTTCATCAGTAATATGTCTGCTCTTTTATTATTGGGGTATTTCACAATTTTTCCTTCTAGTTTAGAAAAAAACTAAACAAAAAATACTTTCTTCCATCAAAGCACAACAGTCACAAAAACACATTCATACACAGTAAAAACAAACAAACAAAAAGTAATAGGTGGGGTATCCAAGTATCTTTCTAGCTACACTTGAAAATGACTTAAGAAAGTTTGCATTTCCCACCATGAATCTCTCAGCTTCCTTAAAAGGGAACAATCACCAGTTTAGATTCATATAAATTTCAAGTGAATCTTGAAAGGTTATTAAATTTTGTCAATAAATCAGAGGGCTGATGTATCAAGGAAGAAGTAGTACATGTAACCCAAAAAAGAATTGCACTTTTTGCTCACCATTTCTTTTAAACCATTTAATTTCAGGGTTTTATGACCATCTTCATGATATATTTACATTATATTTAATTTCTTATATATATATATATTCAAGCATCTATTTGTTTGTTGGTGAAAATAGCAACACAGAAGTAATGATTTGTGAGGTTAGGACTATTTTTGACGTCATCTGAAAAAATACCACTTATAGATTCACAGCAAAACGACACAACACAGAAAAGGCAAGCTTATATATATCTTTATTTATTTTCTTTGCATCAACTGAAACGAATCATGGGAAACTGAATTCTAATCTCTGAAAAGGTTTTCTAAAAACTGAAAGACCAAAATGGATCCCTGATAGTGGGGTCTCTACACAGACCATACCCCATGTCTCTTCACCAAAGCCAAGAAAAACAAACAGCTCACATGAAAACATACACTTCACAGCTGGCATCAGTTAAATGTCATTCATTTATGAGGCTCTGACTGGGAGTACCAACACCCTTCATGCCCGGACCAACTGTCATACTGCCTTTCCAGTAAGACAGGTTCCAGCAAGGCCAGTAGTTTACTTTGATTACTCTTATATACACAAGTTTACTTCATTCCTTGTTTTTTTACAATACAAAATCTATAAAATCTAATATTTTGAAACTACTGGCATTACACTTGCATGAAGAGTGTCAATCGCCCTACAGCACCAGTTTCTTCCCATTTTACATTTTGATTAACCACTTAGTGCATTGCTCAAGATTTCCTGAGAGTAGTTGCAGCACGAAAAACAAAAAAACCTAAGGCAACTTTATCCCAATATATATGTATATGTAACTCTGTACTAATATGCAAAAGGAAAAGTATGTATGAGTTTTACGGAAGCATGGTCTTTTTCAATCACAATCTTAAATGAAGCAAGGTAATGGACAAGATATTGAAGATTAGACAATAGAGGAAAATAAGCTTTAAGCTCCCAAATCTCATAGTGCAAATAAAGTGAAAATTAAAAAAAAAAAAAAAAAAAAACTAAAGAAAGAAAAGAGCAGATTGTACACAAAAGACCAGACTAGCATGTCTGCTACATGAGGAGAATTGGAAATACAAATACAACTGCTGTCATTTAAAGCCGTTAACAGTTGCATAACACCCTGCTGCAGGGCCACAGAAAGCAACAAGAAATTAAAAAGTTTTTGGTCAGAAATGGATGAACTCAAAAGATAATGGCCCCTTTAGTCACAGCGGTGGCTGATCTTTAAGAACTGCCATGCAATACGTGATACAGTACTATACATGTTGAGTTCACAACACAAAAGCATGCTGAAAGTCATTTCAAGTTCCAGTTACATTAAAGGTTTTAAACCTCTTTACATCTTTGCTCTGTTCCCTTCTTGCCACCCTGGAATGTGTATGGAATGTGCCTGTTATTGCAGAACCTGGTGGGTTAAATGTGCAAAGAATGCATTCGAGGAATAATGGTCAAAAGAAGACAATCCCCCTGCAACAAGGTGCTCAGGTAGACGGCGATGTTGAGCAGGGTCACACAGCTTTTTGTAATTTTTAGATGACGGGTGGATTGTTAACTAAGTTCAACCCTGGATTTGGTCTTACAAAAGCAAAAGAGCCGCAATAAATATAAATAAATAAATAAATACAAAGAAGGGGGCACATCGTTTCAGCCACCCCCTCACCTTGCTCAGTTTTAATTTTTTTAAACAAGGAATCAAAATGAGTGCATTGGAAAACCAAAGTCCACAGCTTCTGGGAAAAAAGAAAACAAAACAAAAAAAACAAAGAAGAAAATAATTTTCTTTAACATTAATCAACATCAAACCCAATCGACCCAGACTTTGTCTCTTCTGGTCAGGCATTTAAAAACAGAGCTCTACAGCTCTGAGACACTCGGATATGGAAGCAGTCTCTCTCATGGCTATCAAAACTGTTGGGAAGAGTCTGTCAAACCCAACGTTGGCTACAAATCGTCCTTCTCCTCTCCTGGTTTAAGAAAAAATACAAATCTTTGGTTTAAGTACCAAATCAAAGCAAAAATTCTAGCACTAAAAACAACAACACAAAGTTGATATTATTGCTTACAACACACAGAACAAGTTTGATTGATTAGACTGCTTTTCCACTGATAACCACCAGAGGAGAGTGGGCAAACAAATCATCTTGTTATATAGGGGAAGTTCATTTTAAATTGCACCTGAATCAATGCATGATAGAAAACATATACATCTTCAAATATCCTTTCATTCTGCAGCCCTGGATTTTAGTTTGCATAGTGAAAGCATCCCAGTGACCATCCACTGATACACAAGCAAGGAAAAAACAATCAAACCCTCAAACCCTAATATAATCTAAATCATGCGCCAAACAAGAACCAAACAAGAACCAAAATTTAAAGAAAAACTAAATGCCAAAAATCAGAAAACAAACCTAAAATATCTCTGAAAACCCGTTTTCCTTTAGTTTATTTTGATATTATTTTTTCTAAGTGCTCTCTGTATGGGAGCAGCAAGTTGAGTCCAGCCACCTGAGTGAATCATGATTTTTTTTTTACTGTGGATACTTAACCACATACACACAGTCTCTGTTCACTATTCCCCTTCTTCTGCTTCCTCATCTTCAATTTCCTCTTCATCTGCCCATCTGTCGCGTGGAAGAGCCGGTGACCGGCTTCTTCCTAGATCTTCCCCTTCTGTTTTCTGGCCTCCACGCATTTCCAGCCCTTGCAAGAAAAGGTCATGGTAGCCAACCAGCCTTTGCGTCCCGAGTTGGGCCAGAGCCTGAAAGGTAAATGAACGCTCCCTCTCTATGTCGCCTGCATATATAAGCTGAGGGCCGCCACCGGACCCTCCTCCACCATCCAGCACCATACGGGGGTGGAACACAGAAGAACGGGCCTCTAAAGACAGAGGACTGGACCGCTCCCTCTGGCCTTCGTCCCCTCGTTCATCTTCCAACAGCTCCGGGTCACGCCTTGGCCGGCGTGTTCGTTGCTCCAAGCAGCTGTGACCCTTGCGATGACGCTGTAGGTGGTCCTCTCGCGCAAAGGCCTTGTGGCAAAGTGGGCACTCAAAGGGTCTCGCTCCGCTGTGGAGGGACAGGTGGTTTTTGAGATCATATGAATGGAGAAACCGAGCAGGGCAGTGAGGGCAGGGGTAAGGGCGTTCGCCTGTATGTTTCCTCATGTGGATCTTCAACTTGTCGTTGCTAAAAAAAAAAAGAAAAAAAAAAAGAAGTAGAAGATAAACAATCAAAGAGGTACGCAATAAAAATGGAGACAAAATAAGATTAAAAGTGATACGTTTTAGAAGTTTTCATACCGCGTGAAGCGAACTCCACAAGCAGAACACTGGAATGGTTTCTCTCCAGTATGCGTCCTCATGTGTCGTGGCAGTTTTCCTGCTCCATGGATGATTTTCTGACAGACAGGACACTGCTGAGGGGTCTGTGACTTCCTTTTCCTGCCTTCTCCTGCCTTTGGTGTGGCTGCACCTCGATCAGCTACAGAGGTAGGTAGGGAGCTGCCGCCCATTACCATAACATCATCACCTAAACCTGCCATCTCATCATCCTCGGATATCTTTTCACCCAAGGGCTGAGCAGGGGGGGGGTGGGCTATATGTGGTCGCTCTTGTGGCCAATGAAGGAATCCTCCATTTGGTGTGGCACCTCTCCCCGGTTCTCTCACTGCCCTGGGATTGCCGTTCTGCCTATGCTTGAGGCAACGCTCGTCTGGTTCAGGAGTAGGAGGTTGGGTAGAGGGCAAGGAGCGAAGGCTGTCAGATGCAGGTGAAGGGTGTGAGGTGGGAGAGGCAGGCAGCAGGTTCAAAGGTGAACAGTTGATGTAATCTGATCCAACCTTTTTCACCTTCTTCTTGTCCGTTTTTCTTCTGGAGGCTTTCCCTACTGTGCTACCTTGCTCCACCATTCTCTCTGTAGCTGTGTGCTGGACCCTCTGTTGCTCTGCCGTCTCCGCCTCTGCCTCCGCCGTTTCCCCGAGGATGTCCCTGCAGGCGTCAGCCACACACTGGATGCCCAGAAGCTGAGCTCCTCGTAGCACGTCTCTCATCCCAGAACTGGGGATGGTCAGCGTGGCAGTATAGGCAAACTCCAGCAGGGCATCCAAGGCATCGGGTGCAACACAGTCCAGCTGGCAAACGCTGAAGCCTCCTCCACCCTCACCACCTCCTTCCTCTGTTCCAAACAAACGGCGGAAGTAAAGACTGACAGCAGCCATGACAGATCGGTGTGTAGGGTAACGAGCCCCACGGGAGGTAAGGGTGAGGTCACACAGGAGTCCTGTCCTCCTCTGGTCATTGAGGTGGGACAAGAGCTCGTTGCTATGCTCCGGGAAGGGGATCCCAATCAGACCGTCCTCTCCTGGAGACATTGCCACCTACACAAAAGAACGGGTAGATTAGACACACGGAGAAGCTGAGGGGAGAACACATGAACTTTGCGTCCCTTCATGTTCAAAGGCTTGATTAGGAAGAAATGCTTTTCATCTTCCCAAGAAATGAAGATCAGCATTGTGTTTGTGACTTTGCATTTTCTAGTAAAGAGAGATTATCCAGCACTTCTTTCTGAGAGCCATACTTAACTGGTCCAAAAGTAAATCTTTAGTGGCGTGACAAACATGAGGTGCTCCACTTCACGTGAGGGACAATTTAAACAGGGCTTAACAACAACTACTCCATGATCCTTCCTTACTTTTCACTCCAGATTACTAAATCAGGAGTAAGCTTTTTCAACCACTGACAGGAAGGTTGCTTCAGTGACAAAAGAACTGAGATGAAGCATGAAATCCAAAAACAAAAAAAGATGTAAATGTACAAAATAGTCATAAAGGTAGAAGAAATATAAACCCAAGTGACTGATAATGACAATGTGGAAAGGACAAAGTTACACAATGCTGTGTATGTGCTCCAGCCAAGGGGCAGTAGGTTAATTCGTGTGAAACCTTTATAGCATTAGCCGATTGATTAAAATACCTGGAGAAGAACGAAGAGACGGACAGAGAAGGAAAGGAGGTAAGAAAGGAAAGCAAAAAAAAAAACGGGAGGAAGTGATAAACCAGTGGGTTAAAGGGGACGTACCAGTAAAAGAAAGAGGAAGAAAAATTGCAAGAGAAGAATTTGTGTCTTTAAGAAGCCTGAAATAAATGAATGTCACGCAGACGTTTAAAGGTACAACAGGTGTCTCAGATATTTTCCTTTTTAAGGATCATCGAGGAACTTTAGAAGCCAGTTTTTTAACAAGAGATAAACAGCTAAATGAGGACAATAACTTTCTTTATTTCCCTTCGAGAGGCCTGATCGTAATAAGACCCAACAACTCCCTTCTTTGGATCCCTGAGCTCGCACCTCACCCTGCCCATACTTACCCGGTTGACAATAGCTCTTGCACACCTGAGCAGACCAGATTTTCCACAAACAACTCAGTCTCTACATACCCCCCCTCCCTTCCTGCACTTCATTTCCCTCCCATAGCAACTGGCAGCCCCCCTGGCCATCCAATAACAGTGTTCACACAGAGCCCAGAGGGCTCTGAACAACAACAGAACATCCACTTGACTAACCTGCTTCAAAATACACTCTATTAAACACACACACACACCTACAAAACGCATGCACTGCACGTCAATCTGTGGCTCCCCCCACCCACCATTGTTCAATTAACCTGTTCTGTGACAACCTTGTCAGCAGACTTTTTAAAACTCACTCCACCCATATCAGTAAAACATTTAATAAATATCTGTTCTCCATAAGTACTTTTAGGTTAACTATTGAATCCTTTTAGCCCCTCAAAAACAAGTCAAACCCTCTTTTTGTAATCTGAGGATGTCAAATCCAGAAACCCAAAATGTGAATCCTACCTTTCCAGTCTTAATAGGCATAGGCACAGTCAGCTGGAGACGAGGCAGCGCCTGTCTCATGGCATCCATTTTTTTTTTGTGTGTTTTTGCGAGTCCTCTCCTTCACTTTAACTCTCGCTCTCCGTCTTTCAAAACCACTTCTTTTTTTTTCCTATTTCCTTTTACCTTTAGATGTTTAAGGTAAATTTCTGATCTCTTTGTCAGAATTCGAGGTTAAGCGTTCATCCTTGGGGATGTCTACCACGCTCGCACATTCTGACACTCACTCTCCTTCCTGCTGTATCAAAAGAGGGTGCATGGTGACGAAGAGAGATTTAGAGATACCCCTCCCCCCCAGGGCGCCTACGCGCCCCTCTTTCCAAAACTCAACGGCCCATTTTCCGAACACTTTCCGATAAACACGATCTCCTCGTTGTCCTCACCAGGATTGCCAACAGGTGGATGGATAGCAGTTCACTATGGCTGAGGCGGTGGGTGATGTAGATGAACTAACCCTACGGCTTAAAACCACACACATTACTTTAACTGGTTAAACAGGAAGGAAACCAGCACATGCAACCAAAACACAATTTTCACTCAAATCAAAGCATATCAAAGATGAACAACCATGTAAGAACAAAAATCATATTGGCCTTATGAGTCATTTTACACCCCAATTCAAACATTCAGGTAGGTGCAGTATGAGAGTTAAACCATATTGCACAAATCTGAGTTAAACTGGAGCAAAGAGCTCACCTTTTGAAGGCATGTTAAACATCACCTTTTCATAAAATAACACCACAATCTCTGTAACAAACAACTATTTTTCCAAGCCAAAGCATTTACATAAGGGTTATCTCTTCAAACCGAGGCAACAAGGACGACATGCATCGGGGCAACCACTGACACTGAAAAGTGAGGAAGTCGAGGAGTGCGATTCATTTTGCTCATAAAAATAAACAAAACATAGCAGTGCAACCATTTTGATAATAATAAGTAATTTAAACAGTCAAACCATTTAAGGTACTCTATTGTGATAATTTGGTGCCTTTTTCTATCAAATCTGTACAAACACAATCTTTGGGCAGCATCTAAAAATGTCATCATGTCCTTAAATGTTGTGACAGACATTTTTTTCCCCTTTTCTGGCATTTGATATACTTTTGAAAGCAATCTCATGAATAAGCAATGCTATAAATAAAACTATAAGGCCTTGCACATTAGAAATGCATAATAATGTCTGGAGAAAGCATAGTAAGAGGAAATTCCCTGTCTATGTCTATGGGGCAAAGTGTAAATGGATCCTTTGACCTTGTGTGTGTACACTGTGTCTCTGTGTACGTAGACATGATAATGGGCAAGAATGAAAATGAGGACGCATATCAAGTTCCATCCCTAATATATATAATAGGGACTATATATATATATATATATATATATATATATATATATATATATATATATATATATATATATATATATATATATATATATATATATATATATATATATATATGTGTGTGTGTGTGTGTGTGTGTGTTTAAAAAAATGTATGTATGTATGTATATAAACATGGCGGGATAGAACAAAACCCCAAAAAGCTAATACTGAAGCAGCAGAGAAAACTGAGAAACAAAGAGGTTTTAGGAGGAGCACACACTGGCGTATAGTAAGTTTCCGGCATAGGGGAGAGAAAAAACAAAAAACATATGGCATCATGGGTGCTTGGTGGTTCAGGCTTGTTATTTTAGGTATACTTCAAGAGCACAGACGTCTTCGGAAAATAACAAGATTGCAAAGAAGCAGCAGTGATTCCCATCAATTTTCTATCAGCCCCATGAGTCACTTAATGCCGACACATTATGACATGCACAACCACACACACTGTTCATATCCCCCCTCGTCTTCTTCCTCGTCACTGTGTTTCTTTTTCTTTTGCTTACCAAGGACGTGTCTGCTTAAGTTGCTGAATCTTGCAACACATCGACACTAATGTTAAAACAGCCGACAGGCGGACACTGCAAACACATTGTGTTGCACATAAGACCATTTTAGCTCACAAACAGTTATAAATCTTAACGTCATTCCAAGTTTATGGAAGTTAACAGGGCCCCGTATTAACTCATATTACTCTGTCCAGGTGTGGTTGTTGACAGTCTTAATATTTCCAGAGAAAACAACGTAGAAAACAATGTTTGATTTCAGTATCTAAACTTGCATTTGTTGCTACATATGTATAGATGTTATCTTTCCAGCAATTATCTCTCATCTCTTTCTTCGTTTTTTTTTCTCACCTCCCACTCCTTTGTCGACAGTGGGGGAATTAATCACGTCTGCAACTCTACGGTTTCCTCATCCCTTGCTTTCATTATGTGCACACTCTTCCTCTCTTTAAACAACAATTTTCTTTGTTTCTTTAGAAGATGCTAATACCATTAAAATTTTCAAAAAAATTTTTGTCATCATCAGTAAATACAAGGGTCTGCTTAGATAGTTACAGAGCTGCACGACCAAACCAAAAAGCAAAAAAAAAAAACATTCAGAGTGCAGAATTCCATCAAGCAGCTCATTTCCACTCATAATGTGAAGAATCCTTTTATAAATTCCTGTGTCCACAAATTCTTCCAGATCAATTCCGAAATTTAATCGAATATACTTTAGATTCATTCTCGAAGAAAAAAATTCCCTTCTGCTGTTCTTGCAGAAGGGAGTACAAAACCTCATTGGCAGAGGTAAAAGTCAAACACATTCAGAGCAGAATTCACGGCAGATTCGCTTTCACTCAAGAGGAAATGGAAACTTAAAAGTGCTATTATTGACCGGTGCCACAATTCAAACAGCTCCTAAAAGAAAAAGAAAAAAATCTTGTTTGAAGGCAAAAAATAAATCTGCCTGCAGGACTGACCAAAGCTGTTCACAAAGATTCACTCTCTAATGTCAAACATATCCATATTTTCATCGTCTATACTGACTTCCACTGCACCCGCCATGTGAGTGTGTTAACTGGGGCTACAACTGTTGGTATTATTTTTATTGCTCCAATTTTCCATTAAAAGCTGTAAGTTTTCCCAGCCCACCTCAATTATTTCAGGCTCCAGCACTAAGGGGGAAAATATGACTTTATACAACTCACACAAAGCTGTGACAGAGAGAGAGAGAGAGAGAGGAGACATGCTCGTACAAATTCTGATGACAGACGTTTTCCAAATCGCCTAAATATGTGTGTTTGTAACTGTGTGCGTCTGGTTGCACACATGATTAGTTGCATGTGTTGTGAAGGCTTTTAAGCATGACTTGGATAAACCAAAAACAGGATTATTGACTTTAGACTTTTAAAAACACATAAGATCTAAAAGAAAATGCCAGCTGTAAAGCAACTGAACTATCAAAGGAGACTTGATACAATTTTGCAGATGTTATATGCTCCTTGGGGAAATGCATACATGCAGTAGCAGCTCACATTATGAAACCCACAGATTACAAGAAAATGATGACAAATTAAGTTAGTGTCCATCGTGTACAGTAAATGTCTGACTCAGACAAAAACACATTTCAGACAAATGAAAGCCTGTATTCAGTACGAAGTGTTTAACCACAACATAAGAAATCATGACGATAAATATTCACTGGCCCAAAAAAAAACAGCCCAGCAGCCAAACACATGGAAAGTAAGATTCAAGCTCATACCGTTTCTCCTCTACACATTCGTCTTCCTCACACCGCCTTTTCTTCAGAGACTTTTATTGCTTCAGATAAAAAAAAAACAACAGAATTTTACTCTCTTTACTCTTCACTTATTTGAGGTAGTGAGTGGTGTACTGGGACACCTTCTCTGAGGAAGAGTAAGGGAGGAGGAAACTGGGGGATGAGAAGAGATGATGAGCACACTTGTGCCTGCCAAACCAAAGCAGCCACTACTGCTCTCACTCTAGCGTAGAACTAGCAATCTGTTAGAAAATCCTGCATGTCTTCATTTGTGTCCAAACCACACATGCACGTTTTCTAGAAACTAAACTGACACTTGAATTGCATCGTTAAATGACCTGCATCTCTGCTGGGTGATGAAACAAACTCCATTTGCAGTGAGTCCCAGAAGCTCCCCCTGAACTGAACATTTGCATCCCACCAGGAGATATGAAAACCGACGCAACCAGGGAGAATTTGAATCTCCATTTGAATTTGTCAAAGACAAGACTTGAAGCTGCATCTTGATAATTACAATGACCTCCCTGCAATGACAAGCTACAAAGGGACTTTAAAAAAAAACAAAAAAACAAAGAAGCCCAGTCAAAAGATGTTCCTCAACAAAAAGTTTTTATATTTCTTTTTTTTTTTTAAATTATTATTATTTGAGAAATCCCCCACATCTAAACCGTTCTCTCTTTTTACTGTAACTGGGGCATTATGGTGTGTAAAGTCTGGCGCATGCGCGCAGTATGGTCTTAGTTCCAGAAACACATTACATTATTCATTTGGTTGGCAGAGTCGAGGCCCTTATCCCCTCACCCTCCCATACCACAAAACTGCACTGTGAGCTGCAGCAGCAGCCAGTTTGCATGCCAGACCTGGACACCAATGTGCATCTGCTGGAGGATTATCAGCTTATCAGCACATGGGGCAAGACATTTGTGTACACATATATGCTCTGGTCCTTAATAGCAGCCAAGTTCTAACCTGAAGTGTTGATGAAGGTTTCAACAGCTAGCAAGTGTATTTAAACACAGACAAAATCTACACTTTCTAACAAATGTCGCAAAAATAATGATGCAAAAAGATGTTTTAAATAATTGTATGGCTTTTAAAAAAAAAAAAAATTAAAACAGATTTTATTAAATCAAATATATTAAGATGACTGCAACTGGATTATTATTTTTCCTCTTAATAGCACTGAATAATCTGGTTAACACAACCGATTTTACTTTACTGCTAAAAACTTTTGTTTCTTTAGCGGGAGTTTGCTCCCCCAACTTCATTAAAAGCTTTCATAATCGTTATATTTGTTTCAGCATTTCAGATTTAACTCTTTCATATTTATATTTTTTCATGCAAATATTCTGTTACATTGTTTAAAAAATATTACAAGCCTCAAATACTTATCTTGACAAATTTAAGTATCATGCATTCAGCATGTATGATATTGTTATTCTTGAAAGAAATTTAACTAAAAAATGGGAAGATATGCTCAAACTGCTGATTAAATGTAAGGAATTTCATAATTTTTAAGCATTATCTTTTTTTGTTTGCTAGTTTCATGCAGACTGTAGCTGTTCCACAACGGATTCTGTAGACCAGCAAAACTATTAAACTACTAAAAATAGGAACATGTTTTCACACTTGTTATTTCTGGAATCAGAGTAAATTCTTGAATTGTTGCTTGGTTTGCCACTGTGAAAGACAGAAGCAGTAGTAACAGGAAAGGAAATCAGTTTGAGGTTGGAAAGAGGAAAATAGTCTGAGATTTGAGAAGAGACAACAGTAAAAGAAATATAAGGGAGGTATGTTTTCTAAAAACATACATGTTCTTAGAAATCACACAAAAATAAGGAGAGTATGGGGGAGGAAAGACACATGAGAGAGCGTTAGTGAAAGAACAGGTTGTGGGTGTAGAGATACTCTGAAAGATAAAGCAGAGAAGAGGGGAGGTTAAGACAGGAAAATCTAGTCCCAGCCTCGAACAATCTGTGTTAGTGACGAGACATGAAACAAGAGTCGACAAGAGTTAAGTTACAAGGGGAGAGTAAGGGGGAGACAGAGAGAGAGAGGAGGGAGAGGAGCTGTGACATGACGGCTGGGAAATAAACAGCGATCGAGCAGGAGGTGAACACATGCACGCAGCCACAGGAAGTAGCAAGAGTCCTTGCAGGTGTATGTGTTTTGTGTGTGAGTGGGTGCATGCGCGCAGATGTCGGAGGGAGAGATGTGGTAGCAGCCATCTCTATCATTAGCATCACCAAAAGGGAGTTTCACCATAAGATGGAGAACATGCACAGATGTGAGAGAGAAGGCATGCTGACAGAGTGGTTTCGCACTTTACTCTTCCCCTCTTTCAGCTCCTTATCTGGTCAGCAGTTTCTTCCCTCACCACTCCACAGCTGTGTGTGTACGAACATTGGAGCAAGGTGTGTGGGCGAACGACACACCACACCTTGCGTCAATTAATACGAGAGAACAGGAGAGGAACCAGATTTTTTTTTTTTTACTTGTGGTTTTAATGATGTTTTTACATCTGACAAGCTCATTTGAACTGATGAAGATGTAGAATGACGACGTGCGTTTGAATTGTTTGTGGACACAAAGAAGAGCAAACGAAAGAGTGATTAAGCGTCATCACAGATAAACATACAGTAATCTATAAAGATACTTGCTGTAACTAAGCGGAGGTGTTTTAGAGTACAGGTCCATGGTGTAAACCAATGAAATGTATGTGGGAGAAATGCAACAAGAAATGCAAGATAAAATCTTAATTAACTAAAATTTAACCTAATTTACATTGTGAAATGATTTGTTAGTTGTATACATATGCTTTGAATGCATCCTTTTCTAAGGAGCAACCAGGACAGATATTTTTACATTAAGCACAATAGACGCTAGTGTCAGACTGCTTTAAATTTGAGGGTACAACATTGTTATTACCATCCATGAATGTTAAATGTTAAAAAAATAAAAGTTTAAAAAAAAAAAAAAAAAAAAAAATCCACATTATCTTAAACAGGCCAGTTAAATTTAAATATGCTAAAATGAAACATTAATTATGTTTAATTAAAAATTAAGAGATCAAGTTTGCTTGCATCTTCCAAGAGGAATCAAATTTTCTCATCTCACCATTTTCTTCATGAGGACCAACAAGCTGAAGTGCTGCATGATGAATCAGAGACTTTCTTTATGCATTATAAACCGAAAGGACACGTTTAGTGAATATAATATTTTTATCTAATATCTTTCAATTTTGAACTCTGATTTCTACAGACAGAAATGTTGCAGGTTTCAAATTAAATATAACATATTTCATCTTTAATTTACAACACCTTTAAAATCAGTCTGATGCTCTGTAAAAGGGACAAATGCAGATCGACATTGGCTGGGTCTGCCGCAAGTCACCATGGTTTAAAGCAGTGTTTTTCAACCACTGTGCTGTGGCACACTAGTGTGCCGTGAGAGAGTATCAGCTGTGCCCTGAGAAATTACCCAATTTCACCTAATTTGTCTAAAAAGCAGGTCTGTGTTCATCCAAACAGGCCCCAGTGAAAGATAATAAAATTTCATCTTCTTGTGTTCATCTGATTTCCATTCAAGAGGCTTTGATGAGATGGACTTTATATTAATAATATGGACTTTAAAAAAACCCAAAAAACCAGACATTTTGGTTTGTGCTGTGCATTGTGATTTTTCAGTGATTAAAAGTGTCTTGGCTCAAAAAAGATTGAGAAACGTCGGTTTCGAGGGATATACACATTTGCTTCCTGCAAATTACATTCCAACCAAAAAATAAAATCTTATTATTTAAATACGTAACTGGAAGAATAGTCGGAGTCATTTGAGCAGCATGGAAATTAATCAGAGCTGCTGGGTCTCTCGATTCCATCAGCTTTATGTTACTTTTATGCATGCAGCTAAGTTAGTGGCTAGTAAGCTGCTTCAAATTTAACAACCAGGGACATAAAAAACCATTCTGTCGGAAAACATCAGAATCACAAATGTGAATGTTTGCAAACACACAAATGAAATTTAAAAAATATCTGTAAATTCCTTTATGAGCAATAATAAACTGTCTATTAAAGCAGTGTCTCTCAATCCTGGTCCTCGGGGTCCCCTCCCCTGACTGTTTTAGAGGTTTCTAACTTCAGTACATCTGATTCAGATTAACTGAACTGCAAGCGGTAAATGTGTCATTTGCTTGAGTTAAGTGTGTTGAAGACTTCAATATGAAGTACAAAAGCCTCAAAAACATGCAGGGCAGGGGTCCCTGAGAACCAGGATTGAGAAATACTTTAATCCTACAGAGATCATTGAGATCCTCCTGTTCACATAATCACTAACTTCTTATTCTTATTTGTTTTTACAGAAAGGCCAAAGTATATATTTCCCTGTTTTTTGTGAATTGTAAACTACAATATTTGTAGAACTGTTGGAGAAAATAAATGCAGTGATCAAGCTTGTGACAAACCACTTCCCGATTTATTGCAACTAAATGCAAAATAATTCAGAGCTGAGCAAAAAACACTTTACACAACAAAAAAACTTCTGAAATTGTGCATGTGTTCCAGGTGTTCCAGTATTGTGTGAAAAATATGATCAGACTACTGTCACCTTACTGTCAAGGTTCGGTAACGTGGGTGTTGGAGTAGGTGGGGTGGTTTTGAAGAGGATCGCTGAAGATGTGTATTTGCAGACCGATGTTTATAGTTTAGTAACTGCTGTGTATTTAAAAGGGACTAAACAACCCACTTTCTGAAAATGATGAGATATTGATTTAATTTCTCTAATATTTTGTTGCCTCCTTCCCAATTGTTTTGAAACATGGTTAAATTCAGAACAAGCTTGAACTAAAAATATCTTACATATAGCTTTTGTACCATTTTAGATTAAATACAGGGATTATATGATTTAAAACAATTGCATTTTGCATTTATTTGAATTTTAAAATAGCAAGAAGGCTTATATTTTTCACATGGCATGATAAAAAAAAAACACAAGCCCACTGTACATGTGTTTAAGTGTACATCTATCGCTTTAAGTTACCAAATTGCTGGGAGGGTCACAACAGCTGTTCTGCCCCTCAAATGTCCTCCTGCTTTAAAAGGGAAGATATTGCAAAAGCACTGGACACAAACACACAGAGAGAAATGTTGCAAAACTAACTGATCCTGATCAGTTTCCTCTTCCTGTGCTCACTAAAGATGGTCGACCACTAAAACAGATGGAGAGATTAAAGTAAAACACATGCAATAACAGCTCAGAGGGAGATTTAGTGGGAAAATGTAATTCCTGTTTTATTATTGGATGGTAGAAACAGAAAGAAAGAAAACAGAAGATGAAGGAAAGATGTGACACCCTGACAAATATGCCCGATTGCCCTTTCTGAAGAAGTGGTGTATCTTTGAAAAGGTGATTTGGTTTTTCCGAAAGGATTGACAGGTTTGGAAAAGAAGCCTCCATCTGCTGGAGTTCCCCTGTAAACAACACATGAAAGGGGTCACTTGCTGCAGCTATGACACTCTTTGCATACTCATGTTTGGGTGTTTATTCTCACTTTCCCTGAAGTGTTGTCTCACTGTACCTATTTATGATAACCGCCTGCTCACTATGCACAGAAAAAAATTGCACTGTTACTAGAAGAGCTGAATCACTATCGCTCCTTCACCCTGTGGTCTTTTTACATACTCTGTTTTTTCTTCTTCTTTTTCTCAGTCTTTACAAGAAGAACACTCACGGCCACCTGCCATTTAGTTAACATCACGATGGTGTGGGATGTGAGGCTGGTGGTCGAGAGCAAGGGAGGGCTGTCAAATGCTACAGAAACTCATGACTGAAAAGAGGAAATGGCAGATACATAACTTCCTCTATTGACACAGAGCAAGTGGGGGCAAGACTCAACTGTAGCAGCAGAATGGATTACAGACAGTGTGTAGTCACCACCCCTGCGCCTGTTTCAATGTGGAGAAACAACTGATGAATGTGGTGAAAATGCAGTTGCTTCAAATGCCAAAAGTAATTATTAACTTAAAAACATGCATTTTAAAAAAAGGAAACTTCCTGTCATAAATAGTAAAGACGAGTGCATTGACTTAAATCACTCAATGAGCCATTGTGACCCTTACACACATGATGATACGCCAGTGAGTGACACTTGAAGTGTAATTTCTCGTTATTTTTTGCATGAAAGTTATTTAGGGAATCCCAAAATGTTCGCAGAATAAGTGACGTTGTACAGGAGCGAGGAAGATAAGAAATAGGGTGAGACACCTTCAAATATTAGGGGCGAAAGAAATAAAAAAAAAAAAAACACCTTTACTTATGCAACTCCCATTCTACCTCCCCCGTTCTCTCTCTTTCTCCCCACCTTCCTCCCACTCACTCGGTTTGTATGAAACTGAAAGACCCATGTCTGAAAAGGGGGAATTTGTATGGGCTCACATGCCCTAATTAAAGCATTTCCTGGAACAGTGCGCATGCATGTATGTGTGTGTGTCTGTGCTCCTCGCCTGATAGACCACTCGATGTCACTTCCCTCTAACCACCAGTTCAAGGACGCACTGTAGTCACCAGTCCGGCAAACCAATAGTCACATGATTTGTCAGGCCAGTTTGCCCACTAAAGACATGCAAATTCACGACCAAAGTCACATACATTAAAAATGCACGTTGCTATTTTTATACATGTCAAACCGACTTTTAAAGTGTAATCGAAAACTACAGCATGGTTCTGTATCATTTATTTGTAAATTTGAGTGCTGACTATTATTTATCATGTCAAACTTTAATATTGTCTCTTTACTAATATTAGCATTAGCATTCAGAACATTTTTAAAAAAACAAGATAAACTTAATATTTATCTCAACAGTTGATTGTTGAAACAGCAATCATATAAATGTATCCAGAAATGCTCCTCATATCACAGCTTTTCACATTGTTTGTCTTTGTCTGTGGTATCAGATAGCAAATCTAACTTTATTATAGAGATAAAGAGAAGTGATGAGTGTTCTTTAAAGCTAGCTGTCTGTCTGCATCTGTGTTCATTTCTCTCAGCCAGTTGAAGATATGCTTGACATAAGGAATATCAAAGACATTACTTTCTTATGTGGTTTGCTATGTAGAAGCATTTTGATCTGATCTATAACTACAATTTGAACTGTGTCAAAAACAAACAAAAAAAAAAAGATCTGCGACTGAAAAACAGCTCTGCTTATTTTTCTGTTATGTGGTGTAAGAAAAACAAGCAAAACATCCAAGTAGTCATATGCCATGCTCTGATGAGCCTAAAGGTAAATTATTAGGCTTTGGGTTATTTATATTCACGGTAAATTTACATTATTATACAATTTCTGCAATATTTTTAATCTGCAGTCTTAAACCAGACAGCCTGTTGCTACCAGAAGCTGAAGGAACCATTCATATTTAGTGTTTCCTTTATTCAGTACATTACTGCAATACTACAGTCAACAGGGTTTTAAAACACCTCAAAAGCTTCTTTGTGTTTATTATTCAACTAAATCCTATAAATATCAACAGCTTGTTCTAGACACTGAAGGCTATTTTTGGGATCATTCCTAAGCCATCTTAAAAGGCCAGTTGGAGTTATGGAGCTTCTGCAACCAACAAACCACAGAGGAGTTAACTTCCAGGTTGCCTATAAAATATTCAACTGCTTGACCACTTTATTCAGCTCATATTTTGTTCCAAGGACAAGGATGTCTTCAAGAGGCTCCTCCCCCACTGTGAAGACCAGTGTTTACAGAGGTTTGGCAGCTACAAGGTTTTCTTGGTATAAACGGAGTCATAAGAGCAAAGAATACATGATAGCCTTAATAAGGCCAAACCTTATGGCTGATATCAGGCAGATTAGACAAGCTCTGACTGTCGTCACTTGTATGTGTATTGCTGAGTCTGACAAATGAGCATAAATGGATCTCTTTTTATTTCTATCTGATTGGGAATAAACTGTTGTTTTCTGTTTGAATACAAATCAAAACAGGTGAATGGTTGTTTAAACAATTATCTCTAAGATGTCTTGTTATCCAGCTGAATGCTGAATGCTGGGGTGGGATTAACTATTAAAACTACCTCATAACATTTTCTCAAGATAAGACCATTGGCGTTGAAGTTTTTTTTGGTTTTTTTTGCTGTAGTCGTGAAGAAAATGTGCACTTCTGTTCAGAGGGTGCACCTGTGGGATGGGCCAATTATTATTTATGTAAAATACGCCAAGGAGTTACAATGTTTATGTCTCATTGAGAAATAAGGTTTTGCAATTATAATTACTCCATTTTTGATCATTTAGCTGTTTTGCTGCTCTTTACTCATTCTGTCACTAACTTATCAGCCTGTAGTTAAGAAGTCAGCTACATTCCTTTTACAGGCAGCCAATTTACACATCAGATTAGCTGTCTCTTATTACTAAAGATATTGTGTATTTGATTGTCACAGGAATACACAGATAATCTCTGTGCTTGAAGCAGGGATGGGCTATATAAAGACAAAGTAATTAAGGTTAGTTCAAATGGTTTCTACATTGTAGCATACTATTAACACTGCATGGAAATTCAGAAATGTAATATTCTTAAAAAGTGTAACTATTGGTTTTTAAAATAAGAAAGCTTTCAGAGCAGGAACTTTTAGCTGGAGTTAGCCTCCCTTCTCCTTGATAGGTAACTTTCTGCTTTGTCATCAAGTGTGACTATTTGTAACTCTTGCAAAGGAAGATATGATTCTTTTTGGTTTTTCTTCTCGTTATTTAGCTTCTTGAACATGTAAAGGGTCCGCAAAGTTAAAAAGCCAGATGCCGTGAACACCTGAAAGTGCGTCGCCATCTTTGAATAAGGTAGCTGAAAGGGGACAAACCGATTAGCCCAACACGTTTTAGCTGTGAATTCCCTTGCTATGTTGTTGGAGAGGGGACAAAGAAACAAAGATGACCATGGAGCATTCATCTTGCCGTTTTCCATTGAAATGGAGGACAATTTGTACTCTTTGCCCCCTAAGAGGGTGGAAAATTAGCTAAGGAAAAGGAAAAGAAATAACCAGGAGAAAATAAGAGTCAACATCAGTGTAGCGATGACCAAACAGAGACAAATCATGAAGGCAAGAGAGTTCAAAACCGCTGCAGAGGTTGCAGCTTTCTGCTGAAAGGTAAGCTAATTCAGTCTAACAGTGAAGTTTATTTTAGCGTTATGGTAGAAACAGTGCAGGTAGTCCAACGAACCATTTTATTCTCCAGTTATAGTTGGATAATTTTCTGTTAACTGCTAAATAAAAACGGCAGACGGCTAATTTGTTAGTTATCCTACAGTGGAAAAGCTCTGCTGCAGCAGTTTTCAGTTGCCATCACTCTTCACAGATGTCATGCCAGCAGGCGACTGTGCGCTTTTTAGTTCTTTCAGTCGTATTTTCTCAGTTTTTCCTCGTGTTTCATTATTCATTTCAACTGATTTGTTAAGGGGGGTGGGGGTTGATATCCTCTAATCAAACAATTTCACACAATGACATTAAGTATTAGCAGTAGCTTGGTACCACATACATAGAGGGTATGGTTTCAAGTTATTGGCATAAAAAAAAACAACAAAAAAAAAAAACTAAATTATGTATCGTTTTGTACCTCATCAAATGACAGGACACTTGAACTTGTGCAAGGTGTTGACATTTTCACATTTGTGACTCTCAAAGGACTCAATAAAGGTAATAACATGTTAAAACAGCGAGGCCAGAGAGCCCTACTTGGTTATTTCCATTCAATTAGTACACCGTTAGATGGGAGTCATTTTCACACACTGAGGCTTTAAAAGATTTGTTTTTTCTGTCAGCTGGAAACTGTGGAAATCCAAATCCCCTTTTGAGACTTCATGTAATGATTCTTTGTAATCAAAATCCTTTAATGTTTTTTACTTTTAAAAAAGATTTACATTTTCATTTCATAAAAAGCCTGTTTGAATTACGAGTTATTGAACATACTAACAGACTGAAATAAGTTTTGATCAAAGGAAAATTAAATGACCTGTATTGTACATATATTATATAATAACAAGGGTAAAAATGCTGGTTTCTATTGAACACATGCCTTTAAACCATTCCCTTTAGTTATGTGTTGATAACACTTTGGACTCATTTGTATAAAGCCAGTAAGGAATATCTCTGTCCTGCTGTACGCCAGCAGGCTTTGGTCATTTAAAAAGACAAAAGCATTTACTAGTAAAAGACAAGAACAGTGACATTTTCCTACCTCCAGTCCATAAACCCAGAAGACGATGGGTGCCTGCTCTCTGTCTCTCTATCTGTCGTCCCCTCACCTTTGGTCAATTAATCAGAAGTCAGATGTCATAAACCTGATGGAGAAGGAAGTAGGTTCAATTAAACTCATATGAATCGCTTGCGAATCCCATGCTGTGCATAAAGTGATACTAGGAAAACACCTTGACCCAACTAACTGCAACACTTGTTTCACTTTTGTTGTGCAAAATGTTTTAAAGTTAGCTACAGTGCACATGGATTAACACACACCCATGCAATATCATATGATGCATCACCCTAGTCTAGGGGGGCACAGGATTCTAGCGAAAGAAGAGGAAAAAGCGCACAAATAGAAACTGACTGCTTCCTACTTTTGACTTCTTTGGAAAAGAAGCCCTCCAACAGTAAACTTGGCTGGGCAAGCCCACACACACAAACACACACGTACACACACACACAGGGAAACAGATATTGACTTCACATGGGAGCCCTGCACACAGCAGCCCAGGAGGTCAAGCCAGGACAGCAGCACCACCGAATGAAACACAGCTGCCTAATTATGTTGCACACACTGTTAGAGCGAACAGAGCTGGCATCAAGAATTTATTTCAAAACCCAGCTGATGGCTCCTCCATGTCTGTTGAGAAAGGATTGGAAATGCCCAGTCACATGATAATGGTGGCTGATACAGAGAGACAAAACAAACAAGTTTGCTCCTCTTCAAACTTATCCGCCCTTAAGTCACAAGCTTACCCACAACTTGTGGCTGTACGATGATTTCCCAGCCTTCTATGCTAGCCCCTTAGAAACAGACTCCCCCCCTTCCCTCTCATTATAAAAAAAAAAAAAAAAAAGAAACTGTAATACCTGCATGATCATCTAAAGATTTAACTGGAAAAGCAGCGGCTGAGATGGAAACCAAACCCAAGCCAGTTGAGCTAGTTGGGCCGGTCTGTCAGAAGGGAGAGTCAGCAACACATCTACCTCTGTAATGACGCACACCCACAAGCCCACTGGCTCGGCAAGTCCTCCCCACCCATGATGCATGCAGAAGCCTTAACCTAACATTACAGTCTGAGCAGATCCCATTGTAACACAGGATTGGGTCAGGATTAAAATAAAACACTGGGTGCGCCCTGGGGAGGATGATGATGATAATGATGATTAACAGACCACTGAAGGCAGATCATTTAGGTTCAAGAGACTAAATCCAGCATGTCCACTGGATTGCGCGTCCATGAGTTGCGCAGAGGCAGGTGATGTGCGTGAGAGCAGGTTAGGTTTTGGATGTCAGCCGGTGTTCTCGGCTATAATTAGCAGCCCGGTCTCCAGAAATGTACCCGCCGACCCTGCTCGTTCTCTGTCGCACTCGCTCACCTGGACACAACGCACGCGCACGTACATACCAAACAGTGGCTGCTCCCCAAAAGCAAAAAATAAAAACACAAACAGGAATAAAAGGCGAATGTTTCATTGCGTGTTTTAATATACTAAACGCGCTGACTAAATGTCGACCGAATAGGCTGCTCGTGACGTGGAAAGTCCTCCCGTGACCTCGGTCAGAACCGAGGAGGGAGGAGGGGAAGCTGAAACAAGCCGGTGCTGTCACGGTAAACGGACATGTAGATGACATTTTATTTCCCCCTTTAAGTCCTAAAGTTTTGTGTCATTTTGAGAGCGGACAGGTGAAGTTGTTACCTGAGTGCCGGTGTGTCACCTGCCCCGAATCGTCGCCTCCCACCTGTCCTGCCTCCACACTTCCTGGATTATTCCGTCCCACCCTGCTTACTTCTTCTACTTCTTAAATGTCTATTTTTTAATCCTCCAAGTTCTTGCCTTCTTCTTTTTTGGTTTGCGCGAGGAACCACTCCGGTCGCTAAGTTCGACACACCGGGAGGAGGGTTATTCTTCTTATGTGTTTCTCTTGTTGGTCCTCTGCTCTCCTCTCCCTGCAGACCGCCGGCTCTCTGGGCTGCTCTGACCCCCCGTGTACAGCCTCCGCTCGCCCACTCCGACTCCCAGCTCCTCCTTTCTGAGAACCAGGAAGCGGCTTGCCCTACTTACACCCAGCCGCGGATTGGCTCTGGCAGGGCTGGAGAGGAGACCGCCGGGGTGGGCAGGGCAGGGGAGGGGGGATGACGGACGGGGTCTGGCTGTGGTCCGATAGGCCGTCAAGAGTGTCTGTCGCGCTGTTAGCAGTGGAACACGGAGGGGCTTGGGTAGGTTTTGAGACCCCGCTCCTCCCCTCTTCTTACCTCCTCTGGGCATCACTTCGCAGAGGTGGGGAGGCTACAACACAGCGGGCAGTGAAAGCGGATTGAGGGATAGCTGTCTATTGCTTACCTGTCAAATGTAAAAGCATTTTACTTGAAACAGAATTTCTACAATCATGACTCAGCAACATCCCACAAGAAGCCATCTGGAGGTCGGTGACCATGGATGGAGAAGTGGAAGTCAGCCAACAGACGCTGGTACATCATTTGAGTTGAACGGAAACTAGTTTGATAAATGCAACTCGCACAGAGGATGTGTCACATCCAATGTGGTGGCGGCAAAAGGGCAAAAGTCGCAGGGACTTTTGTAAAATAAGTTTTTTGTCAATCATTTAAAAAAAAAATGCTGAGAGCAACAGTATTTATGTTAGCTGATTTTGATTTTTTTTTAAAAATAAATGTGTACGTGTCTTCTTTGTCTTCTGTGTGTTCTTTAATGGACTTGAATCTGTTTTAATAAAGTTTATTATTATTATTATTATTATTATTATAGTAAGTTTAAACAGAAGCATTTTTTTCCAGAGAGGAAAGTTGAATAGCTCCATCTTTTATGTCACTAAAAAGCACCATAATTTCCTACAAAACAAAGAAGAACAACTCAAGTTTTGAAGAGCAAAGACTTTTGTTTGAAGTGGTCGTGGGTATGGGAATCACCTCGCTCTGTCAAAGCTTCAATCTCATCCTGTAGCTCCTGGAGCGTGTGTGTTGGTGGGTTTTGTAGTGAGGCTGCAGGAAGTCTATATATAATTTTGCGGTGAACGCAGCCAGCCCACCCATTACCGCCCCCCTCAACCTTAAATCTGTGCTAGTTATGTGGTTGAGCTACCAGAAAAAAAATTACACAGTTTGCATCGCAAAGGCACCTGTGTGATTTAGTGTTTGCGCAGTTTTAAAACCGTAAGAACCTGCAGAAAAGGTCACAATTTTGACCATGCTGAAAGCTGGAAATATTAATGAATGGGAGAAAAAAACCCAAAAACAAGTGAAACTCACATGTATGCTTTTTACTTATTTTAGTGATCCCTTATACTTTAATATACATATATATGCTGTACTCCGTCTGTTACACATTAATGAATTACAGCAGTAGCTTTGCAATTAAAATTATTTGTAATAGATAAATTGAGGCATTGTTACTTCTTATAATAAGTTACCTAATCAGTTTCACATAACATTCAATCTAAATATTGAAAGTGCTTACTTTTATTACAAAATCACTTATTACCCCATAGTTTAATGTTAGTGCTGCAAACTGTCAGTCTATATTGAATCAAGTGAGAGCTGTAGATTTTTCTTTTTCTGCTTCTCAACTCAGTTTTCCATTGACATCACAGCACAGCTTTTCACACACCTATCTTTGGTATTGTGCACTGTGGTGCCACTGGATTTGACTGTGCAGACAAGCTGATCTACCGAACATATTTGTTCATTTTTGGTTAACCTACTACGTTAACTGTTCACATGCATGCAAGTTATTTATGTTTAACATTGTTTTAGAATTACTGTGCAGTGCAACAAGATACTCTTATCAGTCCACTACAAAATTACAAGAATGATCACAGTGCATATCTGTAGCAAGTTTGTAATGAATTTACTGGAGTAAAATACTTTTCCTCTGTAAAAGATTTCCCCTGTAGCTTATAAAGCCTAAGCTTTTCATCATTAAGTACCATAATGTTTGATTTGAACATAGTTCTTAATTAGTCAACATTTGGCTTACTTACTCTTACCTACTTTACATTTTATTGTGAAACATCCTTTACTTTTAGCTGTGCGGTCTTTCAAATGAAACAGTTGGGAGGATTAGTCTGTGGTTGAATTTGCAGCAGCACTTGCAACCTGTGAGTTCAAGCCGATGAGCAAAATGTTTTTTTTAAAGCACACCATGAAGGATCCTGCAGTCTGTGAACTGACTGTTTATAATGCAACAGTGCAATATAATGAGCAAGAAGTCATTATTTTTTTCCTGCTTGATAGTCTCTTTAGTTGCCAGCAGGCAAAGACTTCCCTCTGAGTCTATTTCAGAGCCACAGTGACAGGCAGCAATTACAAGTCCTGTTTATCCCCCTACCTCTATTCATGGCTGGTAATCCAGGTAGGTGTGCCATAATAAACCTCTTCCACACAGTCTCCTGATTCCACAGTGACCTCTCCTCTCCTTTTCACTTCACAAATTCCAGTCACTTTCATGACTTCACTATTTTCTGATGTTAGTAGAGGATTACAAATTTAAGTATTAGAACTTCCACTGTCCTGCCAGTCTCATTCTTCCTGCTATGCTCACAACATTATTAAGGTTTCATCACCATCTAGTGGTTACTGCATAACCTGCAATTCCGAATCTCAAATATCTGAGGCCTCCATAAATGAATTGGCAAGCCATTAGAGGTATAGTATATGTGCATTTTTTTTGCTTCGCGTTGATAGCCCCCCCCCCCCCCCCCCCCCCCCCCCCCCCCTTGCATCTGCAAGGTTATTATCCTTTTATGGATATGTTTGTGCTGCTTTGTGTGACTTAACAGGGTTATTTCAGAGGGAAAATCCTAACAAGGGTAAAGCCAGTGTGTTAATGGTGTTTTATTTGTCAATGAGCATGGTAATTCTCCTGTATGCAGAGGAATGGTTGAAAATCTCTTTGAGGCTAATGAGCAAAGAAAGAGAACAAAGGAGAGACTGAATACAGTCAGGAAAGGGGAAGCAGGTGTAATAGTGCGACTGTAATCCACTCTCACAAAGGTGGATGTTCATTTAGTTCCTTTCAAGAGCAGCAGAGAATTAAGTATCCCCACATTTACAAGCTTAACCTTGGATCTGAGTTTGCATGCCCTCTGCTGAGAGGTACAAGATTAGGGTTGGGGATCCAGGAGCAGCAGCAGAATTGGAGATCAGAGGTAGACACTTCTTATTAACTTAGCCAGGAAGCCGTTACATAGCACAGCAATGTTGTATTTGGTGACAAAACCCCTAATCCTCAGAGATCATAAGTGAGTTTAAGTCTGAGTCATCAGGGTCAAGCAGAACCCAGTGTACTGAATATCCACCCTGATGATCTGCTCAAAGTAAAAGAACAATATACTAATAAATACTAATTATAGTTGATCCTGTGAAATTACAAAAACATGCCGACAAAAGTTGTATAGTTTTTTTAATTTGAGGATTTAAGTGTGAATACAGAAAACATATTCATAAGTTAACAATTTATTAATTAAATGTATCAATTCAACACACAGGGGCCTCAGTAAAACATGGAAATAACCATACACGGCCATAATAGCTTGGTCACACACTGCTCTATGACGGCATTCCATTGAACCCCAAGTAGGTACGAGTATTGCAATCTTGGAAGATCCAGTTTGACCCCAGACTGTGGAGATAATGGGATTGCCACTGGTTGCAAAATCTTACTTGATATTTCTCTGCATTAAAACTGCCTCCAATAATGACAAGCCTTGTTTTGCAATAAGACAGATACTACCCAGATCATCATACTGCCTCCACCAATGTGACGGCCCGGCTTAACTGTTTTTCTTTTGTTCGTAGGTAGGCGTGCTATGGGCGGTTCCAGTGATCAGAGCATCTGGCTGTAGCGCACCTGCCTATATAAGGCTGTGAGCTGTTTTGCTCTGCCCCTCTCGCTCAGCCCACAGCTTGGTTTGATCAGACACTGACTTGCAACCACTTGAAACCACTGATTGTCCACGTTTACACGCTGCATTCACATACTTTGCGTTATTTCTTTAAATAAATACATCTGTGTGTATTTACAGCGTGGTCTTCCCTCATTGTTGTCACGGCTCTCTGTGCCGGTCGTGACAAACTGGGGGCTCGTCCGTTTGTTGTTGTTGGCGTGGCGGCGTTCTTTTTGTTGGCGTGATTCTGCGCGTCGGTTTTGTTCGGCGGGGGAAGGTCTGTGGTTTGCGTGTTTTGATTATGTTTTGGTCTGCGGTTGTGGGGTCTGCTGTGGTTGATTGCTACCGTGTGGGGGCTTGGTGGGCTTGATTTGGCTGGCGTGTGGTTTAGGTCTGATCTGGTGATTTGAGTCGAGTGCGTCGATGGTGGGCTGTGTGGGGCGTCCCTGACAGGTGTAGCGGCGTTTCCCTTTGGATTCGTTGCGGTTGGGGGGGGTAGTGTTGTGGCCGCGTGGGTGAAGCGTTTGCTTGGGGGCACATCCGTGGTTGTAGGGCGGGTTGCTGGCTTGCTAGTCGCCTGTTCCCTCTCCAGCGGGCTTTAGTGCGTAAATACCTCCCACAGAGCTGCATGAAGACTAGGGGGAGCTTACGTAGAGCCTGGGGTAGGCAGTTTAGTGGGATTGCTCCATACGGTGTGCGGTGTTTGGGGCGCGCTCGCCTCACTACTGTGGTTCTTGTTCTTGGGTGTTTGGTGTGCGGTTGTAAAATCGTTTTTGGTTATGGCGGATGTGGAGGCGTTTATTGCTGATCCATCTGAGGACGCTTTGAACGCATTGAGGAAGGAGCAGCTGTTGCGGTTGGCGGAACATTTTGAGGTTGATTTGCCTGATAAATCTTTGAAGGCGGACATTAAGGCTGCTTTGCGAACGACATTATTGGGTCTGGGTCTTTTGCCAATTGCTTCGGGGGACCGGGGGTATGGTTCGGAACCTTTTAAGGTCTCTGTTCCAGCGACGGGTTTGTCCTTTGAGCAACAGAAAGACTTGTTGTTGTTGCAGTTGGAGCATGACAGGGCTACAAAGGAATCTGAACTTAGGGGACGGTTGGAGGTGGAGCGCTTGCGCCAGCAGGCGGAGAAAGATAAATTGGAGTTTGAGGCGCTGCGCCTGCCCCTGCGTAAGGAGGAACGGTCGGGGGATGACCGGGAATCACAGTCGCGATCGTTGTCATCTGATAACTTGCGATGGGTGCCGGTGTTTAATGAGAAGGATCCCGATTCTTTTTTTGTATTGTTTGAGCGGGTGAGTGAAATTAGGAAGTGGTCGCCAGAAGAATGTGCTTTAATGCTCCCGTGTGTGTTAACGGGAAAAGCGCAGGAAGCTTATTCTGCATTGTCACCCGATGACGGCATCGTTTATGGCAAAATCAAGGCAGCTGTGTTGAAGGCTTATGAGCTGGTGCCTGAAGCCTACCGACAGCGTTTTAGGACGTGGGAAAAGAAAGCTGGACAAACCTATGTCGAGTTTGTGCGTGATTTGTCGTCGCATTTCAAACGCTGGTTATCAGCATCTGACGTAACCACTTTTGACAGTTTATGCGACTTAATTGTGATGGAGCAGTTTCAGAGCGTTCTGCCCGAGCGTGTAGCTACATATATTAAAGAGAATAAACCCGTCACTGTTGAAAATGCGGCGGTTTCCGCAGATGAGTTCACGCTCATCCATAAGACCAGGTTTGGGAGGCGGGGGTCTCCGCCTATGCGCCGTGTTTTAACGAGTTGTGACAGACCCGCGAGAGTGGAGACATTTTTCCCCCGGTACACCACATTCTACTGTAACAGGTGTAAATCGGAGCAGCAAATGTCATTATTGTCATGGGATGGGTCACTGGAAAGGTGAGTGTCCTGTGTTAAAAGCGAGACGTAAGACCGAACAGACTAATGTTAAGCCGGCTGCGCTAGCAGCGTCTGTTTCTGATGAGCGTGTCACCATTATGGGGGAACCCTCAGTGTGCGGTTCTGATGTGTCTGCTGCTTATGCTCCCTTCATCAGGAACGGATTTGTGTCGCTGGTGGGTAATGACACCAAAGTTCCCATTAAGATCTTGAGGGATACTGGTGCGTTTGATTCGTATCTGTTGGACTCGGTATTACGGTTGAATGCGGATTCTGATACCGGGGAGCGCATTTTGTGTCGGGGCATGGGTTTAACAATTTTACCTATTCCCGTGCACAAAGTCTGTTTAGATTGTGACCTTGTTCGAGGTAATGTCTCTGTCGGGGTTCGTCCCGGGTTACCTGTGGACGGCATACATCTTATTCTGGGCAACGGATTGGCGGGTGGCCGCGTCTGGACTGATGTATCTTCAGAAGTGTGCGATGGGACTAAGACGGACGTCGATGTCAGCTGGGCGTCCTGTGCACCTGTTTCCATTTTTCCATCCGATCAGGATACTAGCTCTTCTGCTTGTGCAGTCACCCGAGCAGCAAGCAGGGCTGCAAAGATGACTTCCCAGGATGATGCGTGTGAGACCAGTTTAAACTTGTCCGATTTCCCCATATCTGTGTCTGGGGATGATTTGCGACGTGAGCAGAGCAATGATGTGACGTTAAAAGGTTTCTTTGCCAGCCAATGTCACCATCTGATATAAGAAGTGCCGCATGTGGTTATTTTGTGCGTGACAATCTGTTGTTTATGAAGTGGGTTCCTTTAGGCGACAAGGCTGTGGGGACCCCGGTTTTTCAGTTGCTGGTCCCCAGGGTATTTCGCCCTTTGGTGATGAAAACTGCGCATGATGAAAGTGGTCATTTTGGTGTAAGAAAGACGCATCACAGCATTCTTAGGCACTATTTTTGGCCTCGCATGAAGCATGATATATCTGAATATATTAGAACATGCCACGTGTGTCAGATGACTGGTAAACCTAACCAAAATGAACATGTTGCCCCTTTACGTCCTATCCCTGCTGTAAGCAACCCTTTTGAACACCTCATGGTTGATTGTGTTGGTCCGTTGCCAAGCTCTAAGTCTGGGTGTAAGTATCTGCTAACGGTGATGTGCCTCAGCACGCGTTATCCTGCCGCATATCCCTTGCGGTCAATAACCACTAAGTCCGTGGTTAAGGCTTTAACCCAGTTCATCTCTATCTTTGGTATTCCTCAAATCATTCAGACCGATCAAGGAACTAATTTCTCTGCTCACATGTTCGCACAGGTGTTGAAGCTGCTGCGTGTTGATCACCGCAGGTCTGCTGCCTACCACCCTCAAAGCCAGGGGGCCCTAGAGCGGTTCCATCAGACGTTGAAGTCTCTTCTGCGTGCATATTGCACTGAGTTGGACGGTGACTGGGAGGAAGGACTACCATGGCTACTGCTGGCTGCAAGGGGGGTGGTACAGGAAAGCACAGGTTTCAGTCCTAATGACCTTGTGTTTGGGCATTCTCTTCGAGGTCCCTTAGGTGTTTTGAAAGACACCTGGGTGCAGGGGGATCCTCCGAAGAACTTGGTGGATTATGTGAACGGGTTTAAACAAAGGCTGATTGTGGCGTGCAATTTAGCAAAAGAGCGATTGGACGTGGCTCAGGATATAATGAAATGCCTGTATGACCGTAAAGCTGAGCATCGGGAGTTTGAGCCAGGTGATCAGGTGCTGGCTTTGCTGCCTGTTGTTGGTTCCCCTTTTCAGGCGAGGTACACAGGTCCTTTTGTGGTGGCAGAAAAAGTGTCAGACTTGAATTACGTGATTGAGACTCCTGGGCGCAGAAAATCCAGGAAGTTGTCACATTAATTTTTTTGAAGCCTTATTATCAACGTGAGACTGGGTTTCACCCGAATGGATTTAGTTCTGCTGTTGCCATTTGTCGAGACACCGAGGATGACGGGGTGCCTGAACCTGAGGATGGATTACTTGTTGGTCGCCTGAGGAACTCTGCGGCACTTGGTAATCTGGAGATGCTTTTGTCGCATCTCCCAGGTCCGCAACGGGAGGAACTTGGGGCATTGATACGCCGTTATCCTGGTTTGTTTGGGGATGTCCCTTCATGTACAAGCTGGGTAGAACATGACATTGATGTTGGGGATGCATCACCGATTAAACAGCAATATTACTGTATGTCTCCTCAAAAACGGACTTTGTTGGAGCGTGAAGTCGACTACATGCTCCAGAATGATATTGCTTGTCCCTCTTCGTCAAGTTGGGCATCTCCATGTATTTTAGTGCCAAAACCTGACAACACTCCACGGTTTTGCACTGACTTTAGGAGGATAAATGCAGTAACGAAGGCAGATTCTTTTCCGTTGCCGCGAGTCGATGACTGTGTTGACCAAGTGGGCTCTGCCAGGTTTGTTAGCAAGTTTGACTTGTTAAAAGGATATTGGCAGGTTCCTTTGTCCCAGCGTGCACAGGAAATAGCATCCTTCATTACTCCCTCTGGACTTTTTTCATATAGGGTCATGCCATTCGGGCTGCGAAATGCCCCTGCAACATTTCAGCGGCTAATGAACAGAGTGGTGGCTGGTTTGGATGGCTGTGCTGTCTATTTAGATGACCTGGTTGTCTATAGTGATACTTGGCATTCCCATCTTCAGAGGATTCGTGCACTGTTTGAGAGGCTGTCAGAGGCACACCTCACTGTCAATCTGGCTAAGTGCAAGTTTGCCCGGGCCACCGTTACTTATCTTGGTCGGGTGGTTGGACAGGGGGAAGTGAAACCCGCTGCAAAGGTGGAAGCTATTGCAGGTTTTCCTCAACCAACTACAAAACGGGAGCTTCAGAGGTTTTTGGGGCTGGTAGGGTATTACAGGGGGTTTTGCCGTAATTTCTCCACAGTGGTTTTCCCATTGTCTGAGCTGTTGAAAATGAGGGCTAAGTTTATTTGGTCAGCAGCCTGCCAACAGGCTTTTGACAATATAAAGTCTCTGTTGTGTTCGTCTCCAGTGCTGTTGGCGCCACATTTTGACCGACCGTTTGAGCTCCAGGTAGATGCCAGCTTGGTTGGGGCAGGTGCAATTCTCCAAAGGGATGACCAAGGTTTGGCAAGACCTGTGTGCTTCTTTTCTAGGAAGTTCAATGCATATCAACAGAACTATTCTGTAATAGAAAAGGAAGCTTTAGCTTTGGTTTGGGCACTACAACATTTTGAGGTGTACGTGGGTGCTACAACTCCTCTGGTGGTTTTTACAGACCACAATCCTTTGACTTTTCTCAAGTCCCTGAAATGTCCCAACCAGAGGTTGATGAGGTGGGCTCTGTTTCTGCAAGCCTATAATCTGGATATTAGGCATATTAAGGGGACAGAAAATCTAATGGCTGATGCTTTGTCTTGTGCCCCTTTGCCCTGAACGCAAACGTTTGACATTGTCGTTGTTTGTAATCTTTTTTTGCTGTTGTTTTCAGCCCACTCTGTTCGAAGACTTAAATGTGCTTCTCAGGTACCGGAGTTGCTGTGTTCTGATGGGGAGGTTGTTGACACCACAGCATTGAGGTTATATCTTCCTGTGTTTCAAATGTTCCTGCTCCAAGTGGTGAAGGACTTTACCTTTTTGTGGCCAGGTATTATGTTTTTGGGGGGAAGTGTGACGGCCCGGCTTAACTGTTTTTCTTTTGTTCGTTAGGTAGGTGTGCTATGGGCGGTTCCAGTGATCAGAGCATCTGGCTGTAGCGCACCTGCCTATATAAGGCTGTGAGCTGTTTTGCTCTGCCCCTCTCGCTCAGCCCACAGCTTGGTTTGATCAGACACTGACTTGCAACCACTTGACACCACTGATTGTCCACGTTTACACGCTGCATTCACATACTTTGCGTTATTTCTTTAAATAAATACATCTGTGTGTATTTACAGCGTGGTCTTCCCTCATTGTTGTCACGGCTCTCTGTGCCGGTCGTAAAACTGTTACCTTATGCCACTCACCACAGCATTGTCTCTCTCCTCCACACTTAACCACACAATCACTGTAGCATGATAAATGCTCACAGGTTCTGCATATCAGACACCAGCCAGACACATGACTGTCAACATCTGGGTTACAGATTTAAATTAAATTCATGAGCAGAATAAGCTGTTTGGTATCGGGAGAAAAAGTTTCCATGATTGAAATTCACATACTCAATGATGCTGCTCATCTCATCATTTTCCAGAAAAATATGATACTGTTTAAAAGGGAAAAAAAAATTCAGTGGTGCAAGTTTTATTGCCAAAATATAATATTGCAGTTAAGAAATAATCCACCCAACACACATTTCCTCTTTTCAGTGCTAAGCTTTTTTATTTGTATATGATATAATTCTCAGATTAGTTGACTTTCACTTCTTCTAAAGAAATAAATCTGCCTATAATTTTCTCTCAAATTTCCCTTTGGGGATGAATAAAGTATCTTTGATTTGATAAATGAATGATCTGTGCAGCCTTATGAACTTGTATTTTTTTACGAAACAGTTGATAAAAGTTTTGAGTCAAAATCAGTTTTCATTTAAATTTGAATTCATTAGAACAAGAAGAGTTTGATTAAGTTTTTTTTTTTTAGTTTTTTTTTTTTTTTTACCTTTTTCAAGATGTATTTAAAGGATCAATATTTATGTCTTCCACTGGTCTTTGCTCTCAGTATTACAGAGGTCAGACACCCCTTTTCTTTCATGACACCTTGCCTTTTGATTTGGGTGTGAGGGTTCATACAGATGCTTAGACAGTATGATCACCACTACTTCGTCTTGACTAAAAAGGATGCAAGTTCTTGCTGCAAAATGGAGGATGAAGGCCAAAGGGAGAAATTATTAGCATGCAAATGAAGACAAAATTATGATTGTAAACTTCAGCTTGGTTCGGTTTGTGGCCAGATCTCTCTGAGATGTGTAAAAAGTTCAGGCTATTTATCACATCATCCTGCTAACATCCCTGCTCACAGAGCCACAGAGCCAAGTAAAACTCAGCAACATCTTCCAAAAATAATGTTCTTATTAAAATGGAGTTCTCCACTGACCTGTTCGTGTAAAAACGTCTAAGGCTTCTTTTTTTTTTTGAAGAATGTACTGTGGATGACTGATCAAGGTTAGTAATTGATATACATGTAAAATTTGATCTAAATTGAAAGTTAAACTTTTAATTCAACCTTAACCTTATTGAAAGATTAATCGTTAACCACACTGTTAGCTGTATGCTGGTAGACAATGAGCTTATGTCACACATAATGATATCTAAATCCACTTTATTCTTACATCCAGATGTACATAATCATCAATGTCACTTTCTTGTCACATCCTCATCATCACACTCAAAACCTTCATTGCCACACTCAAAAATCATCATTTTGACTGCATCAGTAGCTATTTTTACTTTGTCTTCTCAAAAGCTAAAGCTGTAATACATAAAAAATAAAACATTTGGTCCTTAAATATATAGTCTAGGCAACATGGTATTGGGGGTTAAAACAGAAATGTCCTGTTGCTACCCACATAAAACATCAAACATCACTGGAAATGGTGCTGAAACAGTGTCATAGGGTGAACAGAAGGAGGAGACCGCCAGTTGAACATGAGGCTGATGTCAGCAGAGAGCAAAGTGTTGGGCAAACCGAGAGAAAGGAAGTGAGTCTGCGAGTGTCAAAGTAACAGTTAGCAACCAGAGCTGTGAAATCAGATGAAAGACAGCTAGACAGACGAGAGATGAAAGACAAAGAAGCCGAGGGGTGAGGAAGCGTACAACAGATCCACAGAGAGGCACATATTTACAATATGGGGAGATGGGTGCAACAAAATCTTGTGAGCTACCGTGCACAGTAGAACAGTATTGTGTGTCACACACTCACATACAAAAAAAAAAACAAAACAAAAAAACCCCCCACAATTTACAGAGGCTGTCAAAATTAATATGTAGGTTTTAAAATGTTTGTATTGTTCAAAAACTAAACACCAAACACCCGGGACAACAAAACTACCAATGGATTTCTCCTAATAATTCAAATTCATATGTGCATCAACTTTACAGTGATTTTTTTTCTTATGTTACATCATTATAATTATTTTATTGTGATGAGAACATCTTACACTTCGGTGTAGAATGGGAGGCAAGAGGAAGTTGGAGCTGGAAACCAGAAGGTGTCTGCTCTATTGCCTGTATTTTGATGTCACAGCTGACTTCCTTCCCAACAGCAACACGATTATTGTCTTTTCACATTTATAATCATTGTCTCTTCATTATTAATCAGTTACTTCCTGTCATGCTCAAATAAAATACATCACCTGTATTGCTGTTTTTAATCAACTTTAACACCCCTGCCATTACTTCCATCCAGCTTTTCTGTTTACAAACTGTATAGTGCAGCATATTTCCGCTTCAGCTTCCCTGCTTGCTCCGACAATCACTAACACAGATATGTATGTGTACATTTGGATGTTTATTAGACTCTGCTGTAGCAAATACCACACACTCAATTGACCCATTAAGTCTCCCTTCTTGATCAATGTCCTGCCTGAGAGTCACATGAATGCCTGATGTTCTTACACAATCACATCCTAGAGTAAATGCAAATAAGATGTATTTGTCCACAATAAACCGTCAGCTGCATGGTGCCAACTCTGACATAAATCTGCATATCCAGGCTCTGTTAATTGGCACCAGCTGCATCACAAATTCTTTCCTGAAATGTGTTTTTGTCTTTTTTTTCTTACATGTTAGCAGGCAGTTTGTGCCTCAGTCCCTCTGAGTCTTTTCTGGTGAGTGACAGCTGGGGGTCCTTGTTCCCACCTTTAGGGGATGTGGAGTTGGCAGGGGTGGCTGCATGTGCTGTCTGATTGGGTGTAGTGGCAGGTGCCTGAGAGATCTGGACAGGGACGGAGGGTGTGTTGAGTTTCTGGGAGCTTGTGGGGGCAGTTGTTGAGGTTTGTTTTGGGGAGGGAACAGCAGAAGACTGAACAGTAGGAGAAGGGGTGGTAGTGACTGAGGAGGAGACAGGAACAGATGAAGGGCTTGTGGAGCCCTGGTTTGAGCATAGAGTAGTTGAGGATGAGGATGCTGATGGGTTTTGTTTTATTTGGCTCAAGCCTGATGTGGGACTTTGAGTAAAGACAACAGAGGTTTGCTTCACAGGATGAACAGAGAAAGTTACTTTAGTTGGAGAGCTGGTGCTAACAGGTGTTGGAGTAGGGACAGAGGTCTGAACTGCGGCAAGAGGTGTGACTTGTTTTGGGACCTGGCTTGAGATGGGGCCTCTGGCTGAAGTGTAGACAGAAGATTGGAGACAAGGTGTTTGACTCTGGGATTTACTTGGGGAGACTCCAGATGTGGTCAGGACAGATGTAGGAATAATTGTCTGGGTGGCAGTTACAGTTGTGATGGTTTGAGTCGGAGTTTGGGAAGGTGTAGAAGGTCGGGTTCGACTTGTCTGAGTGGGAGTTGGAAGAGGTGAAGGGGTTGGGGTCAATGCAGAACTGGAGCCAGACAACAAAGAAGCAGATGAAAGTGTGATGGATGCCTTGGATCTGGGGCTCTGGGGATGGGGTGGGGAAGAGGTAAGGAAAGAGGATGGGGGAGAAGAGGATGTAAGTGATGACTTGGGACAATGAGGCTGAGGTAAAGGAATTGGGGTAGAAACAGAGGATGGGGGTGGTGTGGAGGATGGAGAGGGAGAGGAGGAGCGCGGAGGAGGTGTAAGAATTGGTTTGGGACGAGGAGTTGATAGTGGGCTTGCTCCTGCTGAAGGTGGGGTGGAACAGGGAGGTGGGGAGGAGGAGCGAGATGGCGTTGTTGGAATTGGCTTTGGGCGAGGTGTCTGGGTGAACATAGCCGTAGGAGAGGAAGGAGTTGGGGCTGGTGATGGGGTGGCAGAGGAGAGTGGGGTCTGCTTTGGAGGAGAGGAAGTCGTCATGGAAGCCGTTGGGGGCACATGTGCAGATGTGGGTACAGAGGCAACATGAACTGTAGATTGTGTGTATTGGGCTGTGTGTGCAGAGACAGCCTGTGTTATTGTGGGCTGAATGGGAATGGTGGCTTGTGCATGAGCAGTAAATGGTATACCTGTCACCAGCTGTAATGGAGGATTGGAGGTGAGCATTCCTGCACTGCCTCCCCTAGCTAACTGCCCTGCCAGGAAAGGAGCTGCCAGCAAATTACCACCAGATGCCTTCCGATGGAGTGGAGGATGAGGCTGCACACCAGCCCAGGAACGGTGGGGCAGTGTAGGTTGTGAGGCTGACAGCAGTCTGGCCTCCTGGGTGAGTCTGCCTAATGCTGGCAGACCCTGACAGCTGTTACCGCCATGACGTAACAAAGCCTCTTTTGCACCCTGTGGGCCAGTGTTGCCATCAGATGGGCAACTGGAAGAAGCGGCTGGGTTGGTTGTTGGTACTTTGTGGAGTGATGAAGCTGGCCCTCCCCCCGTTGGGGTTCCAGGTGCTCCAGGAATCACTGAGGGATGGTCAGCTTGAAAGCGTGGAGTGTAATGGAGAGTTCTTCCTTGTATGGAAGTTGGGACAGTTGAAGCTGGAGTGGATGGTGTTTTAGCAATTGGAGGTGATGTCACACCACCTGGGGGGCCAATGGTAGAGGGGGAGACAGGAAATCCTCCTCTTGGTGACAAACCACTCATTCCTCCCATTGCCATCATCCCAATGAGTGAGCTCACAGAGGGGCGGAGAGGCTGTAGAATAGGAGCACGAGGAGGAGAAAGAGGAAAGGAAGAGGATGGAGATGGGGAGATCAGAGGGGAAGGCAGGAAGAAAGCCCCACTGAGAGCGTGCTGCTGCTGCAGCTGCTGGAGTTGCTGTTGTTGCTGCTGCTGCTGATGCATGAGGGCAATGGCTACATTACTGGTGGCAGCTGCAGTCTGCAGGGGAGCGTGGACCAGTGGTGCCCAGATGACAGGGCGTGGCCTTGGGGACACTGTGCCACTCCCACCTATCACTCCACTTCTTCCTGCAGCAGCAGCTGCGATGGCATCCTGCATGGCTGGCATACTATCATGTTTAACAATCTGCTGCACCAACATACTGTCACAGGAGCCCAGACTGCCCGCTGTAAGTCCACCTCCAGCACCTGGACCCCCTCCACCCCGGCCTCCTCCACGACCCATACTGCCCCCCAGAGAACCCCCCTGGGAAGATTTCCGTAGGAGCATCGAATTCTTTCTGCCTGTAAAGGAGAAAAATCACACATCATATGACCACAAAAAAAACAAAAAAACAACAACAATACTTTCTCAAGTTTAGGTGTGATTACAACTTTCAAAGATGATTAGAAATTAATGAAGCTGAAAATCAGCACAAATAAGATGGGAGGACAAACAAAGCAATAAGAAACTTGTGTTACCAATACGGTCCAAACGGTCAACAGCAACAGTTTCAAAGGCACGCCGCATCATTGGATGTTCCTCCAGAACCTCATTAAAACTGTCCACACTGAGAGAGTACAAACGGCAATATGTGTCTGCACGGACGCTGGCTGTCCTCCGTCCACGTGTCAACAAACAGATTTCTGATAACATGAGGAGAGATGATGGCAGTAGCAGAAAAGAAAAAAAAAGAATCGATATGTCAAATTATCACCACATTTTACCCTTATAAAAAACAGCTATGAAGAACTGCTTCCACTGTTTACTTCAGAGATGGGAAAATTAATGTCCAATAACTTTTAACCCCCTCAAACAATTAGATGTCCTCACCCCCAAAGTAAGATCCATCACTCAGCTTGGTTTCCTTGTTGCCACGGGTCAGCACACTAACTCTTCCATGCTGGATAAAATACATTTTGCGTCCAACGGTGCCCTCACGAATGATGAAGTCAGCTGGCTGAAAGACCTCAAAGCGGAGCTTAGTCAGCACAGCAGTGACAAAGTTGGGGTCGGCATTGGCGAAGAGCGGCATGTTAGCCACTAGGCTCCGACAGTTAAAGCTGACTATCTCCTAAATGAGAAGGTACAAAAGGAAAATCGAGAAGGAAATGGAACAAAGCGATTTACCAGAGGCAGGAGAACAGTGGGTGTTTGGGAATATATTACCTCTTTCAGAGGCTCACTAAGTTCTCCCAGGATGTTCTCCTCATCAAACATCTTTCCTTGGAAGCGATGTTCATAATACTCATGGATCTTCTGCCGCATATCTGCAGGAAGCTTATGGAAGGACATATACTGTTCCACCTGCTTGTACTGCAATAACAAAAACACAACAGCAACACAGTTACTTTCAGAAGAAACAACATCTACTACAGTTCCTTTGAGTCACACTTTGAAAATTTACTTTTGTAATTAGTTTATTGAATAATCTGTTTAGTTCACTGATTCCCAACTCTTCACCTCTAAGAACAGCAATTTCTCTTTGAGACACTTTAATATATTTTGTGATTATAGCTTATATTGCTCTTTAATCTGTTTTTACTTACTCCCATTTATCAGAGAAAGTCAATAGTTTACACGGAGAAACAGATATTATTAGTAGGGCTGTGAAGATATGCTTTTGTCCCGATTCGATTTGATTCCGATTTTTTGGGTGCCGATTCGATTTAAAGTGTGATTCTCACAATTCTTTGATATTGCTAATTTTTGTAGATTAAAAGCAAATAATAATGTATAAAACTTTTTTTTTGCCCGTCATTTTTCTTGATTTCAATTAGGAAAAACAACACAGTAGTCAGACCATCATTCTGCTGCTATAATACCCAAGATGACAAGTAAAAAGGTCAATAAAAATAATAAAAATGACCAAAATTTTGTAATGGTTTGTATTTATTTATTTGAAAAAAAAAAAAATCAATTTTTAAACAAAAAATCGATTTTAAAATTGTGAAACAAAAAAATCCAGATTTTCGATTTGATTTTCCCACCCCTAATTATTAGACACGAAATTATCATCTACACTGTGGGGTGTGTTGTTAAAATGCAATTTTCACATCCATAACTGTGCCTCTCTTAATTGAATGTAAGCAGAAATGTGCGCACACATACACACCATGAATGCTATTTTCAAAACAATACTGAGGAGGCATTTAAAGGCACTAGACAATTCCACAAAAATCTGTACACTGAATTATTATACACGTTATCAAGAATATATTGTTATTAGGAGTGATTTTGATTCAACTCTGCAGTGAACAACAAATTTAAAGATTTTTTTCCTCAACATTTCTTTCCTAAAGGTTTTTGCTGCACCTGTAGGTGGCAATGTAAAAAGTGCTTTTGCAGTTATCTGATAAACATCTTGGTTTAGAGTCTAACTTTATTCATCATCTAACCGCTAAATCCATCGGTATGTTTTCTCAGTTGAACTTCGGTTTCAGAAATGTCAGATTTTTATCTCCATTTCTCAAAAAACCTCATTCCAACACCTTGTCAAAACCCCGCTAGGTCAAAGTTCCTATGAAGAAAGAGGAGAAACCATTACAGAAGGCTAAACCCCTGCATGGCATGTATCACTGACAGACTGAAAAGGTAGACGATATCGATAAAGTCTTATCAGTTTATAGAAAAGGTATTTTCTTAAGAAGACGGCACAAAGACAGACAAGAGTAGGAGAGACCAGGGTCTACTGCACCATTCAGGACCCCTGTTGCGAGCTATGCAAAGAAGTCCAACAAACATTACAGTACATAGCAGCAGGGTCAAGTTGCAGGTAGGCATAGCATATACGAAGCACCAGAGCGAGGTGGCTAGAATAGTTTAGTGGAACGTTGATATTGAATTTGAGTTGGAAAAACCAAATTCCAAATAAAAAATGCTTTCAAAGATAGTGAAAAAGGACAAGAACTACATCTGCATAATATATTGGGAGAGATCCTATTTCAAAATTTACTTTTCACATATTGGAAATAAAAAAGCAATTCTTTAATAAAAGTTTATTCATAAATCAAGGCTATTTTCAGAGAGATACAAAAAAAAAAAAAAAAAAAAGTTTAAAAAAGTAGGCTTTTCAGGTGGAATTTATAATATGATTAGGAGTGGATCAGATATGTTTTTTTTTATCCTAATGATAATCTAAGCAGATTTCACCTCCAGGCTGGGAAAACTGCAGTAATAATTTCACAGAATGTGAATGCACAATGTTCAGATTGTTAAAAAGATATTTAGATAAATAAAAAGAAAACCAAAGATTAATTTGTTTTAGCCTATGTAATCTGTCAACAATACAACTCTCCCGATGCCTAGCTTTAAAGGTTTTGAGCGATTGTATTCAAGTTCTTTGAACTTAGTCAAATTGTAAAAGTTGACAGGTTAATAAATGAAAAACAACTTAAATAAGCTTAAATAATGGTTAGTGGCAGAACCAGATGGATCATGTCTTTGTGAGTGTAAATAAACAGTGAGAGATGCATATAGCAACAGATAGATGAGAGTCCTGTTTCACCTTCTCCTGATACTGACGACGTGAGGAGTCCAGTGACTGTATGAGAGCGGTGGCGTGGCCGATGAACATGGCGTAGCAGGTGGCACCTACGATCATACTAAGCATGGTGAGCCAAACATCAGTCATTCCCTCTGGAGCCTGGGCACCATACCCAATACACAACATGTGGCTCATGGCTTTGAACAGCGCATAGGAGTACTGCACGCCCCATGTGTCGTTCTGTGAGTGGGACACAGACAGAAACATGTTCAAAGTGGTAATTACTAAGGCACGTGGTTATTCAATGGGTCTTAATTTAGTCGGGTTACAGGAGATTTCTCCCCTCAGAGCTGAGACATAACACCTCAGGAAAGACAGCTGAGATAAAAACAAATAGCAGCAGAGCAATTTAAAAGTCAAAGCTTACTCTGATTTTTTTAAAAAGCAAAAAAAAGCTGCAGAGCTCACAACTCAGGCAATGAAAATGTACTAAATATACCAAGATCTACATCACCAGCCCCCTATTGTTTAACATCTGAGGCCAATTATCCCAAGATACTAATGGTGCAGTGGATAAGGGGGCTTCCTCTGGGGAAAATCCCAGCATCAGTCTGCTTAGCAACAATCACTCATAGCAACCAGTGAGACATGAGTCAGCTGTTAATGCAAGTGTACCTCTGCATCCATGGAATAAGCTTTCCACTGTTTGCATGCACTCAAATCTCCACCTGATCTCTGTTGAGGTTTTTAATTAAAGCATCCTTTTTATCTTTATAATGACGCCAGTCAGTCTTTTTCCAGACATGTTGCTGCATGAGCCAATTAACTCAGATAAGGAATAAAAATGTCATATCTGATAAACATCCACACTTTACACACAGCCAAAACCAGTGCCTTCATCTGAAATAAATATTCTGCACACTGCTCAAACAGGCCCAGACGGTGCTTTCTGTGGTTCATTCAACTCAGTCTGAATGTCCTGTATTGTTCAGCTAACAATGAAGTATTCTACATTAATACTCTTAGAATAAGATTCTTGAATTAAAACTTACCACCATCAGGTTCTTTGAAACCCAGCAATCATGAGGGAAGTCCTGCAACATGGGGACCAGAAACTGGAGACAGCCATCCCAGTGGCACAGAAGCAGCATCATACCTATCAGGTTAACAATCCTTACCATGGCACTGGCAAGGTCATAGGTCATATGGAAGATCTGAGAGGAAGTATTGCAAAGAAGAGTGAAGAGGAAGGTCTAATAAAAGTGCCAGTGTAACCTTATTTGTTAAAAACATTTGTCTATGTCCGGATATGTAATTTTCGATGAGTCATGCCTCAAACAGTCTTTGTTTGTGCCTCTCACCTCCTCCCATTGGTGGATGTATCGAATGAGCCTGGACAGGCGGAGCAGCCGAAGCAAGCTTAGGATTTTGGTAAAACGGACTATGCGCAGCGCCCTTGCAGTCCTGTAGACCTCCGAGTCCAGACTGTCCACCATCAGGAAGATGTAATCCACTGGGATAGATGACACAAAGTCCACAAGGAACCAACTCTTCAGGTAGTTCTGGCGAATCGCCCTGAGTTGAGGAAGATGAGAGAATAGTGACATGCTTCATTTGGCAGCGTAGCTTTGTGGAAGGGAGTCCAACATTTGCCTGGCATGAGACATCCCTCATCAATATTCATCAGCTACACATCAGAGTGTGAACAAACCTGCATTACGTCACTTTTCTGCATCTCACATGGTTTGAACAGACATCCAACAGATGGCCAGAAGAGCAAATTTAAATTTATGGCAACAGGTTTGCTGTGTTAATATTTTAGACCGCACAGAAACGTAGTACTACGGCATAACAACACACACATAAATGCTCCTACTGACCTGGGATCAAGCAATATCTCTGTGCTGTCTTCCTTGACAATGCCAGTTCGGAAGTTGAGAACCAAGTCAACCATAAAGAGAGTGTCAGAGACCACATTGAAGATGATCCATGAAGCGGTGTTCTCGTCTCGAAAAAACGTGATGCCCACTGGCAGGATGATTAAGTTGCCCATCATCAACAGCAACATCAACAGGTCCCAGTAAAATCTAGAAAAATAATGATGGAAAGTTACTCACCCTTTGTGCTTTTTAAAATATAAACAAACTAAGAGTCAAAAATATGTTCTTTAGATTTGTTTGATTTGAATTTTCTTATGTTATTATCATGTGTTTTTCTTTATTTTTTACTATTTTTCTAGAGTTTCAGAAAATACATTGTGATCATCCTGGCAGGTCAAGCATTAAGCACTACATTTGCATCTTCCAGTAGACTTCCAGGAATGAATTAGTCTCTCCAGGTAATCTTATTAATTGTAATTTTCAATCTCATGTCAGTTGCCGCATGGTGACATTAGCAGGGCTTGTTATTGGGCCGTAGCACCCGTTCTGAAAGAGTGGGGAAGATGACCTGTCATCTTGGTTTCTCTTTGCTGTAATATCTTTGGTGCATCTCATAGACTTGTAGCTGTAGTAGCAAAACTTTAGTCATTAAAAGTTGGAAATGGCATCTGCTCCAGTATCAAATTCTGCACTGCAGCCTGAAAATGTGTGCTTTTAGCTTTTCTGTGCTGAATGAATCCTGAAGAAGTCTTTTGCCATTCAGAATGAAGTTCAATAAAGCTTAAGAGCAAAAATCAGAGCAAGAGCTCTAAAGGATTAAACAGCTAGAGAGATGGAAAAGAAAAGACTGGATTCTATAATCCACCTGAAGAGTGCTATGATTACTTTCATTGTTCGAAACCTACAATTTTTGTTAAACAGGTAGCAACATCGTAAGGATTTAAATGCTCCACATAAACTTCATGTGAGTGTATTTTTCTTGACATGTGTGTCATTGTTATTTTCCCTCAAGATAACCTTCATGCTAACTGTTAAAGCTGGAATATGAGCAGGGAAGTCACGTAGTGGTGGAAATGAATAGATCCACCAGGACTCTTTCATCCTTGGAAAATCCACTGTCATCACAAAACACATCAAAATGCATAATTTCACATAAAACTTAAACAAAGCTTAACTAAACTGGTAAAAAGGTCAAGCAGCGTGTAGCAGAGGGAGGCAAGTCATTAGTAACCTTGGGAATGTCATCAGTTTGTATTTCATGCTGGAAGACATCACTCTGTGAGGCAGCACATTCCCAGCAAAAAGCTGGAAATCGCTCATATCATTTTGATGCTGAAAGTGATAAAAGTATTACGGAGGCGCTGATCCAATCATCTCAAAAGGATTAGTGTTATTTGTTTTTCTCTCTTTTAATCTCCTAATCCATCACTATTACTTGCTTGTCCTCCTCTCTCCTATCTATACATTAACTATATCTTTTTCTCTATGAAACTACACCCAAGTCATATCGTCGATAGCAATGAGCACTAATTTAGTAACACAATCGCATGGTGTGATGCTACCACCAGACTGATGAAGATTAAGCGTGCATGAGTCATCACTCTGCCATGCACACTCTCTGCTCTCAGACTTTGTCACTTATGCTGACGGATGCACCACTTCATAAGCACTGGCATTAAATACAGGGATTATTTACTGCGACACCCAAACAAACAGCAGTTGCTGTAACAGAGATTTATTCCTGACCTCTAGAACAGCCTTGCTGATTCTTATCATAGGGAACAAATCAGTAAATCGCCACATACATCACTTATTTATGTTTGCCAGTTCTTTTAATGTCTGTCGAAAATAACATTGAATTACATATGTTGGGTTTCAGAGTATTGCTCTTTGCTCGGGCAGAGTCTTGAGAATTTTTCCCCCTCGATATAGATTTTCAGCTAATTAGTTTATTGTGTGAATTCATAGAGAAAATTAATGGCAAATTAATGGATAATAATGAAAATTATCAATTGTTTCAGACCCCCTCCAGACCAGTAAAAACAAGGCAGGATTTGAATGAAAAAAATATTTCAACTATAGCTCAAAACTGTTTTTACAGCGTAGATGACTTGCTTCCATTTTCACTCGAGAGGTTTACTCCCATAACCCCCAAAGCTGTTTAGTTTTAACTAACAGTTTAAAGCTTAGACACATTTTCATTTTGTGCAAGACAAAGAAAAAAATCCTAATAAATCTTGCTGTGGTTCCACCCCCATCAGTTATAATAGTAAAATGCATCAGTCGAGGAGGGGTGTAACAAGCCTTAGAGTACAAAATCCCATCTAAGGACTAAGATTTGTAATCCAGGATGTTTTAAAAAGCCTATCTATCTTGATCTGCTGAGAAAAGACGGCGCCTTCAGCTTGCTCTCCATGTGAGTGGCAGTGCTGCTGAGACCATGACCAAATTCTAAAGTCCAAAGCAGACAATGTCAGCGCAAGGGCTGACACTAGCAGAGACCATCTCCATCTAAGATAGCAAGACCATCTCCTCTGGCCTGGTGATTTCTTGGAGCAAGCAAATCCAGTGATGCCACAGTGATTTGGAACCAAACATGGTGAAACTTGAAATCCTCCAAGCAGATTCTGTCAACACTTCACTGTTCCTTGCTACACCCACCAGGCCAGTTAAAAGAAGAGGTAAAAGTATTTTGATCTGGTGGGATGTAAAGTATTTGTATTGTAGGTTATCCTACGGAAGTGAAACTTTCTTCAGGGTGTTCATAAATAGAGACAGGAGAACCAAGGGTTTGCTTACGGGGTTTCCTGCTCATGGATGCCTCATTAACTTTACAAAATGTTTGTCATTTATTTTAAGCCATTTAACTTTTAACAACACACGTTGTATCCTTCAGTTCTGGCACTTTTATGTAAGTGTTTACTGTCTTTTCACTCCCACAGCAAATTATAAAAGGTTTCAGAAATGACTAATTCTGTAGCAAAGAGTTGTTTTGAGAGGTCTAGAGAATTTACAAAGGTTTAAGTGAAAATCTAATCTCACCGGTTTCTGAAATATTTGGATTTGCTGAATAACATAATACATGACTGTGCTTTGATCAGCTTCTCTGAACCTTGATGTTTTCTCTGATATTGGCAGCTGATTCTAGCAGGGAATGAGAGAAATAAAACCAAAAATGTCAGATCAAAAATGAAGAAAAAGAAAAAAAAATCAGTCATTTTTTTAGGAACAGTACCTAAAAAAAAAAACCACATTTCTGTTTTCTCAACTTAAACGTGGATTGTGGATGTGATGCACACAGACAGGTAGATGCGTGTGCGCTCCTGCATGTCGTGTGCACACACGCATAAGAATTGCAAATGCAATCAAAGCTGCTCTCTGTGGCCTCATCAGTATTCCACTTTGAATATGAACAGGTGCTGGAGGATAACTGACCTGCATCTACCTGCTCAGCTGTTGTCAAACTACTAATTTTACTGTAATTGAGGCCAAGTGTCTCCTTAGTGGTCTGTGATAGGCTCCCTGTTTGCAGTTGGCCAGATGTCAGTTCCTTGTGAGTTTACGCTCATCATCCTGCCAGACAAGCAGACAAATGAGCACAACAGCAACTGGCTACTGGATGTTGCTATATGCGTAAACACTGCGTATAAATGTCTTGTTATTTCCCCTCTTCTGCTTCTTGTTTTGTATTCCAATGCGTGCAGCAGCAACATGTCGTTTTGTAATGAGGTGCAGAAAGTGGAAGCTTATCAGCAGACTCAGTAAAGACTCAAAACACACACTCACAGAAACATGCATATTTCTACACATACACTAATACGTCCTTGTCCTCAAGGTTGATGTCAGGAAAATACACATTAAGGGGCTTTTGAGCTCATCTGTCTTCTCACATAAAGCCATCTTCAAGTGTTGCTCCACACTACAGGTGCTTAAATAAAAAGTTAGAGGAGTAAATTATGCATCAAAAATACTTAACTTGCATAATTTAGAGCACCTATCATTTAGGGAAAAGAATCAGTTGTCATCCTGAAACAGCATCATCAGGATTATTAACATCTCTACGTGTCTTCCATAAAGATCAATACATGCAGGAAGATCGGAGATTTAAAGGGTTCATAAATCCATACACACCCATTCATCTGTCCTTCCCTCCTTTCCTGACTGACCTCATTAATCATTTCACCTGTAAGCAGTCCCTCAAGCAGCACTTGAGAGTAATCCTCGCATTGACAGACAATATAAAATGACAGTCTATGAGTGCCTGTGTGTGGCTGATGAGATATAAGTGGGCCAGGAGCCTTGGGGATCAAGTCATCCATTGTTGCTGCAGTCTGTCTGGAGATTATGAATGCTGTCACTCCCTTTGCTGTCCACCTGCACATGTTGAGAGTGTGCAGAACGTATGGTCTCTTGATGATCAAGTGGTCTTGTCTGTTATTACGTAACTTATCAGTGACTGATAAGAAGTGGATGTTTATGAAATTCTTTCAGACTTGCATCCATACAAATAAAATGTGAGGTCAGAGTTCTAAATATAAGTCTCTCTCTAACATGTAACCAAAAATGACGATCTGTAATAGTATAGTTTTACCCATTAGGAACTATGTTCTTGGGTGTGTGTTCTCAGGAGAAATAGGAATCCATGTGCGGCGTTACCAGCAGGGAGTGCTGGGTCCATCCTCTGCTCGCATGAAATCATACATAACATTTAGCTTAATTGACGTGGATGGCATTTTAATCCTCTGGGCTAAATTTGGCCTCCTAATTTGCATCACCTCGCCTCTTTTTCCTTTTAATCATGAAACTGAATTTTCAGGAAAATAAAAAGCTGTAAGTGTCCACATTTGAACTTTTATTGCCATCCTCCCACATTTGATTGTGTCTTTGTTCCTTGTCACTTTTCCACTATTTCAATTACCTCCTCATCTTCTGCCTCTATTTTCTAAAAAAAAAACAAAAAAAAACTTTAATATTCATTCATCAGCTCTTGTTTGCACCAGACACTCTCATCCCACCTTTGCATCACTTCCTTTACACTACTTAGCTCTAAGTAAAAGGCCTGTATATTTAGCATAATCTGTTTTCCTTCTTTCTCCTATCTCTTTTTAAGCATCTATCATTATCTTTCAAGTGCCCTATTTAAAATGAACAGTTTCCAGGTGTTTGAACCATTTTCCTGCCACAAAGTACTACCAGTCTTTCAAGCTACAAGTGGCACTCACTCATTTCACAAACCAACATATGAGTAACAGGTTGCATGCTGTGCAGAGGGTGCATACCTGAAGTCACTGTAAGGGTGTATGATCCAGGCTCCTGCTGACTTCAGTCTTTCCTGTTCCAGAGCCACAGCTTTGTGAGACCCGAACATGCGCAGACTGAACTTGTTGACCCCGGGCTGAAGCATGGCTCCAAACTGTCTCTGGATGAAAGTGCTCTGATTTGAGTTGCTGTAGTCCTCCCCGTCCAGCCCCATGCCAAACCCACCCAAACCAGAAGGACCCACCATCTCAGGAGTCCCCGCTCCAATGGTGTTGCAAGCCGTGGTGGTGGTTGTTTCTGCGCCTGTGGCGACCACCATCACTCCAGTCCCGGTGGAGGAGGAGGTGGAGGCCAGGGTGGCGCGGGCAAAGCCAACAGAGCGCGGAGGAGGGTGGGCTGTGGCAGAGGAGGAAGACGGCGGCGGGAGCGGCAGGGGCACTGGGGTGGTCGGGGTACCAGCCCCACGAAAGGGAAGTCCATCTCTGGTGGATGAACTCATGATGGAGGGGCGGCGGCCGCGACCACCCGAGGAGGTGCTGTCTGCCCCGAAGGAGCTCTTCTCTCCTTCTAGTGAGGCCTGGGACAGCCTGTAGCCCGGGGAGGGCAAGCTGCCCTTACTGCGCCGCTTCGACTCCCCTCCATTACGTCTGGGCAGGCTGTCACCTCCAGAACCCCCCGCGTTTCCAGGGGTACCCACTCCTCCTACCACCCCATCCATCCCAACTCAGGGAAGGATGGGAATATAACCTGTAAGCTGATTCCCGCCCTGTCAGGAATGCAGCTATTTAAAATGGTTTAAATTGTACATAGGTCAGAATGTCACTGTCAGTGTTACTAGCAGTAAGAAGAAGAGGAGGAAAAGTATCCTGTCTCCATTCATTCTCCTGTGGCTGACAGCTCACACCTCTGCCGCCTCTCCGGCAGTGTGGCCATCCTTACCTTAGTGCCCTTGGAAATGGCCCCATGCAGACATAGAACCATCCACCCTGACGCCAGCAGCCTCACTTTTCCCCTCTTCTTAAAGAGTCTCGACTGTCCTTACAGATGTTTTTGCATCATTCCTCCTTCCTCGTCCTTGAAACGTTGCGCTCCGCCGGAGGCCCTCCCTCTCCTCTCCACAGCCGCCCTCAACGCTCCGACGCCGGTCATACTGGCACCAGTTTCCCGGTCTGTTGTAGATAACAGCGCTCGACGCTTATTGGCCGTCGCTGTCCTGCTGTTATGTCCAGACTCCTCACCCAATTTTTTTTTTTTTTTTTTTTTTTTTTTTTTTAACATATAATAAGATATGTTTGGGGTGGTATGTTGGTAGAATATAGAATCATCATCCGAGGATGAATGACAAGGACGTTTGATCCTGTATCAGAATGGGAGCGTTGTCAATGGACATCAGGAAACGCACATTATGGGCACACACGGCGCTCACACTCCGAGGCGCACTGATTCGTTCTGACAGAGGATCCAGAAACGCGCACACAGAAAACGGACCGTCAGGGACAAACGCAGCGGCAGAGAGAACTCAAATTTACCTCAAATTTAGCCCATGCTGTCACGGAGTCCACGCCACGCTTTCGTTTTTCAGTATCCGAGAGGAAAATCTGCGTTTATGATGATGGAAGACGCGCCGAAATACTGTCTTCTCCCCCCTGACTGAAGCGCTCAGACAGACACAGGCTGGAACATCGCTGTTTCACTCAACTAATGCCAGAATCAGCTGTTCATGCAACGTTTTAAACATTTTGTTCTCTCAGCCGCCGCTGTCATTCCCACTTCTGTCGACTTTCAATGACATTGTGTCCAGATTTCAGCCAGTGTCCTTTCCCCCTTTGCGACAGGGAGGGAAGATGAAAGCCTCTACGTGTAGAATTGAGGAAGAAAGAAAACAAAAGCTGCTCCAAGGCAAATCGATGCGCTCAAACGGATGTTAAAAGTCTCATCATGCAGAAAGGAATAAAACAACTTGTTGAGCATTTAAGATCCTTCACGGTCTGTTCAGAGTGGAGGAAGTTGGCGCTGAATCCACTTCTCTTCCAACTCCCCTCAGAGGTCGAGCAGGCTCACACCGCATGCAAATGAAATATTAAATAAATAAATGTGCATATAAAGGTCTGGATCTAATCGGGCTGTTGCCATGGCACCGCATCATCATCATCCGTCCCCCAAGGCCGCAAGCCCGGGCGGCACAACACGCACGCATCTCACAGGTACGGTCGCGCGTCATTCTTTCTCACCAATGTGGAGTGAAGGAGCGCGTGATGCAGTGAGCGATGATGAAACTTCATTTACATTTGGGGAAAAGGGAGGAGAGCCTTGTCAATAAAGATGAGGAGAAAAAGAAAACGATAAAGAGCAATAATGAAATACAGTTCCCAAATAAATAGCGCTTAACTGTAAAATACTGCAAATACTGATACATTACATAAGCTTTCATTTCTGTAATAGTTAATATTCACTTTAGATTCAAATAGTACAAACAGATTGGTATTTAGCAGTGGTATTAAAATGAGGAAGAATAAAAAGAAACCCTCCAGCAGAAAGGCAAGGATATCACATGGGGGGATCATCATATGACATGAGTAAGTCCCACACAGGAGCACATTTAATTACGTTCTGCAAACAATATGCAGAGATGGCATCTGGGTCATCTCACTGAATGAAGGAGGTGCAGCCCAGCCCAATGCAGTCATCATTGCATTTCCCACTGCTGTTCATAGTTGCTAAAAAAAAAAAAAAAAAAAAAAAGTGCAACGTGGAGATAAGCTCAGGACTGTGGATGGGAATGAAGGCCTTATCTCCAAATTCTAAAGAATACCATAATGCAACAAAAACAACCACAGAGACAATATTTACCTTCACTGTCAGATAGGAAAAAAAGAGAGTTGACAGCTCAATTAGTGAAGCGTCAATCCCAATAAGAACAGGAGGAGCGCCAAAGTTAAGGATTCAAGTTTTATTTGGAGGGAGTCATCACATTTAATAAACACAGATTCCAAATTCATGAGATCAGCTCCAGCAGCATGTTTTTAACTCAACTTTTAACTTTAAACTTATAAGTTCAAATGAAGGAGAAGATGGTAAAAACCAAGCTGATGTTGCCGGCTGATTCTCAGGCTCTCATCACATTCATCCACTGTAAGATCTAGAAGAGAAGGGCAGCTTGTCAGTCAGATTCAGCCTGGTAAGGTCAAGCTGTTATGGGACATTCACTGCTCTCATGATGTTGGTGTGACCAGACCCAGGAATCCAGCCTGTCACCACAATCACCATGTCGCCCGACTTGAAAAATCCTCTTGCTTTCCCTGTGATATGTAGAGAAGAGAATGTGAGTAATATGGTTTATTTTTAGGGTAAAGGATGTGAACCATCAGAAGCACAGCACACACACTGACCTATATCCATGCCAAAGTTGACCCTGTTGTCAACATCATCAGCCCAGACTGGAGCAGGCAGAGGGTGGAAAAGTGCAGGAAACACACCTCTTAGCAGCTGGGACTGACGGGCCACCTGAAGAAGGAAACCCATGTTTGTTTCAATACAGGAGAACAACTGATTTATCTTATTTTTCATAGTTGAGCCAAAAATAAACGTTTGTCAGTCAAAACTTTAACTGCAATTACATTTATGTGACACTGGAGCTTCTTTAAAAGTGGTTTTATAAAATAAAATGGGATAAAATGCAATACAGTTGTCCATTGTCACAATTTTGCTTTCTTGCTATAGCATTATAATATATTGTTCAAACACAAAACATTTAATGTTATAATTTGACAAGTTTTTATAAAGATGTGACAATAACATATTCATCTCATATCTTTGAATAAAGAAATGATGTGGGGACAGTAAATCAGAGAGATGACTAATTTATAGGACTTGACAAAGTTCTACTCCTTGGTCTGAGACATGATTAAGTTCTGCTGTAATTACAGATTTTTTTCATTCAGTCTGGTGCATTTCTGACAAGAGAATAAACATTTGCACAGCAGTTAATAGGTTTCTCAAAACAATTAGTACAAACTGCAGAACCCAGTGGACGACTTGCAAAAGTGTGTCACTTGCTAAAAATAGAAAGTTCATTCCTCAATAGCAAGTATTTATGTCAACGAAACTGTCAGAGCCATCAAAAAGAAAAGTCCTGTCGTCATAACAAGATACTCAAATGGCTTATTTATGTTTTCACTGTAAAAGTCTAACCTGTTGGTGTTTTGAATACAAAAAAGTCAAACCTTGGAGACATCTAACATGTGTGTTTTCCACAAAAGGAATGCATAATATAATATAATATTATTGTGAACGTCTCCAAGTGGCAGCAACACTCTATAGAATATAAATGTCATCAGGTTTACCCCTACTAAACTTTGTCATGCAGGTTGTTGCACCTTGGAGTCACCAAAACCAGCCTAATGTTGAATCTTGCATCCTGTCTCTCCTCTGAGCGTACTTTAGCCAGTAAAAGTTGTTTCGATGTTGACTCTTGTTTTATTGTCTTATCCCTTGCTCTGTCACCTTTTTTCTGCCTTTTCCTCATTTCCTTTAATAATGTCCTCTATGTTTCTTTGCTGAATAAGCTTGTGTGCACATTGTGTGTTGCTATCTGGCTGCTGGTGTTACACTGCGCGGTAACATACCAGGCTGGGGAAAAAAAAAGCTCGCTGTGAGGTAGTGATGATTCCAGGAATATGCCAATGAATGTCAGTGTGCCAATAAAACATGAAGCAGACTTTAACTGTTGGAAAGTTATCTAGTAGTCCTTTAAAATATGTCCAAGCTTTAGATGTTTAACATATAGATAACAACGTAATGTGTATGCCATAAATGGGATATAAATATGGAAAAAGTGGTAAGTTTGGAGCTTTTGCTTTTAAATGCAACTGCAGTATTATGCTGTAAGCTGTTAAAACTATGATACTATCTGTCATGAGATCACGCCAGAAACATCTTTGTAACACATTTCTCCTCTTACTTCTGTGCTACCAGAGTTTCAATTCTGGTAGCACATTGAGTAGATTTTGGTAGTTGATAACTTTGATTTAAGTGTATCAAACTGTCTCATGCAATGAAATATTTCAGGGTGCCTTCCCTTAGTTATGCTGGGGGACGTCCCATGATACACTGAGTGCTTTCTTTTAGTCTTTATGCTCAAATCTACCCTATTTAAACATATGACAGTATTGGCATCATTAGCGTATGTCTGCACGTCTTCCTGGCTAAAGGTTGCTGTGTCTGTTGGTCTCTCTTTCCTGTCCTCTCCATACCAACCACTCAAAGCAGATGGCTGCCTTCCCTTAGCCGGGTTCTGCCAGAGACTTTTCCTTCCTGTTAAATGGTAGTTTTTTTCCTTTCCACTGTCACCTTGTGCATGCTCAGAACAGAGGATTGGACAGAAGTCAAGATTTGATGCAATCAGTTGGTTTTCCTTCACTGGGCTTTTCATTTGATGTCTAGAAAGTGCCCTGGGACAAGGTTGTTGTGAAGTGGTGTGATACAAATAAAGTTTAATTGAATTAAAGATTTCCCTCTCTTGCTGTTTGATTTTAGGGTCTTGTAGATGCCTGATTCCTTAACAGACTGGAGGTCACTACCAGTTCCACAGTGAGGTGAATACATCCTTTGCTGACACTTTACTCAAAAAGTTCATGTAACAAACTCCTTTAACTTTAAAGGAAATTTACAAATGAATGTATGTGATGGAAAACTTTCCCTCAGCTTCGTCTGACTGATAGGACAAAGAGTGAATCTGCTGTTAGGAGTGAGCATCAGTCTTAAAGGGTTACAGCTAACAAACAAATAAATATTATATCAAGACAAGATATTTGTGGCCCTCGTAGAAATTTCCATGAGCTTTTCTTTGAAACTGAAATGTGGTTAAAAAATATCTGCAGAAAAAAGACAAAACCTCTTGAGCTTTCTCTAATTTTACCAACAATAACAGAATATTGTATTAAGTATTGCTTAAGAATTGCTAATCAGATGTTAATGATGCTTATGCTAAACATCTGGAGAGGGATCATTTGCTAGGATTATTTGAGTTAAGGCTTGTGTTCAGGCAACTGATATTATTTTGGTGTTGCTTTGTTCATTCTGTAACCCTCAGTCTCCAAAGACATCATGAATAATTCATGAGGCTTCGCACAGAGATAATGAGGAACCTTTGACCTGATACAATGTAAGAGTTGGGAGACAGAAGTGAAACATCCAGATGTGCTTCTTTGAATGTGAGTCTGACCTCTGACCTTAATGTGGACTTACATTGACAGACCTACTTTGAATTAACGTTTCATTTTTTAAAAGTTTTCTATGCTCAGAACTTTCTTCATGAATATGACACAGAAAAGTCTTAAAAGTAAGGTCCCTGTACAGAGATTCTTCATTGAAGTAGTTTTCTTGCATCCATTATGATAAATGTTTCGATGCAGAAATACACTGAAGTGTGAAGGGTTTCTGACTTTTTCGCTGTCAGTCATCATAACGTGTCTAAAACGAGTTTATAGGTTTGCAATACATTTTACCTCAGAGGAAATTCCCCTCAGAACTTCACAAGACATAAAATCCTCTTACTCAGTTCTGATCAGCATTGTAAGTACTTACAACTGACAGCACAACACAAAGTTCATTTTTAAAGCAAGACAAACGCTTCATTCACCACAAATAGCTATGCTCTCTAGGATAGTGGAGCAGGTTGTACCTGAGGGCTTCTGGTAACTCCAATGATTGGACAGCGTGGACGGTATCTGGACAGGAGATGTGCGGACCTGGGGAGGAGGATGGATGAAGAGGGGATGTAAATTATCACTGATGAAAACCATTTCCATTGATGGATGACAAAATGAGGGGAAAGCTGTTCATTTAAACTGTACTCTACCTGTAAAAGTACAGAAATAGCAACTGAAGCTATTGCTATTCATTCTTGATTAAGAAAACATCTTTTAACATATAATTCATTCCTTTGAAATGGTGTTTTTATGTTTCTTTTGTTTATAACAAGTAGCAATTTGAGACTTTGCTTAAAATGTAGAGGTCGTTATAATTAAAAATGATTATTATTATTAAAATCAAATTCACAATTCTGATCAGGGAAGAACATTTACTGGCATTATTTAAGTATACAACCACAATTCTGCTGAATGGAGCACAAGATGTGTAGATCAGATTCACAGTACTCCTGCCAGGTGTCCTATCTACCTTCTGGCCCCTCTGGCTGTTGCACACGTGGCCCCCTCCTTGACAATATCAGTGTTTCTAGGACTTGTGGTAGTGATGGCAGGGGTGAGAGGGGAGTTAACAGAAGATGATGTCCTAGTGATTGCTTTTACATGCCTCACTCTCATCTCTACCTTTGATATAACCCCACAATAACCCCCCCCCCAGTAACAGCAGACACCTGCTTCACAGGAGCATCTTCATTTGACACGTTCTTCACTCACTGGGAAAAGATCTAAATTAAAGTAAATTTATGTCTGGGGTGTCCAGCTCCTGTCCTCGAGGGCCACAGTCCTGATCCACATTAAATACATCCAACAGCGTATGGAAGTCTTCATCATGACTCATACATTTGAGTCAGGTGTCTTTGAGCAGGGAAACACTGGAAACTTGCAGGTCAGCAGCCGTCGAGGAACAACTTTGGACACCCCTGGTTTACGTGGATAACTCTGAGTGTTTACATTTTCTATGTTTGTGTGCATGGGAGCCTGGCAGTCTTTTTAGTGCTGGGTGGGGATTTTATCTTACTGCAAGACTTAAACAAAAACAATACAAAAACAGAATAAAGTAGTAGAGCAACACAAAGCTTTACCCCAGAGAATATACAAGCAGGTACAGCATATCATGCAATATCCAGTATGATTGCAATAAACACTAACGTCTGGGGGAGCAGCCTTATAAAGAGGCTGCACTGTGTTTGCAAAGAAGAAAAAGAGAATCAGTTTACTGAGGACTTGCACATGTTTACACATATACAACTACATATGCAACGGATATTTGCTTCTTATCATTTTCAGTATTTATAAAATGTTTACCTTCATGATGCGTTCCCCAAACTAAGCAGCTGTTAAATGGCAACGTAACACTGACATGAACGCCAAAGAGAGGATTATGGAAAATTTGTCTGTCTACCTGACATGCAACAAGATGTGATGGTTTTAACTGGTTTCTGAAACCTTTTGGTTATTGCCATCATTGGGTTTCAGAAATTTGTAGCTTTTTTTCTGCGGGATGTGTTTTGTTCTCCATCATGCAGCAGCCATCTTAGTATGACGAACCTGAAAACCTCCAAAACACTTGTCGTGTTGAAGAATCTCTGACCCTGTTTCTTAACTTTTGAAGTCACCAACATCTCTTTTCTGCCATCTTTCCTGCCTCTTACACATCAGTTTTAAGAGCTAGCCCACACAGTGCTGAAGAACCCCAACAAGTACAAGAAGATAAGTGTTCTTTTCCACACATGTTAAACGTTGTGGATGGTTGGAGTAGTCTACTTTTAATATGTGACAGCAATAAGACAGCAAATAAGTGTCAAATTGGAGATTTGTCACTTTGTTGTCCAACACGCATGCTCTGGTCTGGGTCCTGGGTTGGTATAAGAACCTGCCGCTGGTGGTGAGGACTATGATGGCCCCAGCACAGCATTTGAAGGATGATTCAACAGCTCCAATGGCAGTGACTTCTGTGGGGTCAGAGGACAGAGGAGTGAGGCGACGCAGCTCCTCAAACAGCTGCTGGTGGAAAATGGCTGCCTCAGCCTCCCTGCAAATCTGACAGAAAGCAACAGAGACAGAAAGCGAGTGTGAGCAGCACACAGAGGAACGGAGGGTTATCAGAGGGCACTAAGTCAGACGGAACAAAATGGAGGGATTCTGTGCACCGAAACACACACCGAGTGCATCATTGCAACTGCCTCCAAAGGAAACAATCCCTTGGCGGTTTCTCCAGATAACATGACGCAGTCGGCTCCATCCAGCACTGCATTGGCCACGTCACTGCTCTCTGCTCTGGTCGGCCGAGGGTGGGACACCATGCTCTCCAGCATCTGAAAACATACAAACCCATGTTAAGAATAACACAAAATATTCCACTAGAAATATCAGCCAAAAATTAAACCCTTCTGTCTCTTTATGTGTCCAAAGTGCCAAAAGGGAGGCAAGACATACAGAATCTAGACAGAAGATGGATGAACAGTACTGAAAGATAAATGGGAGATCATTAAGAGTAAGGCAGGTGATTATCTGCTTCCTAGATCATTACTGGTGTGCAGGACACAAAGTAATATGAGTCAATAAGGAGGGCAGACTGCTGAAAACTGAGATATGTGGCTGTGTTGCCTCAGAGTCTATAGTTAGGAAGCTTCAGATAATGCTGATTAGTGTTTGTGTGTGGGTGTTGTTTGTGAACAAATGCTGTCACTGGCAGTCAGGAGCGGTAGCATAAACAAGATACAGCGCTGTGACTTAACATGGCTGTAGGACTGCGTGTGCATGTTTCTGTGTTTCTGTGTGTGATGGTGTGAAAGGGTGACCCTGTGTGAGTACAATATGCAGAAGTGTAAGGTTAATGCAAGCCTGATAGCTCTTAATGTAAGCTATGGTGAACCCAGTTGATTGCGTGAAACTACAGTTCAGAGTTCACATTTGCATTTTTCATCACTTTTGTGTCTCTTTATGTGACTGCACTCGTGTGTAGGTGTGTTTGTGTGTGTGTGCTCTGACCTGTGTGGCACAGATGACTGGCTTCCCAGCAGAGTTGCAGCGCCCAATCATCATCTTCTGAGCAATGAAGACTTTCTCAGCAGGAATCTCAATCCCCAGGTCACCCCTGGCAACCATCACTCCATCACTCTCAGCTAGGATCTCCTCAAAACTGCCACACAGATTGGAGTGAGGAGGGGAAAGGTTGAGCATTTGAAGGTAAAAAGGAAAGAGTAGAAGAAAGGCTCAAATACAAGAATAAGGACAAAAATCAGCGTTATTTGTTTTTTGTGCGTCATCCAAAAGTAGGTCTGTACAAACTGCATCTGTAGGTTGAAAAATATTCAAAATAACATTGAATCATCGTCTAAATCATAAATTAGGGATGCCATCCAGGGCGCAGAACGCTGATTCAGATTTAAGAAAGCATGCAGCCGTATAATATGTAGCCGTATGTAAACAGGACTTGTCACGGCAAATGTTCACATTTACAGCATTATCATTATTTCAAACTTAATCTTTATGATCAAAGCTGAAGAAAAATCTTCTAAATTAAAACAGCAGTTAAATGCTGTCAGCAGCCAGCGAGCAGGAAAAACACGAGATAGGTAATGAAGGTATGACATTGGTGATATAAACTCTGTCACATATTTCGATGGCAGTAATAACTTACACAGTCAACCACAGAGATTGCTTATCAGACATATGTCAAATCCAGAGCTGACAAATGTCATAGCTTCACTCACAGCCGGCTATCTGCAGGAGGTGCAGACCACCATCAGTGGTAGATTTATAGCTCTTGTCAAAGCCTCATTATGAGCCCTGCTGCCTGCAGCTTCCTTATGACTTAGAATGACACCGCCTAAATGCTTTTAATTGAGAGGTATTTTCCTCTACTTACTTCTGAACTCCTTGCCGGCTTTCCACCTTGCTGATCACTTTGATGTCTCGTCCGTGTGGACCCAAAGCGCGACGCACATCTTTCACATCCTGGGCCGAGCGGATGAAGCTGGCGAATACCATATCTACACCATGAGCCACCCCGAACCTAAGATCCAACTCATCCTGCTCGCTGACAGCCTGCAGGCCGATGAGGTCCCGGCCAGGGAGGTTAACGCCTTTACGGCTGCAGAGCATCCCGCCCGCTTCCACCATCGCATCCACCCAGTCAGAGCCTGCAGACACCAGATAAGAAAAACGACAGGGAGATGGATTCTGTTGAAAAACTCCAATGGCCTTTACAACTAGATTATTATAAGGCAAAAGAGATTCTTGACAAAGTATAACGGCAACAAAACAAAGCAAGTAGCTTAAGCACCACAAAAATAATAGAAACCATGAATATAAAGATCATTTTAGTTAGAGTGTCCTGTGGAACACAGAATTAAAGGCATGGTATCGTTAAATCACAAGCATTTGATGTAAAATGACTAAATTATTTCTATCTGTAAAATTTTATGTGTAAAAAATTAAAGTAAAGGAGGGCGGTTTAATATTTTGTGTCCCTAAAATGATTTGAAGGCGTTGAAGGTTAAATAAATAGTGGAGATCAAGCTAATGCCTGAAGGGCCAAGAACATGTCACATAGAGCTGCTTGTGAGACTGCTAGGATGATAAGTAACAACCCTGCAGGCTGGACCTTCAGGAAGGTTTAGCACAGTGTGGATCAGCGGTGCACAGTTGTACTGTGCTGCAACACCTAAACAAACATCCCCTTGATGAAAGAGAACATAACTGAGCCTCTAAGGTTTGTAAATCAGTATCAACCTAATGCAGTTTGCAAGTAAGTCCTAACATCTCCATCTGCTGAACATGGAGGTGGATTGATTGTGTTTGGGGCAAATGATGCAGCCATTAGCTCAGGTGCATCTTACGAATGAAAACTATACACCTTCTGTTTTATTACTACAAACACCAGAGCTCATTCCTTATAAAGCAAACTCCATCACAGATTTGTTTTTATTAAAATATCTACTTCCCTGAATCTGTGAAATAACCATAACTTTTAACCACTTTCTAAACTCATCATTACACACATTTACAATGCCTGCAAGCCTCCTGTTGGCTGCATACATCCTGTGTCATAGTTACAACAGAGACTACACTGTTATAACAAAAGATATCAGTGAATAATTAAAGCTTAATTCACTGAAATGATGTACTTGTGCCAAAAATGTTTTAACCACCAGTGATAATATGATTTCAGAAAAAAACTTTCATGAAAAATAGCATAATCTCTCAAATGAAGAAAATGATTAATGAAATTGATATTTTTAATTTAAGGTTATGAATTTTATTAAATTCATAACCTGTTTAAAAAAATGGGTGAAAAGAGTTCTTAAACAGGAACTAACATAAACCCAGAACTAGTCTGAAAACCGTATGCTTACTGGAGGTGTATTGTATATATATCTAGACAGATCCATCCCCACATCCATTCGTTTTTATACTTTTCCTTCCAATTCAGGGCAGTCAAAACCATAAAGACTGAAAAAGAATGACATACAAATTGTGGTTTGTTAAGAGCAACATGATCAATCTTACCTATTTCTAATACTTTGAGTGCAATTAGGCCATCATCAATGTAGATCCTTGCTCCCTTCTCAAGAACCTTTGGCAGGTTGGGATAGTCTACCCAGATATTTTCTCCATCTGTCTTATCTTTGTCACTCTTGGCTGTAATGACTCGCACACGGTTGCCCTTTACCAGTTCCACCTCTTCTTCAACTTTCTATGTAAAAACACAGAAATAATAATCAGAAACTGTCAGGGAGTGGGGGGAGAAACACAGTGGAAACACATTTTCAGAGACAAGCAGCACTTTTCTGTTGACACAGTTGTACTTATAAACCCCATGGATGACATGAGCATGTTTATGCCATCATCAAGCACTAAAAAATATGAAATTATCCAAACAGAGAAGAGAGTTGGTGGCATAGTTTTATCTTCCAGTGAAACTATTGAGCTGATTTTAAGAGCAGACACACGAGGGAACGTTCAGTTTGTCATGCAGAGCAATTTGTAAGCTAATCAAAGCATGAAGAGGGTGCCAACAGCTCGGAGGTATTTACTCAACAAAACAGACGGCAGGCAGCAGCATCACAGTGAATGAGACAATAAAATGATAATGAAAAATCAAAGCCGCACGCGCCCACAGCTGTTGTTTTTCCTGGAGAAGCAACAACCTGTTACAAATCACGCAGCACACAAGGAGTCAACATAATTTCTACACCTCCTACACCTGACTGCATGTGTCTGCTTGATTAGACTGTTTGATAGATAATGAATAAATAATTCACCCCTTTCACTAAGCCGGTGCGGATCTCCGGACCCTTCGTATCCAAAGCAATGGCCACTGGTCGATAATACAAGGGGTCAGAGGTTATAGTCTCCACTGCTTCTCTGATGTTTTTGATGGTTTCACTGTGGTACTGTGTTAAAGGAACAAACATAGTCAGTAGGTATTTAAGTGGAAAACCGAAGCGTGTTGGTTTGTGAGAGAGAGAGACACACATACAGTATGTTGTACATACCTCATGAGAGCCATGAGAGAAATTAAGACGAGCAATATTCATCCCAGCCTTGACCATCTCCTGGAGTTTGGGAACAGATCGAGATGCAGGACCTGAAAGAGAAAAATAGGAACAAAGAGAAAACCCTTTTTTAAATATAATTTGAGAATCATGTGAAGGAAGCATGTTGTTACAGATTAAATGAAAGAATCTATAGATTAATTACATATTGAATGTTCATCAATGTTTTCTCTAGTCGCAACCTCAATATGTTTAGATTTTTGATGTTTGATAAACCAAACATTTACACAAGAAAAAGCCCCCAAAAAAACTCAATATAAGTCTGTTTGGCTGCTGTGCAAAATATGTAATGATTATCACATTATTTAACCCCAATTTATGATTGGAAATAGCACAAAAACCACATATAAGTTTGGGAAAAATTGTATGAATTATTAGCTAATTCTAAATATGTTACCAGCATCGTGTTTCTGAAAGTTAGGACAGGAGAATGTTTACCACTGGGTTGCATCACCTCCTCTTAACAACAATCAGGAAGGGTTAGGAAACTGAGAAGGCCAGCTGCTTGATTTTAAAGAAAGGATATTTTCCTGTTCAGACACCATGGTGATGCAGTGGCCCCCTCACAGTAAGAACTGCGCCTGGTTCTGACCTCAGCTTTGTGTGTAAAGTTTCCATGTTTCTCTTGTCCCCATGTGGGTTGTATGTGGATGTTGTGCTCCTTCCACAGTTCGAAGACATGTATTTTGGACATTTCAGCTGGACGTAACTAGGCTTCAAGTTCTCTGCCAGAGGGAAATTAAAAGGAATTGATGCTTGATCTCAAGGTCTGTGCACAGAACATTTAATAATCATCCCAAATAAAAGAGTGTGCACTGGGTCCTTTTGCAGCTCAGCTTAACTCAACTTAACTTTATTTATAAAGCACTTTAATACAACGCCAACTGCAACAAAGTGCTGAACATAGAAGCAAAACATTTAGATAAAGTGCAGAGTGAAATCTGAATAATAGCAGTAAAATAATTTTAAAAAAAAGAAGCTGATTGTTAACATCCTAAATATTTGGAAACACACAGTGTGTGAATACCTACATTAATGTCCATATAGAAAACAGCGCAGCAGACAAATAAGATGAAGAGTAGAACAAAAGAGATGCTTGTTTTGCAGAGACTCTTTACAGGGCAATCCACATAATCCACACCTCTGCAATATACTGTAGTATAATTAGGAAATCCACACACTGGAAACAATGGCACTTCACACACAAAGCTGAGGTTGGAACCAGGAGCGGGAACCCAGAAGGTAGTAATTGTAGGACTGTGTCCACATCTGCAGAGTCCTAATGGGCTTATGGACGCAGTTCACCACTTTCTTATTGTCAAGGACAATGGCTGTAATGACAGTAGATGATTTGTCCAAAAAAAGAGGATGTTGAACCAAAATGTTGTATTTTTTTTTAAGGATTCAAATGCATAATCCTTAAAATGCCGAGAAATTACTTCGATGTTCAAACAGTAGTTTTAAGAGACACGTTTCAACTAAGCATGTTAACTCTGCTGTAAACTTGTCAGGAAAGTGATAAAGTCTTGAAATCTTTCATGTGATGCCTTAAAAAGCTCACAAATCATAAACAGGAGTTTGCTACATGGTGCCTGGCAAGCCTGCGAAACAACATGATCAACTACTGACTGATTAGGGATATTTCTAAAAGACTAGACCACTAGTATCAGCTGATATTACACTTCATAACCTGAACTATGCCCTGCGATGGACTGGCGAGCAGTCCAGGGTGTACCCTGCCTTTCGCCCAAAAACTGCTAGAATAGGCTCCAGCTTCCCCACGACCCTTCATCGGATTAAGTGGTTAGGATAATGAATGAATGAATGAATGAATGAACTTGAACTACTTCAACATGATCTTTTGGGGAGAAAAAGCATTCTCAAATCCTACTTTAAAAGATAAATTGGTTTTTGAAAATGTGGCTATCTTAGCCTTGCTTGATGATTTTAGCTGTTAAGCAGTTTGGTCTTCTGTAGCCTGTAAGATTATGGATGTTGCTTTTTTATTGTGTGTTAAGGATAAAAAAGCTATATAATGAAAGGAATTTTTAGTCCTTATTTGTCAAACCCCAGCACAGTTTTCCACTTCAGGTTGTTATATTTCTAAACCTTGATGATTTGGGATTTCTTTATTTCTTTTCTTTTATAATATTATATGAAGTCTCAGAATCAAGTCGTTTTCATTTTTCCTGTTCGGAGGGGTTTTTCTTAAAATGTTGACATTTTTGACCCACAATTATTTACATATCCTTTCATATCTTCATATCTATTTTTTTCCCCTCTTTTTTGAACTATTTCTCCACGTGTCAGTTATTTGATTTAAAAAAAAAAAATCTATTAAATTCTCTTATTAAAGAGATTAAATAATCAGTTGCAGCCTGGTTTTAAAACAAAGGATATTTGTATGTTTGTCTACCTGTTATCTTGATCACAAGCCACTCCACGGAGCTCCAGATGACTGAGATGCTTAATTTTCTGTATTTCCTTCTAATTAGTTTTTCTTACTCTGAGCAATCGTAACAGCAAGAACTCACTTTTACTGCTGACAGTAAAACCCTGGCAACACAGGACCTGGCTGTCTTACAGGAAGCTCATGATGACATGTCACAGTTGCCAGAAAACAAACTTGAAACTGAGACTCGCTGTCTGCTGTTGGTTGCAACACTCACCAATGGTGCAGATTATGCTGGTGTTTCTAGCTGTGATTGGCTCCTGGTCGATGTCCAGTAGACAGAGATGCTCCAGGAAGGTGTCAGCCATGCTGGCATCCAGCTGCTGGCGCTGAATAAAAGAGTCTGGCATTGTCATCACCTCCGAGTAGCGCCTGATGCGAGCTGCAGTGACAGAAATGCTGTCAGTAGGGTGAAGTTGTTAGTGAAACTTTACTGGCGAGCCTGCCTGCAAAAGCGCACAAAGCTTTTAAACAGATATATGATAAATGCAGGAGTCACACAAAATTACATGACATTCACTGTTTTGTGAATTATTAAGGTATATGAATTCCAAAGATCCCTGCTCTGCAGATATTCTCTATCTTTTCGAAGACATTTAAAAACACACGAAGGCTAATAATATGGAGCGAATTTAATGGTTTTTAAGCTGACATATGAAAAAAATGGAAAGAGAACATGTCCACAAGGCAACTGTGTAATTTAAGGCAGGCTATTTATTAAGCCATTGAAAAAAAAGATTAGATGTCTTTTAGTATCAAGCTTTTTTTTTTTTTTTACTCCATGTATACTGGAGCAGGAAGTAGGGCAAAAAATTAGACATGTTGCTTTTTCTGTTGCTTTCCACATATGGTGGTTGCATTTCTGCTGTTGTCAGCTTAGGAGCTGAAAGTCTTTCTCCATAATAAAGAACAGGATGAAAGCAAATCTTCTAGAAGGAATAAAAAAAAGGAACACAGGAGAGAGCAGAATAGGAAAACTAACACCCCAAAAGTGTTATAAAAAATACAGTAAGCAAAGCACATGTACATTGAAAGCTATGAAACCATTAGACCATGAAGACTGTGATGACTCAACAGTTAAGGCTCTCCGTTACTGATAGTAAGGTCAGAGTTTAAGTCTCTGAAGACTCCATGATGAGGCCTTGAGCAAAGTCTTTACACTGATCCAACATAACATTATGACTACTGACAGTGAGACATACAGCTCATCGGTTATAATGCAAGATTCTGTGGGGAAAACCTTAATCTTGGCATCCATGTGGATGTAACTCTCACACTTTCTACCTACCGCAACATATTTGCAGACCAGTCACACTCCAAATGGTTATCACACTACCTCAAAGTGGTAACCCCCCAGAGGGACAGCAGTGGACCCTGCCAAAACTATTTAATGCTCACAGAACATAAAAGAATATGATGGGTTCACCACCAGATAACAATCTGATGGGATCTGCCTGGTATATATTAATTACATAATGTGAACGCTTTAGTTTCAGGCATCAGTGATTGTAGCTCTTACATAACATTAAGAACTATAGTTATGGCTGTTAATGGTCTTACAATGAAAAAAAACCTGCAACCAACAGCTGTAAAAAAAAACTCAACATGGGAGGCCATGTTGCAACATGTTTGCCAAACAGCCAATAGGAAAGCAGTATGGCATGACACACAAATAAATCTAACACATTTTAAGAAAATGGAGAACATTCTTAAATGACAATAACTAGAGGTAAATTGCCCAAACTGAAATGTTGGGGATTCCACTGAAGCAATGTTGGCTGAGATGTGTGAGCAGATGTGTATGGTGTGTCCTGCAGCTGTCATCATGACTCCATCATGGAGATCATAGCACTGAAAAAGCTGTGGAGAACATTCATAAATTATACATACCTGCTTTTATTGGAGCCATGCTGCAAAGTGTGGCTTGTGATGAATTTATTACTAAAATCTCACTTATAAACAATTGTCCCCTTAACATTCTCTTCTGGGACACCATATAATGTTGTGACCTCATCTTCCTAACAAATGTGAATATGTGGAAAAATCATTGGCTTTTTCGGTAATGCATATGACAGATAAAGGCTTCTTCTTTGTTCCGGTAAAACTGTCATTAAGCATCCAGCAGATACAGAACAACATTAGCATTCATGTACTGTTATGCCTCTGGTCCCCTGACAAGAACAAGTCCAAAATGTGTTTCTCTGTTAGCTCTATTTTTCCTTTCTACCAACCTAAAGACAAAATATCTGGCAGTCGGATGATTAGAGCTTCTTCTGAGAAAACAGCTTCCGGCTGTTGCTGGAAATGAGTCTATGAAAGTTGTGTGAGTGAACCAAAACATCCTAGTTGTAGGCCTTAGCAACAAAATATTGAGCAGTGAAAGGTTGAACTGCTTCATAGATCAGAGGAAACTTGCAGAAGCTGGGGCAAAAAGCTATTGTTCTCTGCACACTATTGACTTTCTTGATTAGCTTTAAAAGAAATCTGCTCTTTGCTCACTGCAAAGTCAAGCAAATTCAATCCAAATAAAGAACTTATATCATCCAACTTTTTATCATAGACCGTATATGAAAGATGGATGGAGCCTCCGGTGGTTAAAAGTGAACTCATGCGGAAGTGCATAAAACTGCAATTCCCCCTTCATCCACTAGGGGCTGGCTGCAAAACAGAGCAAATCCCCATGTTAAAAAGGCCAACTTCATGGCAGAAATAAGCATGTTTACAGTCTGGTTCAAAAATCCATTTTTGGTTTATAGGTCAGGTTTACCTTAATGACAACTGTGGGGGGGAGTGAACTTTTTTCTAACTCGCCTGTTTAAAAGTAATTTAATCTCAAAGTTCGGCATATTTAGGGGCGTGTCCTTTTGATTGACAGGTACCCAAACTCACGCTTCAAGTTCAGAAGAACGTAGAACAACCGCGGTTTTTAGCTGGTTAACAATGTGAGTTAGCTTTAGCCCGCTTACCTCCGTTACCTGGTTAGCTCCTGTTATCTCCAGGTTAGCTCAGTTAGCTCTTAGCTACAGAAAGCTCTGAGTTCGCTCAATGTCAATCATCTACCATGACAGCCCCCCTTACAGCTCCACCTCTTTGCCCATATTTGTATTTTCCGGGCAGGACGACACGAATGACGCTGCCAACATGGCGATGGTAGGAACCGCCCACCGAGCTTCAGTTCAGCTCTTCAGAAACCTATGGGTGACGTCACGGAGGCTACGTCCATCTCTTTATATACAGTCGAAGCTTTTTATTAAGCGGATTGGTACTACACCAGCAATGGTTTTCCTATAACAGTGACTCAACCACCACTAGTCAGTATGAACCAGGAAATGGAGACCACATCTTTCATGCAGAGCAACGTGGAGCTTGGCAGCGGGGTTTGATTCTGAACAATGGAATCCATTTTGAAGGATGTCGCAGGCAGTCAGCCTGCAAATTCTGTCACCACAGGGGGAACAAGGAAAAGGTGGTGAGGATGAGTGGACAGTCTGACGGACAAGGCCAGTGCCAGGAGCAAAAACAGTGAGCAAAAGGGTGAGGATGAAGAGCGGTGTCATCCAAGAGATGTCAGATGAAAAGTGTTTGCTTTGCTTTTTTAAATGATCACCTAACAAAGTTGTGTAGTGTAACCGTTTTTAGTTTTGGGACTCCTCTGGGGTGAACAGACGTGGGGTCATATACAGCAATAGGACAGAGCCTGACAGACAGCCCAATGTCAGCGGTGACTGGAGGTTTTGCAGAATCATTTCTGTATCTGTCAGGTTTTTCCTCTTTCAATTTGTGTCTTTTCCCCCCTCTCTGTGTGCCTCCTTGTGACCCAGTTCTGCTGCACTGCTGCACACATCATTGCAGGTCCCACTGAGATCCTCCTTTGACACATCCCTCTGTGTGTACACATGGAAACATGCACACACTAGCAAACACACACCGATACCTGTTCCTGAAAGACTGACTATAAATAAATCAGGCTTTAGGTCAAAGACACTAAAGTTGCAAAATATCAGTGCATGCAGAGAAGTCATGACTGATGGTCAGAGAGGAGAATCTGCCGATGGGTGTGGCCACAATATATAAAGTTTGTAATTAATTACATTCTCAAACGAATGCAAGTTATAGTATCTGTTTGTGCACAACAAAATAGTGAACTTGAAGTAGTGGGACAGATTTTCTCTGCCTTTCTACTCGGCAATGAAACCCCCTGGCATTCCTGCAATCTCGCAGGAACATCCAAAGCATCCTATCTCTGACCCACTGGAAAACCAAACTGTTAAAAAGCATCTGACAAAAACACAGTGGGACTGCTGAGGAATATAATACATTACAATGACTTCAGTTAAACTATTTGGAAATAATCACTTTTAAGTCTCTGTATGAAAAATAACCATAAAAGCATTTAGAACTTCCATTAATCATGTAAACATTCACTAAATGGTCATTTCTAATTCAAGTAAAGTTGCTTGGCGAGGTGCAAAACTAAGCTGCATTAACAGCACAAAAGAAAGTGGTCCTCTTACCCATGTTGAGTGTTCCTTCCATTAAACAGGTCAGTTCGTCTCACTATTGTCTGCTAACTGTAACTGGATTTCTTTTTCTGTCTTTGTGCTTTTCCAGTGCTGTCAACTGGTCTGTTACTAAGTCACATGCCACCTGAACACTTTTCAATCCTTTGTAGCTTCTGACCCCTCTGCTGCCCCCCCATCTCTCCTCCTACTTTCATTACTTGGAAATGGGTGTCATGACCTTACTGGACCAACCTAATGGTAAAAATAGAAAAACCTTTTTTGTCAATGGAACTGTGTTGAAACAATCAGGTACTTCTGAAAAAGGCTAGGGTTACATAAAGCTAACTTTGAAAGTGTTTCATTGCCAACTTGCTAAGTAGGTAGGTAGGTGGGTAGGTACATTATTTTCAGTCAAAACCACAGTTTTCCAAACTGTCCAAACACAAACACTTTTCCTATATGTTGGAGTCAATAAAACATGAGCGTAAAGACAGGAAGTGGCTCCTTTGAGGAATTGTTGAACGTCCTATGGTATTACAAACATGACACTTTGTAACCAGCTGTCTTCATAAATGAACACAAATTGCTAGGTTTTGCTTAGTTCACTGTTGAAAAATGTCTTATCTGTTGATGTATTATAAAATACCATCAGACCTGTTAACAGGCCAAAAGCAAATGTATGATGGTCAAATTACTTAAAAGAGTAGTTAGTTGCTGACTATGGGTTGCATAACATAGGGACATGATTAAAAATACAGTAATCACAGTAATCCAAACTGAATACTTTTAAATAGCTTGAAAATCCCATATCGAACATTTTGCACATTATAATAAAGAATAAACACAGCCCCAACATTTGAGTTTTAAATATAGTAGCCTGCTTTTAAAAGAAACAGTTGTATCATCAATATGTTATAAAAGTAAGCAAACATAGCGAGGTATTCCCTTTTGGTAGAATCACGTCAATTTCTTCAATGCACCGACTGAGACAGTGGCTTTGTGACAGTAGATCATGTAGCCTTATATCAAATGTAATTATTAGTTTATTAACATTTTGTAAAATATATCTAGACTTTTTTCAATGTATTATGTCGTCAATAACTTTTATTTTCAAATGGAAGAGAACATACAAATAAAAATGCATAAACTGCCATTATAAAACAAAAATATAATTTATTTAAAGAAATGCTTGCTTGTGTTGTTTACACAAGAATTTCAAGAAATAAAGACCTGATTTTAAACACGTAGTAAATGGTGTCAAGGTTGCGATAAGATTTCTATAAGATTCTTAAAGAAATTATTTGCTATGTAAAAATCTAATTGCACCTTTTCAAATATAGCTTATAATAACTTTTTTTTTTATTTAGGTAGGCCCACATACATGTGTCTGATAAAATGTGGCTCATTACTACGACACTGATAAGTAATAACTAACTATGTATAAGTCATTACTTAAACATGGTCAGCAACACTTGATCTTTTTTTAAGCCCAAAACGCGTCTTTTGCGCACCAGTGGCTCATAATATCAGTGACTGTTTCATTAGGCTAGAAAAAAATAATTTACTTATCATTAATATTTCGGCCAGTTTTTTTTTTTTTTTTAATTAACTCGCAGCAACCTGCTGCTTCTTGAAAGGAAAACTCCATAAGACGTACAAAAATGTGTGTGATGATGTCTGACGTAAAATGTGTGTGCGCGAGACAAACCAGGCGGCATATGGAGGTGATGACTAGTTTGAGCGAGGTTTTGGAAGCAGCTTGGAGCTGCACTTTGCAGAGCTGTTTCCATGCAGAGTCACGCACAAACTGTGACTGACACAAGGCGTAAATCTTTAGCTAAGGGTGCAAACAGACCTTTGGTCCGGAGCTGAGAGCTGAGACTCAAACCAGCTCCCTGCTCAGTGAAGCACACACCTGGCATGAGACAGCAACGCCACACGGCAATTAGCGAACAGATTAAAGGTCATATTTACACACAGAGACCAAAGTGCACTATTATTATATCTCATTTAAATTTACACTATAAATAGAAAATAAGTCGCTTTTTTGTGAAATTACAATAGGACTTTCTCCCGTTTAATTATTTAATCAAGTTCTTTTCCCCCTGTTTTTAGGGGTAGAAACAAAACTATTAAATCTTAAAGCAAAAAAAAAAAAAAAAGCAAAAAAAAAAAGGAAAATGTAAAACGTAAACGTAGAGTGATCGATACATGGAGGAGCGATAGGACGGAACGCATGCACTAAGTAAACACTGTTCTTACACAACAGCAGGATACAACAAGAAGCAAAGACATATTGGATTATAGGATTATAAAGAAGGCACTGTAAAGTTTAGGTAGCAAAGCTGAGAGCTTTAGGAAAGGAAACATCACCAACCTGTTGATCACGGAGCAGGTCAAGACTGAAAGTTGAGCACTGAGCAGGAACAAGTGCGATTCAAGTAAAGTAAGATGTTTGTGTGCGTTTTAGCGCCATCTAATGGACAGAAGCGGTAATGCTGCTTTTGCAAGCTCGGTTACGATGAAGACAACAGACAAAGGGAAAATAGCCATTTATTTTACTCCATTATAACTGAATGCAAAGTATAAGGTGCATAAAATGCTCATTGTTCTAACTAGGCGTGGAAAAATTAAACTGAGCTTAAATTGTGTGAGTCAACACCTCAGCAGTAACAGCTCTATTCTCTTTGTTGTGTCAGAGCTTTGTGAAGGTGATCTTTGGTTGAGTCTCAGGCTGGAGGATGAGGGTAAGGGTGGTTTTGAGATCCTCTGAAGAAGGTACACTGAGATGGAAACTCAGTAGAATCTAAACACAGAGAAAGGAGGGGTGGGAGGTGGAGGAAGGGGTGGGGGGGGGGGGGGGGTGAGAAAAGAAAAGGAGAGCACCTTTTAGAAGCATAAAAGTCACGTTCTCTTTTGTAACTTAGTTGAATATTTGTTTCATGCTGCCTCATTTCTTTACTCCTCTAATTCAAAGCAAAATGTTATTTTCTTCTGCTTCTATTTAAGTTTTTCTCCTATACCCCACCTCGAAGAAAAGAAAATTGCACATTGATTTGCCTTTAGTGTTAAATACATACAACATTGATCAACAATAAGCTTGAACTCTCATGTCATTTACAATTATTTGTGCACTGATTATCCTACAGGGCACAAGCTCAGGGTCCGCAAGGTGTCAGCCCTCGTTGGCGTAATTTCAGAATCATCCACAACATAGACACAATAATAATACAAAGAAAAAAAACTAAATGAAGAGACACAAAAAGACCACAGACACAGAAAACAATTTCTTAAAAAAGAAGTACATGAACTCCCATTAGCCTAAGGGACACTGGAGAAATCCCAGGAAATACAAAATTTACCCAGAGACACTGAATAACTGCAAATAAATGGAAAATGTAGAAAAAAAAAAGCACAAAATTTCCCAATGTGATAAAAGTTTTTAAACACAAACAGATAATGGGTTGATAGAGATGGAAATTGACATTATGAGACACTAAACAATAATGATTGAAAGAAACACAAAAACAGGGACAGAAAGCCTCCTAAATTTGAGATGTCATCTAAAGAGCAAGACTAAACTAAGGTATAAAAAACCATAAAGGATTGCAGGATTGGACCACTGAGTGGCACAACGTTACATAAAACATCTGTAAGTTATGTATTTGAATGCACACAACAACCAACTTGTGGTTGGTTTGTGTAATTTTCAGGGTTGGTGCTATGCTCTCAGGTGGGGTCAACAGAAGGACTTTATCACATGTAAGCAGTGGCCTATTTTTCTCAGCTATATTTCCATAGGTCATGGTGCTGCCAAGCTTTGTTGAAACTTGTTAAAACCAGCTTCATCAGCTCTGCTAGACAACAAACACCCACAGGGCTTTTGGTGCTTCAGAATCTGAGTGCTGCTTAGCAGACACAAGTTAAGCTTGCAAAAGCTTCTGTCTTTTCAGTCTCAGTCGGAGATCATCAGGTCTTTTTTTCATCTCGTTTCATAAGCCTTCTTTCTAATCTCTCAGTCATCCTTCCTCTTTTTTTCTTACTTTCTTCCTTTTTCATGTCTGCTGTCACTCACATGCATGAGCAAAAGTTGCATCTCGTTCTCAGCAATCCTCCTCCCAACACACTGCCTTGCCCCAAACCCGAATGCCAGCGAGCGAAACCCTGCTCCTTCTCCTCTCGGGCTGTCCTCTCTGCTCCACCGGCTGGGTTCAAAGCGCAGTGGATCCTCAAACACCTGGGCACTCCTTCCCATTGGGTAAAGACAGGCCTGGACCATAGTCTAAGGGGAGTATTGATGGACAAAATATGTAAAAGTCAGGTGTTGCTGTCATGTACCAGAACACATACAAAAAGACATCCACAGTGTGGACACTCACCCCTGCAGGTATGTGGTAATTCTGAAGAACAATATCTCTGACTGGATACCGCTGCACCGTAATTCCCACTGGGTATAATCTGACAGAAACAAATACACACTTAGAGCCTTGTTTTATAGATGCTGACTTTTCACTCAATTCCCAACTCAAACTCAAGATGAACAAATTCCTTAGGAAATCTCTCAAGAAGCTGTTCTAAAGCTCAGAGTGCAGATCTTTTTCATGGGGTAAAACAAAACATTATTACTCCATCCCTGCAGGATATCTCCATTTTGAAGTCAAATGTGCTGTTTTTGCTTTAGGTTACATACCAAAACTTACTTTTTTTTTAACTGTAAATCATATGAAAGCATGATTTTGCTGAGTAGTACAGTTTGGGTAGGTTAGGACTAAGTCTGCAAGTCCATAATAGTCTACTTAATGTGGCAAATGGTTAACTCATCAAATGCTTATAAAGGCTAACTATGTGACAGCAGTTGTGGAAATATGTTTAGCTACAATTCTGTTAACTGAGGTGCGAAACTGAAGATTTAGAATCATTGTTACATCCAGATAACCTCATGCTTCCAGTGTTATGAGATTTTCCAAGTTTCAACCACAAAACTTTCCTCTATGTGCTTTTTAGTTGATCTTTTTTTTTTCTCTTGTCACTTAAACTTTATTATTTGAGTATTAAAATTTGTGCCAAACATGGTATGGTATTTTTCCTCCACATTTTCCACAGAGGAATAATTACAAATTTGCCAAAGCTGTTTCTGGGAAAGTGTTTGTATCAATGCATCATTGGGGATGTATATTAAGTCTTGAAAACTTAATATAGTCCAAAACCATACGACTCACTGTAAACCTAAACAACTAGAACCTGCAAGACGGCAGACCTCAAGGACTGGAATTTGGCACCCCTGAATTGAACACACAATACTGAGCTTTCAGCTGATTATTTCTTATCCAACAGCACACAAATCTATTTTTCTCAAGATTTAAAACTAGAGGGAAAAAAATTGTGATCGTTTGGTAAAGCGACCATTTCTAAAGTCAAGAAGTTGCCTCTAGTTTTTATGCTTAAAATCAAGACTACAAAGATGACAGGGTTTTGAAATGTAATGTGATTACAAAAAGCATATATACACACTTTTCTCATAGAGAGACATTAGTTTCACTTTATAGAGATACAAGAACTAAATTTGTTTGTAGGTGGATGCAAATACAAGGTACACAAGTAGGACTGAAAGACCTCCCACAGGTAAAGTGTTAAAAATATCCATACCTGAGAACCTCTTTGATTGTGCCTTTTAGCAGCGGTGCTCCCTGTAAGGCCTTCTGAGGGTCACCACCTGCCTGTGCACACGATGTCCTCACCTGCTGCCGAACCCTGTTCTGCACCTCAGGGTTGCGTCCCAGCTCAAACAGAGCAAACTGAAGGGGTACAGCTGTCTGCAGAGAGAACACGATGAGAGGCAACACAGACTAGGCAAGGGAGATAATCCCTCATACACACACACACTCACTCACACACACACACACACACACACACACACACACACACACACACACACACACACACACACACACACACACCGTGTCAACTCCTCCAGCCATCAACTCAGTGATGTTGGCTTTTATAAGGTCCAGAGACAGCTTCCCTTTTTCCATGAGTTGGCCCAGAACTCCTGTGTATTTGCCTCCAGCTGGCCCAGCCACAGGCCTTTGACCCTGGGAGGATGATAGGCGTTGGGATGACTTCTGGATTCTCGCTTCAGCTAGAAGAAGCACAAAGTAGGATTACTTAGACAAGAAAAATGTTCAACTTCCCAAAAGAGACTTAGATTAACCAGGTCTCCAATCAACAATTTGTCCCACCATGACTAAAGATGTGGTCCCATGCGGTGGCATGCTGGGTCCACAGGGGTGCGCCGATGCGGAGTAACAGGCGAGGTGGAAGGTAGAGAAGAGGAGGGGTGGTTGTTAACATTCGCTCTACAGCCCAGATGAACTTCTGAGACTCCAGAGAGGGCGACGAGGAGAAGAGGCCAATACGCTCACCATACAGCACATGACAACTGGCTGCAGAGGGGGAGGAAGGGACCGAGAGTGGGAGGTTTGAATGGGTGAGGGTGTTTTATCTGAGACAACAAACTAAAGCAAATAAACCCTTCAGAGAATAATGGGATCAGTTTTGACTGCATCTGAGTGGATTATGAGGCATTTTCACTCTTATTTTCAAATTGTAAATTCAAGATTTCAATACCTCTGGTTGACATATAGGAAATTAATTTATCAATATCATCCAAACATTTTCATCCAGGGCAGTAGGGTAATATGTTTTTAATCCATCTCTACACAGAGATCCATTTTTGTTTTCTGTGTGCGTATGATTTTCCCAGAGAACAGCAACCTCCTCCCTCACATATTCATCGACTGGCAGACGTGCTTGAGTTACATTAACCACTCATCAGCCAGTAAGATGGAGTTTCATGTGGTCCAATTCCTACTCTGGATTAGCACCCGGATTCGTGTGCTGTGGTCCATTAAGATCAGAGCATTCTGGCTCAAAGCCATCAGCTTCACGCTCACGTACACACAGAGCTGCATAGTGTGCTGAGTCACGCAAGGATTCACACTTGTGAATGTGGAATGATGCAGATCGACACATGAAAGGAGCAGACCTACGAAAGAAATGCTGCAGCTTCGATCTTTTCTAATTTTAGAGAAGCATGATCGCTTTGACCTCATACATATTAAATATGTTAAAGGCAGACATACCTCAAGCTAGAATGAAGTTTGGTTCTTTTATAAAGTAGGTAGATTTTACTTGAAGATGTACGAAGATGAGATATACAAGTGAGGGGATGCTCATGCAGATCATAAAACTCTTCTGACGTCAGAAGTTGCCTCAGCCTACGTTAGCCTACGTCATTATTTAGGACTTAAATTATTGATTTAAGTGACTTAAACCCTAATGAAATGGGTGATAAATGGGGCGATGGGGTCAGGTCAAACTATCCCCACCCTCAGTTTTCAGTGGAAGTAAAATCTTTGTGCTTCAGCACATAAAAAGCATAATAAACATAGTGATGAGGATGACCTCCAACCTTCCAGTGCAAAGCGGAAAAGGTCAGGACTGGGATCGATGGTGAGACCATGCCTGCCCTCCTCTCCCCTTCCCTCCTTCTCCACTCTGGCCTGCAGCATTCGACAGAAGTCCTTCGCCACCTCATCAAGGAGGGGGAGAAAGCGCTTTACAGCCTCACTCATCATCACCTCTTTGTTGAGCTGCAAACGGTCAGCTCTCCACTCTTCACCATTCCTGCAGAGCAAAGATTAGCAGTGTAGCATTAAAATACACCCTTTTCTCTTGGTTCTTTGTGACATGAACTATTATAGTGGATTACAACCGACAGTCATGTGAGAAACAAAGTAAACCACCTTTCTTTTATGCTCAAGGAATCATCTAGTTTTTAAGATGTCCTATAAATATGACCAGAGATGAACAACTACACATTACATGTTTAACAATATCATTTATTCAACAAAAACTAAGCCAGTATGTTGAAGTGGTGTATGGAAAGTTACAGCACCCTTGTAGCTTCCAGAGAAATAAAAAAGGTATGTCCATCAGGCTCTGCTCATCAAAGGCACTTGATTATCTGATTAGTAAATTTGATCCCATTTTAAAATGCAGAAGTTTGATCAGTTAGCTGGTCTAGAGCGTTCAGGGGACAGACATGAGGAATTATGTCAGAAAAGAGGATTTTTCTGTTTATTCATCTAAGAATGGGCCTGAGACCTTTTTCTTTTTTTTTTTTAACAATTAAACTCTAATATTAAAAAATGGAAAACTACATTTCATAATTGGAAATCATTAAAGATAGTTGCCAGTTTTCCCAGGAGTGAACATCCCAGCGTGTTTAAAGGTCAGACCGTGTGCTGTGCTCAGAGAGACTGCAAATATCCCTCTCAGAAAAGAAAGGCTTGTTTGTGGCTGGCAGAAAAGAATATGAAGGTTTGCAAAAGCTGCAAATGAGCAAGCAACAACACGTCTGAAATAATGTTCCTCAGACAAATGTAAAAGAAGTGGAGGAGCTTGGTCATAGTACTTACTGGTCATAATACTTACTGCCACATTTGGAGAAAACAAAACACAGCGTTTCAGCACAAACTCTTCGGACTCATAAGCCAGAGAAAATGACAGTAACTGAATCAAACATCAACTCCTCAAACTCTAAATGTGAGGCTCCCTCCTCCTAACAGATAAAAATCAGCTAAAACCTGGTCATGCAACAGGATAATGAATCCAACCACAGCAGCAAATCTACAACAAAATGACTCAGGAGAAAAGAGTCGAGGGGTTGAGGTGAGCCAGCTGTAATCTACATATCAGCTAATACCCACAAGTCTCAATAACCTGAAGGAACAGAGGAAAGAATGGACCCAAATCTTTTTCCAAAATGTGACAAATAACATCCTACAGAAAACAAGTACTTGAAATCATTCAGAAAATCACATCATGCATACAAACTTGAGTAATCTGAGAAAGCACCATGGTGTGCTCACATATTTCTGCTTTTTTCACCTCAAACGTCTAATATTGTTTTATTAAAAAGAGCCAGCGTGCTCATCGTTTTTAGGTCAACTAGCAAAAATCCCATGGAATCAGAGTTTGCATTTACATTGAAAAATCCTGTGAAGTTTTTTTTATTTGACCTTTATGAGCTGAATTGTAGGATTGTTTAGTTTTTCATGCCTTAATATTGATCAATTTTGAATGCTTGCTGTGAGTTTCACAGTTCAGTGAAGCAACAATAAGTTGTTAGTTATATTCCCATTTTGGCATCTTTTCTGCAATAAAAAGAAAAACAAAGGTAAAAGTTTCTAGTAAACATGTTATAATAGGAGAGGTCTGCAGCAGCCTGCACTTCCCCTAAAAACGGACTTATTTTTCTACAAATAAAAAAGCATGACTTTAGATAAGCTTGTTTCCAACACTCATGAGATTACCTTAAATTTTTCTTGTCCCTAAAATTTAACAGATACATTTTTACAAGCTTTCTCTATAGAACTGCTCACTAAATGTAAATCTACTAGTTACTGAAACACAAAGGTGGCACTGACTTGAGGAAGACTCCCTTGCTGTGTTTGCGGATCTCTCGATGTGTTGCCCACGGCTGCAGGGTCATCCGTCGAGGATGTAGCCCCTCCGACTTAAAAAGTTCACTGATGTCAGATGGCAGCAAGATGTTCACGCTGCTTAGAGTTCCCACTGTTTCCCTTTACACACAGAAAGGCTGGTGTGAGAACAAATGTACTTCTACATAAAGGTATTGTAAACAGTATTTACTGCACACCCGTCTCTACCTGTAGATGGGACCGAGGGCGTTGAAGGTCCTCTCCATGTGCTTGTGGAGGGTCTGGAAACGATTTTCTCTCCAGAACTTGACCAGATTGATCCAACCATTTCTCCCCGTGTGAGGGATCTCCTCAAAACTGCGCACATGTCCATCCACACCCCTCTTTCTAACCTCCTTCACTCTTTTACCTCCCTCTAATTTGCCATCCACCACAGTCCCCGCTGCAGTTGTCATGCAAAGACCCCTATGGGACGTGACTGCAAAATATCTGGACCCAGAAGGGCCCTGTGCTCTGACACACACAGCCACTCCTGTGGACATGCTCCTCATGGTCCAAACGAGATGTGTGGGTCAGTTTCATCCAGCTCAGCACCTTAAGCTGTTGATTGTACGGGACTCCTCCAACTCCAGCCTCATGTAGAGCCTTGGCTGTGTGTTATCAGTCTGATGAACTGATAGGAGGGGATTATTTATAAATCTGAGTGTCGGAGTTCAAGAGAAAGACAACAGAGCCAGAATGTCGAGCTGATCCATCAAACTTACATGAGTTAGAGGTGAAACAGAGCGAGTCCAACTGAACAAAATAACATTTTTATTACAAGTTTCACACAGAGCTGATGAACACTGTAAACAAATGATTTATGGTTTCTGCTTCATGTACAAAATCTTTCAACCGACCAGCTGAAGACTATTTACACACAACATGTGGCTTGTGATAAACGGTCAGTGTGAGAAGCTTGACGCATCCACATTACTGGCACATGTTTGGACAGCCAGGTTTGGCTCAGTTACACCCAAAAGATGTGATATAAATAAGTCAATGAATATTTCTTAGAGGAATAGCAAGATAGTGTTGACACAATAATACAAGATTAGCATGATTTACTTCTTCATCACTGGTGTTAATGTTAAAACATGACAGGTGGTCCTGAGGTTCCTTACTTGTGTTTAGATCACAGTTGGATCTATAGAAAAACAGTTACTTCAATCAAATGACATTATGCATGATGCCTTTGTTGTTATTTAGCAATAGTAGATTACACAATCATATAGAAGCTTATTTTCAGTGTTGGAAAAAAAAGGTCAAATTCAAGATAAAGTATGATTCAAACAAAAATTATATGACATGTTTTATTTTTCATGTGGTGATATTTTAGCCCGAGATACTGAGAAACTTAACCTTGCTATTAATGCCTAATGCAAAGTCCCCGGTACTTGCCATTCATCAGCAACGTAAGATAAATAGTATAAAAGACATTTTTACAACTACACTCTCTATTGAAGTTACCAAGTTGCAGGAAGCTCAAAATTAATGTTGCATCATAAGCCGATTCAGTACTATTTAAATGGTTTTAACACAAGATATTAACTTAAACTATGATTTTTTTTATCTATTAAACAACATTTAAAGAAAATATGATGAATAAAAAGTCTTAGAATCAACTGATAGGCTTGGAAAAGTATTTCTTTCATACCTCTTTACCAGATTCTGCAGTGCACTATGTGTTGATTGAGTTTTGAGTGGCCATCTCATTGTGCTACAGCTGTGCTTTGATATTCCAAGATGAAGAGTAAAACATAGAGGTGATAGTTTTGTATTTACAACCCTGAATCTTACATGCAAACTTTAAGTATATTGAGATCTCTGCTAAAGACTCCTGCTTTCAACTTGATGGCCAAACTCATCACTTTTTTAGATTTGCCTTGCCATTCGCTCTACTTCATCTCTGCTTTTCCTTCCTGGCATGTTGTTTTAGCTGCAAATTTAAAAGCACTTGACCTTGAAGTAAAACAAAAGGAATGTTGAAAATGTGCATTGTGATAAACCAGCTGTATGATTAGACTGATCTGTTAAGTGATTAGTTAAGTGATTCTGATTAGTTAAGCAGCAATCGTGCTGATTTACCAATTCCACATTGTACTGATCACATGACTCGACAAGAGTCTCTATTTGCTGGTGTAGGAGTGGGTGTCCTGTTGATTTTTGTCCCAGTGAGTGTTGCCGTGCTGAAACTGAGGCCTCGAAAGGCGTTCAGCAGGTTGAAGCCGTCGTCCTTGGTTTTGGTTTCAGGATGAATCATCTTCGACAGCTCGTGGGGGAGTGACACTTTGCCTCCAACAGACCTCAGGTGGTTTGTGTCCTCAGGACACTGAATCATAATAAACAAAGCGAAGGGCAAAGGGATACAAAAATTAAAATGTCAAAACTAAGTCTGCATTTGTGTTTACATCGTCAACAGCAGAGACAACATGTAGAAATTAGTAGAAATGAAGGTTTACTAACTAGAGGAATCTGAAAGTGTGCAGGGAAAATCTGCTAGTTTTGACACTATATTACCGCTTTGTAAGAATATCATCAGAAAAGCATTTTTAAACATTTTCAATTAAAATCAGTAATGGATTATGAGTTATACACACAAACACACACACACATATATCTATAATAACAATTTTGTAAAGTTGGGTAAGAGAAAATATTCAAAACAGCAAAAACAGAAATATGTAATTCAAAAATGGCCACTTTTACAGCGTGTTTTGTGTAGATTTTTGTGTAACGTAGGATCATGCAATACAATGATGTCTCTAAAACCACTGAAACTGCAGTGGCAGTGTGAGTTATTATGATCTGTTGTGACAAACCTCTGACAGCTGATATTTTCTCCTGAAGTGAGATCTCATAGCTGCTCTCTCTGCATTCTTCTGAGTGTTCATCGCTTCCCGCAGCTTTCTGTAAACACAGCACACAAGCAGACAGAATTGTGTTACAACAACCGTCCACATCGCAGCACAGAAGAGGTGTTAATAAAATAACTGAATAGCAGTGTTGAAATCCTTCCTCATGACTTCTGTTGAGGTTGTACTTTCAGCACTTTGAAAAGGACTGAACTCTATCTCTTTTGCTGATTTGACTGGCTTTAGATGGATATGGTTGCCAGTCAGGCTTTTTACCTGCTGTTTGCGTTCAGAAACTTAACTGAACTCTGAAAAACTGCTCCCTGTACACAGTCAGCCTAAAAATTCTCAAAACTGTATAAACTGATCACCGAGTGAATAACATGACATATTTATCTTATTTTCAAATATTAATTAGAGTTTTCTAATTTTGTATTAGATTTCATGTAAACTTTATATAATTTTTTATGCATTTATGAACATTTTATACATGTGGTGTGCTTTAAATGTGTTGCTCTGTTGGCCAGAATGAAGATGGAAGTATTCATTCATGTGAAACTACAATATCTCTCAACACCTTTTCCTTATTTTACAAAAAAAATTAAACATAATAATAATAATAGGTAAATAGTTGTTTTATAGAAGTTTCACTTTGCTCATTAAACTGTTATTCATTATGAAAAATAATATTCAACACATTTTATTAATGATATTTTTTCTATGCATACAAAAAAAAACAACACATTTCTACTTCTACATCTTTGTCTCTACACGATGCACAGAATCTACTTGCCTCTTCTTTTCCAGGTCTGCCTGATACGAGCGAATGCCCGTTTGGTCTTTAGGATGTGCCGCTCTGAGGGGAGGGGTCTTCCCCAACATGTTCCTTCTAACATGGCTTCCCCCACTTCTGCTCCTCTTCCTCCTGTGTTTGGCACACAACTTCCTCTCCTTCACCCCTGACACACAGCTTGTTAGTTTCCTAATGGGTGTCTTCAGGGACTTTTTCGCTCTCACCACAGCCTCCATGATGATCTACAGCTCTCAGGATGAGAGGGAAGGACCACACCCCTATTTTCTCAACAGCTGACAGGTGAAAATATGTTTGCTTTCTCCTTCACACATGTTGTGTAACTCTGGCTCACGTCTCACAGCAATAATTCAGGTTGAGACCTGTCAAGGACAAGGACGACAGTCAGACAAGGCTTAGACACACAGACTTAGCCTCACATACCACCTACATACTGAAATGAAGTGCTTATTTCCTGAAGATGTTGAGCAGGCTACAAAAAACAAAGCTGGAGCCCACACAATGTTACACTATACATACTGCTTATGTTTAAAGCTATTTGTTCATTCACACACACACACACACACACACACACACACACACACACACACACACACACACAGACAGCAATAATTTATCTCTTTTCTTCTAGTCCACAGATTTCTTACCCATGCGATCACAGTTGGAGAACCTTTAACAGCATGAAATCCTGATAAAGCACCCAGCCAGATGGCCTTCACCACAACCACCTGCAGACAATCCCCAACGATTTAAACCAAACAGGAGAAAACAAGAAAAAGGAAAAAAGCATAAGAAGACTCCTGGGGATATATCATGTGTGTGTCCTGGTTCTCACAGGAGAAAATGACAGTTTGTTCAGCTTTTAGCTTCTGCTTCACTCATTCCTTCATCAGGACTACACACTTCACCACCCCCAACTCTTCTACAGAGATTAGCGGACTTAATGAAAAGAATCTCGTTAGCTGTGACAGGGAATGCACCCAATGACTCACGTGTCTGTGATGAAGATTTAGAGGCAGTAGCTGATGTCATGTTAGGTGATGCATCACAGGTCTGACATTAGAACCAATTGGGCTTCCATTAATGTTGCATTTCCTTGATTTCCTGCTGCAAATGTGAGGTTATCAGGTAACAGTAACAAGTATTGGTATGGAAGTCAAACATTCAATTATTTTCTGTACCACTTAGTCCAGAAAGTCAGAGAAATGAAATATAATTTTTATCTGTTTGACTTTGCAAAGCAGTAGACCTTGAGTTCACTGCTTTGCTACAAGAGTATTTATGAATAGACAGACGAGGAAAGATGTTATGGAAAGCAATGTTGGAGGGATTAAAGAGTTCTCAACTGTGCTGCAAGGACGTTTTGAAAAAAAAGGGAGGTGACGACTTTCTTGAATTTTTGCAGTAAAATTGTTTCAAAATGCTAAGATGTTGTTCTGCACAAGACCAAGTGCCAAACATGTTCTAAAAAAGCTCTTTGTAACTTGAATGCTTGGACCGTGTTAGTTTCAAATTCAGCTTTAAAATGCGGAGCAATGTAGTATTCAAAAGAATTTTTCCTGATGGGCAAGGTGGCTCAACTGAGTAAACAGGCACCCCATGTTGCAGATTATTGTATTGTATTGGCTACTAATATTATATATATTAGTATATATAATATATATATATATATATATATATATATATATATATATATATATTATCGCTCTCTCTATTGATTTGTTGGTTTTTTTTTTCTTTTTATTTGTATTGCAAGAAAATTAGAGAACCACGATGATTACTTTTGCAAACCAGTCCAGTCTGTTCCACGTTATTCTAAGCTCATGAGGAGTGATGTATTATATAAGGACAGTAATATAACAGATGAAAGATGTACAGTTCTTTCCATTCCACTTCACAGATAATTTTCTTAAAATATGTTTTAGACTGGTGGCCATGACAATACAAGTCTATATCATAGTTCAGTGCTCATTGGACAGCCAGATAGAGTTCTTTGATTAATCTGGTGGTAAAACATCTGCATTTGTTGTATTAAAAAAAATAATAAAATATGCGTTTTGGTAACAAAAATTTGGATAATAAGTAAACCTCTCTTATTTAAACATCCACAGATCTTGGACCTTCATCAAAACAGATATGGAGGGTGGAGACTGTGACTACGGGACATGTAAGCGTGGTGATCTAAGCTGCCTATGAAACAGAAAGGGGACTCTCCTTGGAGAGCTTTCAAATTATTCAAGGTTTTGCATCAGATTTCATAGTGAACTGAGAGCCAAAGCAGGCAAGGAGGAACTGGAGTGAAATGTATCTTTCAAAGAGGAACTGAATGCACTTTATACCCATGTTCAAACAGTTCTCTGGTACAGGAAATTTCCGAACTAGTTCTGTTCCTACCCGAAATTCCATTGCTCAGGCGACGCTTTGTTCCAAGCAGCTCCTTTTTCCTCTAAGTCTGGGAGTTTATGTAGAGAAGCCTCTTCCACCTGGCTGGCTGCAGCTCCTACTGCTTCCTGTTGGGCTGAAGATGGGCAGGGCGAGCAAACCCCACACAGACAAGGTCAGTGTTGAAGACCAACAGAGGGAGGAACCTAATAGTTTATGACATCATACAAATGGAGATTTTAAAACAAGCTGTTTAGATGCTTAATTTAAAGGTCCGCTAAACTAATTAGGCCTTTTTTTGTCTGTTCGTGACTTAAAATGACACACATGACAATTCTAAGCATGACAACATCAGACTCTGTGTCCTCTATAAAGACATGTCTCTGACAACAGAACTGAGTTTTGATATGACTTTCCAGATTTGTGGACTAGTTGTAGTTGTTGACAAATACATTATCATGCTCATATTTTTTTAAAAATGGTTCTTTGCATTAAATCTAAGTGGGATCAGGAAGTGTTTGTATACTCCAAATGAAAACAGGAAAATTGCAGTAAGGAGCAAAGATATGCAGGAAATCTCCAAATCAATATGTGAGTAATACCATGTAAATGTTAAATAGTTTTCCCAGATGACTGAAAAGGATTTTGCATAACTTTTATAAAGCAAAGACAAAAAAGACCTGTCTGCAACCCCTAAGTCAGGTTCTGTGAAGGTGGGGTTGTTTCAGTGATCTTGGTGAAGCATATTTGCCCCTATTTTAATGCAGAAAAATTGTGATTTTAGTGCAGAGATGACCAAGTCTGGTCTTCGAGAGCCATTGTCCTGCAGATTTTAAAGGTTTCCTTAAAATAAATTAAATGTATCTCCCCAACAGCTTGTTGGCAAGTTCTGCTAAAGCCTGTAAATGGCCTGAGTCAGTTGTGTTGAAGCAGGGCAATAAACCAAAACTTGTAAACAAGTTTAAAGATTTAGAATTTCAAACAGCCTTCTTTATCCCTTACTAGGATAAATAAAGATGTTTGATTCTCTGAATCTTAAATGCTGAATACACTGGCCTTTAAAGACTGTGAGACACATTCGGCCTTCAAGACAAAACCTTTTCCAGGGAAGTTCACGCATTTTTAATGACACAATCCAAAACACAAGCAGTGCACATCACAAAAGGAAGACGAGGGTGTGGGCTCTGGATCGGCCTACTTGCGGTTCTGATTGAAATGTGTTGCAAATCCAAAAATAAAAAAAGATTTTCACCAAAATAAAATGAATAAAAAAAACTAAACATAACTCATTCTGAGTTTGTACTCTGTGCAGTAAAAACAAAAGAAAGATTTTTAAACTTAAATTTTAATGTATTTATTCAGTCCTTGGGATGGACTGGCGACCTGTTCAGGGTGTACCCTGCCTCTCACCCAATGATTGCTATGATCCAACTTCCCTGCAACCTTTAACTGCACTAAGCCATCACGAAAATGAATGAAAGCATTTATACGTTCTTTAATATTGGTCATAACTGTTCTCATACACTCCTGCTTTCAATGGCACATTGCATTTTGTGCTCTTCAGTAATGCTCCAGTTGGCTCCCACAGCAGTTGCACTCGCCTCAACCAGTCACTTTCAGTCTCTGATGCTGACTCTGCTGCCCTGCTATCACAGATGTTCTTTCTTGGAGCTGTTAATGCTTTGACAAGCTCTTCATTATAGACATTATCTGATCACGTTACTATAACAGATCTTGGATCAGGTCAGAAATCCACTCTGCAAGTATTTACAACAGAACACTGTAGGAAGCTGAGGGGATCTTGCATCAGCAGCACTTTTCCTCCAGCAGAAGCTTTTACTGTCACTTTCACATCCAGCTTGCAAAATATAAAATAAAATACACTCCCATTAAATATGACTGTTCAGATTTTTCTTCACTATAACCAACACATGAACCAATATCGTCTTTTTGCAAGTGTGGGTGGACATGTGCAGCTGGTTTTTTCTGGTCTCTCACTTCATGCTTCTTCATGCACAAGAACATGTGAGTGTTTCTGTGTGTTTGAGGATGGGTGGTCTGTCACATGATGGATACCAATCCACCTGAGAATCCTTTAAGTGGCTCTGAGCCACTGGGCTTGCATGGAAGCTCGGGCTCATTTATACACGCACAGACACACACTTACAGTTTCACCGCTTCAAAGGATATTAAACTTACACTGACCTAACCATGACAACAACTTGCCTAAATCTAAATCTTAAACCAAATAATATTACCGTTTAATTACAGGCTTCATGGAGATTTGCTGTTTGTCCTCAGAAGGGAGATGAATCCTGACTGACACCCTCACAAACACAATTCATGCAAGAACACACTGTTGCAACCACGAATCAGCAAACTTCAGCAGTCAGACAGTGTTGAGGCCAAAGCCCAATGTGGATTTCATGAGAAAAAGTCAGACTAACTCATGTTAAAGAGAATTACAACATGCAAACACGTGATAAAAACACGTGGGAACAGCACACATGCATATAAGCAAGCCTAAAGACATGTAAAGTGACTCAAAATCAGCAGGAACACTGACAAGTAAATCTAATTTATGAAAAATATTACACTAATTTCACATGAATTGCTTCTTTAGATTGTGGATTTATGAAAACTTAATCCTATAAACTAATTCTATATATAAATATCACCTATATACCCATGGATCATTTTGACTTCAATTGATAAACATTTGATAGAATTACTTTTGTTGAAATCAAATGAGCATCCACAGTTTTGTGTTGTGCTGTACCATCACAAATATACTTAATCTGAAGACATCTGTGTACAAGAGGACAAATCAGAACAGATACCAAGGATTTTTAGACCTTCAGGACTTCCCTGTATTAATACTTTCATGACTGACCTCTCTATAGTCCAGGTTTTTAACAAACTAATAACATCTGGCTGTTACAAACCACACCAAGTGTTTATTTAAGTTGCCCATGACAAAATAGAATGAAGGTATCAGAGCAATATTACTCAAACAAGAGTGTCAAAATTATTCAAAGCAAGAACCACATCTAGAACTGTGACAGTTCTACACCCCTACAGGGCTCACAAACAAAAAGATACAAAGTTCTAATCTGTAGAAAGCCACATAAACACTTTCCAGGCTGACAACCAAGGCAAAGTAAGGCAAACTGAGCAATCAACACTCAGCTGCCCTGATTGTCTGCCAGCCTGCTCCTTAAATAGGGCTGACGAGCTGGGTCCAGCTGGGAAGGATGAAGACTCAGCCACTCCTAGATAGGGGGATGAAACAGCCACCCAATCACAGCGGTGCAGCCAGTTGCAGGATGGATTCATGGCAGCCAACCAATGGTCAAGTGGGGATCATGCAGTCAGATTAGCATATAATGGTATAGGGACGTAACACTGGCTCAACATAAAATGTAAAACAAGAAAAAATAATTGTTGAGAAGCTAGAGTCTCATATCAGCCAAGAAAGGGACAACTTTCCTCTCCCAAAGCTCCAACAACTGTTCTCCCTCGCTCCTGGTTGCTAAAAGAAGAGGAAGTGCCACTCAGAGGTAAACACGGTTCTATCTGTGAGACAGGTCTGACAGGCTGCCAGGAATTTTGAAGATAAGCTTGCATGAAGCGAGGTGTCGCACTTTCTTTTTTTTTTTTTTTTTTTTTTTTTTTTTTTTTTTTTTTTTTTTTTTTTTTTTTTTTTTTTTGTCTTGTCCAGCATTTAAGCAAGCAGACTGATGTTCTGGATGCTGTGTTCTGCTGAGCAAATTTATTTTGCCAAGGGGAACTTTTGTAGATGTAATGATCCCCTTGTATTTCTTGATTCTTATTTTATTTTTCAATTTGTTTTGGATAATAGCTTGTATTACAGAGTTTATGCTACTGGACCCGACCGGAAAGGACAGGAAAGGGGCAGAAAGAGAACAGAAAAGAGAACATAAAAAAAAACAAAAAAAAAAAAAAAACAAAAGAAAGAGATCAATGCATACATGTATATGCACATACATACCCACCTACATATATATGCATATACACTCGCACATACATTATATATATACATATATACATACATACATACATATACACATACATACACATGCATACACACACATGTACACATACATGCATACATAAAGATAGATATACATACATACATATACACATACATACACACACATATATATATATATATATATATATATATATATATACATATATACACATATACATACTCACATACATACACATACACTCACACATATGCATACATATATACATATCCATACACATACATACATACACATACACATACACATAAGTACACACACATACCCACCCACACATAAATATATACACCCACACAAGCCAACTCTAGATTCGTGGAGAACAAAACCGTTGACAATCATGAAGACCAGAAACTAGCAAGTTAAGTCAAAAAGACAGAAAGAGAGGTACCTGCTGTTAGTGAATAAACTTGCTGGATGACTCAGTGACTGTGACACATGCAGAACATTCATGCAGAACATTCAGAGTGGAACGTGTTTAGAGAAGAGTGATCATGCCAATGTGACCCCGCCCGCCTACAGCTAGAGGAAGGCCAGGAGAACCCAGAGACCCGGGTAACCGACAGTCACCCCCAGGTACAGATCCCAACCCCCCCACTCCAGAGCCAGCCATGCATCTGCCCAGGAGGTGGCGAAGGAGGTGCCCAACCAGAGTCCCCCGCAGTCAGGGGGAACAGGCCCCAGCAGGCCCAGGCCGGCAAGGGCCGATCCCGCCGGGCACCGGCCACCTAGGGCAGACAGAGCGCAGGCCCCAGGGCCCCAAGAGCCCGTGAGCAGCCCCCCGCCCCCGCAGGCAGAGGGCACAGCCCACACCGACGGAGGACCAGGATCCCCAGACCGCCACCCAGCGGCAGCCAGGTCGCACCCCAGCGCACCAGCTGCGCCCCCGGGTACAGGACACCACCCCCCCACCACCAAACCACACACACATATACATGCATACCCCGCCCCCCCCCCCAACACGCACTCCCCTCACACATATACATGCATACCCCCCCCCCCCCCCCCAAACACGCACTCCCCTCTCAACCCCCATCCACACAACCCTCTGCAATCCATGCACATCATCCATAACATATACAACCCCACCCCACCTCTACTCACTCACCCATACCAAGTCACACGAACCCCAATCGCCCCCGCCCCCACACACGCTCACCCCCCCCCCCCCACACACACACACGCTCACACCCCGCCACCCCATCCCTCTACTTCTACCCAACCACACATGCCCCACCAAACACCCCTCCACCACCCATAGCCCCCCTCCAAACTTCACCCTCACTCACACATCCCATTCCGCATATACACCCCCCCCTACACACACACACACACACACACACATACCCTCACTCCTCCAACACAGGCACACCCCAATACAACCCACGCGCCAACATACCCCTCCACACACACATCTACTCATCCTCACACATCCCTATCCCCTACCCACCTATATCCCTAACCCTAATCCCCCCCCCAGCCATCCCACCATCCATCTGTAACCCCATACACCCACTCCCACACATCCTCACCTTACCCCTCCATCATGTCCCATGTGAGATACCTCAGAGGGGGCAGAGGACAGGATGGCCCCGATCAGGGCCCCCATAATTACCGCCCACCACTCCCAGCGCCCCCCCCACCACCCCACAGATGCAGCCGACCCAGCACCCCCCCAGGGCCGGCGACAACCCTCCTACAGCCAGGCCAGCCCAGACTTAGGCCTAATGGACGGCACTCTTCCCCCACCCGTACCCCCCCCCAGTAAAGCCCCGAGAGCAGGGGCATGAGAAGACCCTATCGTCCCTGCCTCCCCCCCGCTTATGACTGATTGTGAAGTATGTATTAGTTGCAATTAAAACTGAGGGAATTGCCACGCGGTGCTGGGAGAGGGACCACCTAAGCAGCCCCGCCCACCATACACCGCATGCTCTTCCCCCTAATCATGTGAGTCGTCAGTGTTTTGGTGTTTGGTGTCTAAGTGTAATTAAAACTGGGAGGTGAGCCGAGGCTGGGTGCAGCGATCAAGACCACCTTGATGGCCTTTCTCACCACCCAGCGCCACGTGCACACCTCCCAATACCCTGCCTGTGTGTGATGGGGAGCGGGGAGGAAGAGGGGTTGAGGGATTTAAGTCTGGAGGAAAGTGAGCTTTCCTCCAGAAGGTGAGCCGCCCGCAGCACTGGGCATGCCCCCTACTCCCAGGGCCCCCCAAGGACCAGGACAAGCCGGGGACAGCCATCCCCGTAACCAGAGCCTTCGGCGACTCTAACCAGAGAGTCATCACCGACCCAAGAGGGGACCAACTCACCACATGCAGAAGGGGGGCACGAGGACAAAGAGGAGGCGGGGCGGCAGAAGGGGAATCCCAGACCTATTGTCCACCGCCCCCTCACTCACAGAGGACACCCCCACCTGGGGACATGAAGTCCCCACCTTGTCCACACATCGGCACCTCACACTGTCTCAGCACAAACCTACAGCCACACACACACACACACACTTCCGGACACATTCAGGTCCACCCAGCCACCCGTTCAGCCCACCCTTAAAACCATCCTCCTGACCCCCACGTCACATCCAAATCTCCCCCACTCCCATCCATCATATCTACACTTATCCACCAACCTACCACACACATGCACCACCCACTCCCCCATACATACACCCCTGCCCCCCCCCACACACACACAGACAGCACGCCCCCCCTCCCCCCTCCTCCCCCCCCATACACACACCCGTATACATGCACCACCGCCACTCCCCACATACACGCATCACCCCACTCCCCTACACACACGGCACTACCCCCCCCACAGACACCACGACACCCCCCCCACACACGCATCATCACACTTCCCCACCCACACACATCCACATACCTATGTACCGCCACCAGTCCTCAACGCACACCCCCTACACACATCCCTCCATACACACTCACATCCCATCCACACTATCAAACACCCCCCACTCAACAAGTCCCAGGGTCGCAACCAGGCACCAGAGCACGTACCCGCCCGCCGCCGCAGCGGCAGGTCCAGGTCAGCCCAGCCCCCCCCCCGGCACAAGCCGACCCCCCACCCCCAAGAGACAGGGGACAACCCCGGGCACCGGAGGTGTCGCACTTTCAATATCTGATCACTTTGTTATGTTCTTTCATGACTAAAATGTTGGTTTTGGACATTTGCAAACAAATGAAAGCTGTTTTCATTATTGGAATACTGACTTTAAATTCAAATCCATTTATTCGCCCTGAATTTTAAAGAGGGGTCGTCCAATTTTTCCCTAAGTAGTTTCTCAGGGATAAGATTTTAATTTGGGTACTTTTTTTCTACTTTATTTATTCACCTGGAAGAAAAAAAGGTTATGGAATTTAATATGTTCTGTCTTCCTAAAAAATAATATGATAGAAAAAAAAATCAGTTATTATTTTGGTTCCTGCTCACAACAAAAATTGTTTCTGGAAAGTCAAAGAATAAAAGATAATACACGCATACACACACACACACACACACACACACACACACACCACAGCACCATCAACAGAAACACACAAACTTCAATATAAGGTGTCTTTTAGTTAGATACACGTTAGGAACACTGTTCAGCACACACCACTGTTCAGCTTTGTGATTGTTGTCTCTGATGAGCTGCATTCAGTCAAAAAGCTGCAAGTCAGAAGTATTTACATGTGTAACGCACTGGATCGGACTCAAAGATAAACTGTGGCCACAATCAAAACATGACAATTGAAAAACTTTTTTTTTTCTGTTTTTTTATTAATAAACAACCAAAAGAAAAATAGTAGATACAAAATGTATTTAAAAGAACTAAACAAATGATCTTCATTATAAGGTCACTACAGCACACATATATCTCAGAGATACTCTTGAAACTTTAGTATTTCTAAAATATAACCTCTAAATTTTAGAGATAAATCTGCTTTACTACTTTTTGAACATGTTTACAGTCAGGACCACCATCTATCTACTGGGAGGTGTGATGTTTTAACAGATCCAAACTTGTGTTTTTTTTAACATTTGAAGTTAATTTCCTTCTCCTTTTGTATTAAGACAAGATCTGCTCTCCGTGACAGTTTTGCTGATTTCCATAATTTTTTTTCTAGCACAAGATTACCAGACTAAAACAAACCTGAGAAGTAACTGGCAGTCCGTAACTTAAAGTTACTTAACTTCCGTAGCTTAACCAAACAGGGATTTTAAGACTGTTTATAGAAAGTCACTTGATTTTTGTATTTTCATACTAAGACGATGAGCAAATAATAGCTGGGACAATAAAAATAAATTTTAAAAAATGTGTTAAAACACGATGAGACATTTTTTAAGTTCTTTTGGATAAAATGTTTGCTCAACATTTAAATGTAAAACGCTTCGTCACTTCTAACTTACAGTCAGCTCTCTGCAGACATTCAGACTTTTTCAAGTTATAACCAGAGACAAATGATCACCGTCAGACTTCCAAACCTGTTCTTTTCCTCTGCTGCTATTTGTAGTCTTTCACTGTTTGATTAATCTAATCCACCACTGGCTTGTTTACATTTCAAGATTCCTCAGTTTGTCCTCAACCTCTTCATTTCTGCATATCAAACAAATCAACCATCCTTTAAATTTGTCGCTCCTTATTTGAATATAGAATAGGTGTGATTTGTTTTTACGGTGCTAAAACATGAATACACTTTGTTATGGTCCATATAAGCTTAAGTAGATATTTGGGGTCATCTGCTCAGGTCGCAGCTCTTCCCCCACAATTGAGTCCTTCCAAGCTGGTGAAGAGGCAGGAAGAAGGGGTGGCGCAAAGCAGAGGAAAGAGTGATGCGTTTTGAGGGCTCGTACTCCAACATCCGCTCCAACAGATCAAAAAACAGGTGGTGCTCCATCCCATGTGCTAACAAGTACTTCTGGAAAACCAAAGAGCCAAAGAGAAGGTGCTATTGAAAAGGCAAATATCACCGATGATTAAATGTTTGCACCTCCTTTAGCTCACCCTCAGTGGTTTACATTTGGATTTAACAAAGCGCCCAGCCTTGGAGGACTCATTCCAGGCTACACGGCCATGACAAAAATATTTCTGCTTTCTGAAGAGGGAAAAAAAAAGAGGTATTGTCAGAATTGTGTTGTCAGTATGTGTTATGTAACAGGGGAAAAGAAAGTGATACCTGCTCCTTTGTATCATTCTTGGAGGAATTGGTCCCTGTATTTTCTCCATCATGGCAAGATGCTCCTTATTCTCATGAGTCTGTAGGTAAAAAGAAGAAGTGAAGATCATGAATAAATGATCAAGCCAACCCTGCATTTAACATGCGGTGCATGCAACCTGGAACAGAGTGAAGCCTTCGTAGTATTCAAACAGGATGCAGCCGATACTCCACACATCACAGGGCTGACTCCAGCCCAACTCTGTAAGAGAGGAAAAACAACTGTAAGCATCCAAACAACACTGACAGCTCCCCGCTTCCTCTCCAGATTAAAGCGAGATCTTTTACCCAGTATGACTTCTGGGGCTCGGTAGTGACGTGTAGAGATGACGACAGAGTGGTGTTCATGGTCAAATGTGGCACTGCCAAAGTCAACCAGTCTCACTGTGGTGTTATTTATTCTCTTTTCATTGCACTTCTACACAGAACAGAAAAGAAATGATTACACTTAAAAGATGTGTCATTTATCATGTTGGTATTTCTATGATGAGTCCAAGGGAATCGCTTTGGAACTACAGTGAAATCAGACATCTGGCCAACAGTTTTGACCGAACCTGTTCAGTCCCATCCTCTGGGGGGTTCGTTTTGTGAATTTATGAGGAAATACTGCAGAAACACTGCAAAACCTTTTACGTTCACCTGCTCCATGTAGTGTGCTTTCAGTTGGAAGTACTTTCCTAGCAGGAAAATTAAGCTAAAAGTCACTATGAAGGGGGCCACGAGAAGAAGACATTTTTACCATTCAAAAGAACAAGCTAAAAAACCTGTAAAATGGTGTTGGAACCAGGCGCTGCATTGCATCAGAATGTGGAACATGCTGACAAAGTGTAATATCAAAATAAACAACTCTTCTGATGCAGAAATAGATGAGTATTAATATCTTAAATACCAGACTTGTTGAAACCACTAGGATTTTTTTTCACGGCCTCAGTCTGAGCTGCTTTTAGTTGCATGTCAACAGTCAGAAATAGTTTCTGATTCTGCAAACTGGGAGGACTTTGACTGCTGTCTGCTGCAGGAATGACTGATTTTTGAATAACTTCCAATGTTGCGTTTTACCAAACAATCTTTTGTATTAATTTTGTGACTTTAAATCAATGTAATAATCTTAGCTCTTAGAAATATCGGAGCTTGGATGGATTATCTCCTATTAAGACAAGTCAAGATACTACATATTGTCCCACTGGGGTCAACAAACATAGCGTGCAGTCTTGTTGGAAAAGAAAAAATACCGTATAAAAGAGAACATGTGTGGGTGTCTTACAGTTCTGCAAAGACAAATTTACATAAAAATGGGTAACAGCAAAGCGTTCGTTGTGGTTGTTCTCTGGTGGTTAATCCTGCTTATTCTACATCTTGGTATTCGGTCGGCCTGAAGCTCTCATGCCCTCAGTTGTTTCTGACCTTCTCAGCGTTGTATATCAGGGAGTAGTCGGAGTTGACAAAGAGGATATTCTCAGGCTTCAGGTCGGTGTGAGTCAGCTTGTTGTCATGGAGAACTGCAGAGGAGATTAAGTGATGGAAAGAGGAGAGAAAGTGAACAGAAATGTATCAGGAGTCAAAGCCCTCCTCTGGCAATCCTGTTCTTTATTGATTCATCTCACTGTGTATCTGTATAATGGGTGTGTCGAACAGATGAGCATAAATTAAATATCACCAGATAATATAGTGGAATATATACATATGAGAATCACTGAAGAAGCTAGCCTAGATTTATTGTGTGGTGGCTTTAATCTTATGCATAATTCTATAAATCTGTGCAATTAAAAGTTAATTTATTAACATTTCAACTGAATGGCATCACACTCCAAAGTACAATAAACATTTCCACAATATGTTTAAGTAAATCTGTAGAATGGTGGGAATGCTAGCAGCCACATTAACTTACTGTCTCTGTAATCATATGTGGTGACAGTGTAGTGAACTACAGATGCTGCATACTTTTTAAATAATCATAAATGCTGCAATGGCATGAATGCTTTCTAACATAAATTTCAACGTCTATGTTGCAGATGTTATGCGCTAGTTTATGTAGCTGTCTGCAAACATCCAGAGCAACATGACCAACATGTATGGCACACGCACACATTTAAATTTTTATATTTGAAGGCGATGACATGTTTTAAGTTTAGGTTAAGGCTACAGTTACACATTTGGGTGTGTCTACCACATCACGGGGCCTATTTATTATCCTTGCTGAAATGCACAGATATCAGTAAGTACCACACATATATCACAGCTCTCCAGAAGACAACCTCCTGGAAAATTGCTGTCAACCAATGTTTTCCAGTCACAAATGAGGTCAGAATACATGACACAGCAGCCACAACTTCAGAGTCCACAGCTGTCCACAGAGAACTCGGTACAGAGCTTCATGTGAACCCTGATAGACTTGTGAAGTGGTGGATGCGCAACGTGCAACTGGAAAACTACAAAGTTTTGATCGCCTTGGTGATTTGCTTTTGTAGTCTAATATAAAATTATTTAAAACATATAAAGTTTTTACATATTTCAAAACTACATCTAATTCCTTGTAGACTAAAAATGCTGCAGGTTCATCCTGTAATCACACAGGAAGCTACTTAAGCACCCAATTAAACATTTTCTCAGATCTCTCATTTTCAGCAGAGCTGTTGTGGTGAGCGTTTCGTGCTCAGCAGATTGGTATATCCTGACTTCTGTATGTTTTTAAAAAAGGTCATTTAGTGCTTAACATAAAGCAATATTTTCCGTTTGTATGTCACAGAGACTGTATTCTATAAAACATGTTGGTATAACAAGATATATTACTTCATCGCCAGGGTTGGTATTTTAAATAAGCCATAAAAGATAAATGTATTACTCAACAGAATGATCTATTTTTCTTTCATAATGTATGATCAAGTCTGCTGGTCCAAATGCAGAAAACTCTGGTTCATTTCATCTGCGAAAAATGACTAATTGACTAGACTCCAAGCATGTGTAGCGTTTGGTCATTAATTCACTGAATGACAAAAACTGTGAATACTCACGCTGGTGCTACATTGAAAGTATTTTGAATTTCTGGAAATCTCAGATGTAAATGAAAATTTCATGGCAGTCCCCGTAGTAGTTTTAATTCAGTTGATGGACAGATCAACGTAACATCTGCTTAGGAATGAAGTCATCAAATGCTTGTAAGCTAATGTGATTGAGGGAAAGGTCATTCAGGACTTATGCACCAAGTTTAATTTAAACATGTTGCCATAGCAACTCCACAGCAGCCTAATGGACACCACAACAGACTGAGATGTAACTGCTGTAAAAAGTTCAGAGCGATTTATGTTAATTTGGCTCATTATTTCTCCTGTGATGTATGATCTCCAGGTAAAAGTCGTCCACTAAATGTCTTGCTGGCTTTTTCATGAGTGGGGCAGCTGTGAAACATCCGTTTAATGCCATCATTGGCACGGATGTGGTGGTTCAAAAAGCAGAATAAAAGCAGTGCTGCACTTACAGCTGACAGCGTGGCAGATCTGGCTTGCCATGTGTCGGATCTGGTTAATTGGATAAGGCAGGAAGTTGTTTGATTTCAAGAAGTCAAAGGTGCTGAGAGACAGCAGCTCAAAAGAGATGCACACATGGCCGTAGTAGTTAAACCAGTCAAGCATCTGCACACAGTTACTGAAGGGGATAGAAAGAAAAAGTTGGAACATGAAATACATGGAACGATCATAATCATCTTTTAAACACTAATCAAGGTCACAAAGGACTCACTGTTTGATGTGTGGATCTTTCTCACTGATCTTCTCCAACACATTGACTTCCAGTTTGGCTGCTTCCCTGTATTTCTCCTGGTTTTTAATGATCTTCAGAGCAACTCGTCTTCCACCTCTGCATGTTCAAACAATATAATGAATAATAAACATCAGATGTGCATACACACACATGGCTAAACGTTTGGATGAAACCTTATTACCTGCTGTGGTCTAAACACTGTACCACTTTCCCAAAGGTTCCCTCCCCTAAAGTGTCAACTATTTCATCTGTAAGAAGGGTTGAGATCAAATTAAACTGGATTTAAAAAAAAAAAAAAAAAAAAAAAAGCAGTTACTTGTTTTCTAAGTGTGCCAACACCTACATCTGTCCTCCAAGATGTCCCCACTTTTGTAGATCAGGTGACCGTTTTCAGTGTCCCGCTTTCTGTTGCCTGCAGCCTCACCGCTGCTCCGCTGTGAAGAAAGTCAGACACATTGAAAACAGATGAGGGGAAGACCAAATCAGCCTGTCTTTCACTTTTGTCACCAACCAAAAAAAAAAAAAAGAAAAGAAGACAGGTCTGACTGGACCTGAAAAAGAAGAAATCACTATCTGGACATAAACAGGTGTATTCAAACCTACCATTTGGGGAAAAATAGATAAATTTTATGGAAATGTTGTTTTTTAGAAACAGAACTATCAGCAAATGTAATATTCTTATTTGGAAAGTTCATGGCTGACTTTGGAGGATAGAAATTATTGTTTCTTATTAGATATGCAGCTGTTTTTCAGTCTCTGACACTAGTTTGTGGACATATTTCTTACCTCATCAGTACACACTGAAAATGAAGTTTAATTTAAAATTTTAAAGCTGGGGTAGAGTAAAAATAAATGTCTCTGAGCAACATCTGAGCTAGCAACATTTGAAAGTGGCACCCTGTATTGGCTCCTCCCCCTCTGGTTTTCCTCCTATTTTAGTTAAATTTTCAGAAGTTTTTGGAATTGTGAAAAAGAAGAACTGATTTAATTTTGGTGGTGATCCGAATCACTGTTTGGATCCAGGATTTATTTTAAAGGCCTGGGCGGAGGTTCATGCTCTCCAGAGGTTTGCACTCTTCCAGTTTGCAGCTTTTTCCACCAACGATTTTCTCTTTCTCTGCGGTTTAGCGGGAGGAGGCAAATAAACTGAGCCGGATCAGGGAAATCCTTCCTGCATTTTCTTAGCCTTTTTTCTTTGCCTTCCAAGTTTCTTCTTAACTACTTTGTATTTTCAACCTAACACTCTATTTAAATGCAGGGTGTGGCTATCAGCTATACGCTGCTGGAGGGCGAGGAGGGGAGCCGGGAGAAGAAGCTTACAAAATATAAGAAATTAACAACTTGAATTCGGTCTGAACGTTTTGATTGGTCAGAGTTTTTACAGATTTACAGTAAACTGAGGGGTCTAACTATATTTTTTTTGTTCAAAATGCAAAATGTACAGACTACTATCAGGACAAGGAACAACTTCACCCAGAGTAAAAATTAAACTGTCTCTGAGCAAGATTACCTAACCCCAGTTTTAACTGGATTTAAATCAGAATTTCAATTTAGCAACTATAAGAATGTTTTTACTTTCCACTGCTGGCTTCTATCCTGTGCAATGTTCATGATAGGTAACTGGATCAAAGGCTGTATTCCATGTAGTCTGCTGGTTCTGCTTAGTAAGGATTATTTTTTTATTATTAATATTATTATTGTTGATATTAATAACACATTTTTTAAAATGTGAATTAGTTTTTAATCTGTCAAAGTAAACTGGCCTGAGTCGATTGTGTCAGTAAAGAGCCAACTAAACTGAAGGGATTTAAATGAAATTAAATGAAATGAAATGAAATTAAACTTTCTTCTATTTTATTATTCCTTGATCAGTTTACATGGATGCTGAGGATTTTTTTAAAATCACTCTTAGAAATCTTTTCAGTTTAATGGCAGTTCTTAGACAGCTAGCTACCGTACTTTTTCAGTATATTTCAGTATGACTTCCTGATGAATTAATGGGGTTCTTGGTGACTTCTTTAAATAAATACTTTGTCTTGGAGCAACCTTTGTCAGCGCAGCTGGTCCTGAATGAACTGACGATGGGATGAAAAAAAAATAACTAATAACTAATAATTTGCATCTCAGTGTTTTTTTTTTTTGTTTTTGTTTTTTTTTAATTTAAGATCATTAGTGTTTTTAAGTCCTTAAAGTCAGAAATGAACAGAGCAGACGACACCTGCCACTGCAGAGAGGTGGTTGTAATAATATGTAACTAACCTGGAACCTCTTGCTCTAATTTTAGAAATGTGAAGATGTGATATTTAAATTATCTGGGTTTTTTTTTTGTTTTTTTTTATCTTACTTGATTTTAAATCTAATGTATTATTTGTTTGAGTATACCACCCGTGTCTGCTCCAAGTGTTTTTATTTGCAAATACATTTTTAAAAAGCCACATGTTTCCATGTGTTTTTACAAGACTAGACATGCTTCTATAAGTACACAAGCAACTTCATGTTGAGTAATGTTAAACTGCAAAACTGTCCAGTAGAGCATCATTGATCTTTTGGGATTTGAGCTTGTTCTAAATGAGGTCAATAGAGACATCTGGCCTCTTTGGAGAGGTGAGGCTCTATTTTCATCCACATTCTGAGACTGTTATTAATATCAGAAGCTCAGCATGGGGGTAAGTGAGGAGACACTTGGAGCTGGACAGACGCCACTAAATACACACAAAACTGTCACTGACCTATATAAACGTACGCAATCTGCAAAGGATGTTTGTTCAAAAGCAAAAGAGTTTGCAGAGAAACAACAAGAGTTCAGCATGTCAACATACTGTCACTGATATCAGGTCAGGAGTAAATCATGAAGATGCAGAAGAGACAAAAAGAGGTGGATGCAAAGTCAAGGTAAATACACACATAATACTCACAGACAGGCAAAGACTGAGACAGTCCAGAAAATCCTTAAACAGAGCTAACAGTTCTTTCTTCCCCATCACACAGACGTGACGATCTGCTCACAGAAAGGTCAAGTTTGAGTGGAAGAGTAGTGGATGGAGGGATGTTGGTTTAAGGTGAAGCAGAAAAGCAGCTGAAGCAGCAGCAGAGACAACAGAGTATGAGGAACTGTGGAGAGAAAAAAACTACTGAGGACAGAGCAATGAATATCAAAGTGACACAGAAAAATAAAAAACAGAAGTCAGTGAGCTGTGATGAAGTAAAAATATAGCCCAAAGTGCTGTCAGCAGAAACCTGAAGGGAAGCAGACACACATCTGCACAGACTTGCCACAAAAATCTGACAAAGATGAAACAAAACTCGGAGAGAATAAAGCAAAAATCGCAAAGCCACAAACACGAACGAGACAGCAGTGCTACAGATAAACACAGAAAGTGGCGAACAGAAATGAGATGACGGACACAGAGACTGCGAGCTGAGACAGATGCTAATAATAAACTTTGGTCACAACCCCCATGAGAAAATCCTCAGAGGAGAATCAAGATGTGTGAGGAGGCGAGGACAGATCCAATTTCACTCAACTTACTTACTCTCCTCCTTGCACCTCCTTAACCACTCCAATATGTTTTGCCACACCTGTCCTGCTCTACATGCTGCGGATAGCTTTCAGCACACTGTGTGTGGCTTCTGGACAGGAACAACTCACACACCCCTTTGTAACGATTTCTTTTTATTTAACAAAATGTTAAAACAGATTTAAAAAGGTTTCAAACAATAAAAAAGACAATTAAAACAGAGTACTAATGTGAAATCTCATGAGGTCATTAGAGCATATTTTTCACACCAGCAACATGGAACAATGATGTAAGGCTACATGAAGGTCTCAGATAAAATGCTTTATAAAATTTCTGACATGCCAAGAATACATTAATTAAAACGCACTATGATAAACTCACTTCCAAAAACATGCAATGTCTGTGTTTAAAAGCATTTTACTTAAACTTCATATAAATTCATTCAGAAAGTGAACATAGGAAACGTATGAAACAGTGGAAACAGTGGAGCTTAAGCTGGTTATGTAGCCATTTCCTCCTGTTGGAATTTGGATCCTGGAAATATCAAAATGTCCCCGTAAGGCTGGTCCTGATCCACACGCACATTCCTAGCTGTTAAATTCACTAAACACAAACAAACACACATGTCCAGGTTAGATCTTATATATTCTATACAAGTAATAGTGGAACTAGGAAAGTAAAAGTCCTGTCCAGCCGCTGTTCCAACCAGTCACTAAACCAGCTGAATGTAAGTAGTACATGAGTCTTTAGGGAAAACACCTGTTCTAAATGCACAGGTAGATCCAAAATCATGGCAGGACTTTTACTTTATAGCACCTGAATTATACACCACCATATTTAATCCTGCAGGTCAGAAATTACAGCTCAGACGTACAAATACACATAAAAAATACAAGTACAAAAAAAATAAAGCAAAAAATACATATATTGTCTCACATTTGATGCGCTACTTCAGAACCAATCAGAGTTGTCTAATACCTAACCAATCACAGAGAGAGGGGGGGGGGGGTGGCGCTTTCCTGTGTGAGCAAACAAACTTCAGGCCTTCTGGAAAAGCGCACCTGAAACCTGTCTGACCAAGACAGCTGAAGGGGAGTCGGTGTGTGGAGAAACTAAGGGTTTTCTCTGGGATCTGTACAATCACTGGATTCCACACAGGATTCTTAAACGTGTCCTTAATTTATTGCCCTCAGTCAGTAAAATTTCCTCTCCATGCCTTCTACTGGTGAAAACCAGCACAATTCCACTAACCTGAACTAAGTTCACGTAAGTCAACTCAAGAACACACATCTGAACAACAATATGAAAAATGAACCCTTGAGGCAAAGTTAACAATAGAAACTAATTCAATTCAATTCTGGAACCCTAGAAATGAATCTAATGACATGAAGATTGTGCTGGATTAAACTGCACTGGTTCCCATAATAAGTATACAGTTCTCGGTTTACACCAGCATGTTTGGACATTTAGAAAATTTCCCTGAGATCATTTAGGATAAATTAATAGAACATCTGCTGTCATGACAGATAAAAGCTTGACGTTGTGGCCACTTACCGCCTCAAATGTGCGCTAACTTTTGACATAAGAATGCCATGCTGTCCATAAGCCCCTCTATAAACAGCATAGTGAGCAGTATGGCTCATTTCTAAAATCAAATCGAAAATCGAATATTGGGATCTTTTTCTTCACAGTTTTAAAATAGATATTTTTGTATAAAAAAATTAGATTTTTTTTTCAAATAAATACAAATATTCCATTATAAATTTTTTTTTAGCATTTTTATTGCTTTTATTAATCTTTTTACTTGCATTCTTGGGCATTATACCAGCAGAATGATGGTCTGGCTACTGTGTTATTTTTTTCCTCATTGAAATTTTAAAAAAAAAAAATGACGAGCAAAAAAAGTTTTGGTTTTAGTCTACAAAAATCAGCAATACTGAAGAATCATGAGAATCGCAATTTAAATTGAATCGGCACCTAAAAAACTGGAATTGAATCAAATCGGGATGAAAGCATATCGTCACAGCGCATACCATCATTATTAAACATTACACAGCTTTGGTATTTCACACACTTCTCAAACTTCTCCCGACCTTCGCGTGGAAGTGGAATACTAAAAAATGGAGTAAGCAAGTGAGATGGGACAAATTTTTCTCATTTTTGGGTTTTATACACAGGCAATGGAGATGCAAGACTGTTACAAAACCTTTAGAAAACGAATTGACATAATATGGGACCTGAAGTATTCCGTGCTCCTGTGGCATAAAAGCTCTGTTTCTTTGAGTGAAGCCTGTCAAAAGCACCTTAAGAAATAACTGTGCAAAAGTACATATTTGTGAGAGGATGCAGGAATTTATTCTGAATGGTTTAGGTGCTGAAAAGCAAGACTCCGACCATCTCTGTCTGTCAAACTTACTCATAAGTGATGAGGGGTGACACAAACAACTGTCACTAAGCTTTTGATCCAATGCATCCTTGTGGAGATGAGAAAATCTTGCAGACCGATAATAAGGTTCACAGGACTTTATCTTAAAATGTTCAGACAAAAGCCGCTTCTAAAGACAAAAGGCAAGAAGTGTTTCCCCTCATTAACAACATGTCTTGAGTTAAACATGACGGTGGCAGCATCATCCTGTGGGAGCTGGGAGACAAGTCGGAATACAATAAAGTAGAAAAATACAGAGAGATTCTGAGTTAACTCCTTTTTTTAATTCTTAAGATCTAGATCTCAGTCCGGGACAGAAGGTTACATGCACACATGATGCCAGCAACGCACCAACCAGAAAATACCGTCCCAGTTATACACACTCCAACTGTATGAAATGGCTCATGAAATCATTTGGTATTTCTGAAGTCTCGACTCAACGTTCTTGTGGAGGGAAAGTCTGTTGTCATTATCATCATCAGTGACTTCATCTTGTTTGTAGAGTTTCCTCTGGTGTTGGTGATGTCACATAAACGTGTTTTTAGCATGATTGATAGGAGAGTGAAACTTACCCAGCAGCCTCTGAAAGGCGCTGCTGACAGTTCTGCGGTCGACCTCAGTCGGCAAGAGAGAATGAAAAAGTACAGACTCCAGTTGTCCCTCCGGAGATTCTGGCAACAACCTGAACACATAAACGGTCGTGTTTCAGCATCAAAACCTCAGTAAAAACCCAGTTCTCTCTTTCTATGCTGGATGGAGAAGAACACCTGGGAGACTCTGCCTCTTCTCTCTCAATCGGCTCGTCCACAACCTCTGGGATGTCATGTAGCGTTGACACAGACCTGGAGACAGTGGACCTGCCAACACACACATGCACATGCATGTAAGTGTCAGCGCACCAACATTATCATACATTTGTCTTTCATGCTCACCTCTCTCGCTCAGATGTAAGTACAGGTGAGATTTCTAGAGACATTTCCCTCTGGTCCGAAGCCTCCAGTGGGATTATACCCTGATCTAAACACACACACACACACACACACACACACGCTAAAGAACTTTGCATTCCCCTATTCTTAATCCTTAAAACGAGGAAAACATATCCAATGTTTTCCTCTGATCTTACCGAACATCAGTCATTTAACATTTTACCTGACAAATGAAGCATCTCTGTCTCCAACATTTCCCTCTGGATCTGTGTTCACACACAAACGTACAAAGCAAAGTGTGTAACCTTGTCAAATTTCTCCATCTTGAACAAAAGTAAGACAGTGTTAGAAATAAACCTCTTTGGGGCTCAGTTCAAGTGTCTGCTCCTCTCTGTCTGCCACCTCCACCATCTCAGACTCACTGGACTCGGGCCCCGCTTCCCCGACCAGAAGGTCTGAGCCTGAAGCCGGCGTGATGGTGGCAGCCTGTCTCCATAGAAACTGAATGTCCTTAGGCAAGACTGCAGGGGAAAAAAACAGCTTTGTGGTTCATTTTTGAAAAGGTTATCGGAGTCGTGTCCTTCAACTGAGCTGCAGCCGAACATGAGATGTAATGTGGAAGATTTTACACTTTACATCAGTAATTATTACAGCAATTCTGTAAAGGCGGCTCTGAAACTGGGTTTTACTTCCCAGGAAATCCGCTGTGCACACAAAGAAAACAGAAGAGCAAGCGTAGACGTGTTTTGTTTTCTGGGTGGGGTTGGTGAGGATGCGCTGTGGTGTTTTCTAACACGTGTCACTAACAACTGCAGGGGTTGTTGAGGAGCTCCGAAGCAGGAAGGATCCTTTGGGTGGAGGGCGGCGGGAGAAGCGGGCGTCTGGTCTCGATCAGGGGGTTGTTGATCTGCTGCTGCTGCTCCTCCTGGGAGAGCTGCGTCTCTGGGTCAAAGAAGACCAGATGCCTCTTCCTCCTCTTCCTCTTCACCTCCACCTCCGGAGAGACATCCTGGTGGTGTGAGAAATTAGTTTAAATGTGGGGAGCATTTTGCAGCTTTGTAAACTGTAGCTAAGCATTTGTTCAGTCTTTAAGGATCCGTGAGAGTATGTAATAATTTTCTCACAGTATTTTATGTGCATGATGTTTTTAGGCTACGGGAAAACTGAATTTATAATATATGCAGGATTATTATGCACGTACTATTTTGAACAACATATAAAGTTGATTCAGTCATTTTAGGTGATGTGTGTGTGTGTGCACATTCCTCTACCGGAATACTAATAAAGTGCTTTAACTCATATGAGGCTGCCGCTTTAATTAAAACAAACTTTTTGGACCCTTTTAGGATATAAATACAGTAAAAACCTGCTGTGGCTTTCTGATAGGTACCAGTACTTTCCTCTTCCTCTAAAAATCTCCCCATCATCTGATAATTACTAGTGTATAAACTGTTCCTTGTTGCATCAAATATTGTGCATTATAATAGTCGTCACAAAAGATTGCACCTGTAACTCCAGACTTCTCAGGCGTCTTTCACGTTCTCTCTGTGCAGAAGGTGGCGAGGGTATGCGGGGCAAAGAGACGGGGGTGAGGTCGGCTCTGGGAGTCGTTTGTGCAGGCAGTGCTGGCTCTTGCTGAGGCAACAGCCTGACATCTTCACTGGAGACACTAGTTGGCTGCAATCTGACACAAGCAGAGCCACAGTCAGCTGATCAGAGTGAACGGGTTGGTGTGGGTGTCTGTGTGCATGAGGTGGGATAAGTTACTCAGTGGTGAATCCTGTAGGCTCCTTTGTCCACTCTCTCTCCTCGGATGCCAACTCTTCTCTTGGTAACTCTACACTTCCTGTTTGAGAATCTTATTAATAATAATAATAATAATAATAATAATAATAATAATAATAATAATAAACATTTAATTGTTCACCACATGTTTTGGAAATGAAATCTTCCACATTTGCCACATACCTTCTGGAAAGTGATCAGTTTGGGCCAAGAGGAAATCAATAACATCTGGATGACCATCAATAAGGTCTTCACCCTCAAACTAACAGTGAATAAAAAAAAAAAAGATAGACAAGGAGGGCAAACATGTGTAAGGTTTCACATTAATGTGCATGTTTCCCCGTTTGCTTCCTGCAGCCGTTGTACCTCTGCAGAGGGGATGGCACCAGGCTCCGTCTCTCTGAGAGTGATGGTGTCTGGAGATGCAGTTATGCCTGAGGAAAACAGAACAGATGACATAATTAAAATGCTGCTGTTCAGTGGCTGCAACAGGAGATGATAATCAAGCAAAGTTTTCTCGTCTGCTGAGCGGAAACCAGCTGCAAACTACTTTCTGACACCTTGTCACAAACCTGCACTAATTAGGAGGAAGCTGAATTTTCATTCTGCTTCGTTCCCCTGAATGAAAAAACTGACTGTCGACAAAACTGCAGCCTCAATGTCTTTGTGTGGAATTAGGATTTCCATCATCATGTGAGAAATAAAATAGATTCCTAACATTTGTATCCTTGCTGTCTTTGGGGCACCTCCAATTCCAAATGAAGACTTACTGAGGTGGCTTAACATATTTTGAAGTGTTGTGGCATCAGACCAAGATGTTTAAAGCCTAATTACCCTCCTGCAGTTTGCTCATCCATCTGTGAAATAAGCTGACCATGTTTCATTTATAAATATGAATTTATTTATACATAATGTAAATCACAGATGCATAAACCATTTATGAGGCACTGATGTGGAGCTTTTACACCCAGTTTGATTTCTGTATGTTGGATCAGACTTACCAGTAACTTGACAAACATAAACGAAATGTTTATTCCTAAGTCAGACTGTGGATATGTTGCCTTAAAACTGGAAGCTGTTCTGTCTTTTTTAGATTATTATTAGCAAAGCTGAATGTGTCATTTCTGCTCTTCAGACTTCAGATTGGTTGTAAACTGTCTGTTTGCTCTGTAAAGTCTTCTTTTTATGATAAACTTGGATAAAGATGTGTTTATCTCCTGGAGAGGATTTTTTTTAACTGGATTTCATGCAATGGGAAGGGTTTTATTTGCCATGGAAATGATCTTGTCACTATCAATCAATATTATCTTTTTTATGGAGTTTATATACATTTTTCATAACAGCTGTTGATTTGGCTGAGATATGATCTGTAATGTCTGATAACATTTGTTTTGGTTTTGGAAACCTAGAATGGCTTGTTTCATTTCTTAAGTTTTATGTTGAATTTATGTTCTTGATCTTGTATCTAATGTTTTCCTGTGAAATGACCTGATAAGGCCCAAGAAAAAAATAACTGTGTAATGAAAATGACCATTTTCCAAAACAGCAGCTGAAGCAGCTGGGCTGGGAAGTTCAGGAAGTTCAGGAGAGGATTCCCTGAAATAGTCCCGACTCATCTGTGGAAAAAAAAAAGGGGGAAAAACAGCTTTAGTAAACTAACTTTCAATCAATCAAAAACCCTAGCAACAAGTAAACCAGCATATCTTCAGCAAAAAGCTCTGATGGAATGATTTGGAAGCAGGAGATATTTCACATAAAATGCAGCAGCGCTCCAACCACAGAGCGTAAAACAGAATGCATTGATTTCCAAAACCTTTTTAACCCTTATTCAACTGAATACCCTACAAGATATTTTGTGTTAAAACTGAGGAATTATTATTTATTTGTTTTTTTCTTTTGCAGATATTCACTCATTTTGAATTTGATGCCTGCAACATGTTGCAGAAAAACTGGGACAGGGGCATGACTACCACAGTGTTACATCACCTCTCCCTTTAACAACACCCAGTAAATGTTTGGGAACTGAGGACACTAATTATTGAAGCTTTGCAGATTTATTTGAAGTTTAGGCTTCAAGAACATCTGCATGCTTGAGGTGAGATATAAAAACAGAAGTTGTGGCTCAAGACTTTTGCACTTGGCACTAACACACCCCTATACAATCATAGATGCTGGCTTCTGAATTTTTCACTCAACAATCTGGATATACATTTTCTTCTTTGGCTCAGAGTACACCACTTCTATGATTGCCAAAAACAATTTTAGAAAAAAATAGTGGACTCGTCCGACCACAGCACACTTTTCCACTTTGTGTCAGTCCATCTCAGATGAGTTCAGGCCCTTAGACTTCGCATGGAGTTTCAACTTGAACTTGTAAAAGCAGTGATGAGCTGTGGTAAGCTACACTGAACTGGCGACCTGTCTGGAGTGTTCCCTGCATCCTGGTGGTTGAACCTGTGGTGGGCTCCAACTTCCCTGCGACCCTTAATCGGACTAGGCGGTTCGGAAAATGAATGAAAATGAAACAACGATGTCGTTTTTATTAATGCAGAGTCACCTAAAGGATCAAAATCATGGAAACTTAATTTGTTTTTCGGCCTTGCTGTAAACGCAGATTTCTCCACATTCTCCGTCTCTTTTGATGACATTATGGACTGTAGATGATGATATCCCTGAACTCCTTTCAACTGTTCGTTGAGAAACATTGTTCTTAAACTGTTTGACTATTTGCTCATGCAGTTGTTCACAGAGTGGTGAACCTCGTCCCATCATTTTTTCTGTGAACAACTGAGCCTTTCACGAATGCTCCTCATATATTCAATCATGACACTTGACTGATTCCAGTTTACTTCTTCCCAGTGTAGCGCTCTATTTTCCCTTCATTGGCACTGTCTCAGCGTTTTTGGAACATGTTGCAGACATCAGATTCAGAAAAATAAAAAATTTATTAGTATGAACAAATGACATATCTGGCCTTTGTAGTGTATTCAGTTTAATTCATTTTTAAAGAGATTTGGAAATCACTGTATTCTGTTTTTATTTATGTTTTACACAACATCCCAATTTCATTGGAGTTGTATTTTTCCTATTTTACCAGTTAACCTAACATGCATTGCTTTGGTCTTTGTGAAGAAACCAGAGTACCCAGAGACGCGGGGAGAACATGCAAACTCCACACAGAAATGACCCTGTTTTAACTCCTGAGACTCAAATCAGTGACCTTCTAGCTTTGAGGCAGTGGCACTAATCACCACACCGCCATGTACCCCCCGATTTAACACTACCTGTTAATTCACTGTTCTTCCTGGTTACCTCTATCAGTAAACTGGGACTGGGCATGAAATCCTGCAGATGCATCACTCCAAATAAAGGATCAGGGGCTCCCTCAGTTTCCTGCTGCAATGATAGGGCATCTGGCAGGGACAGAGCTTGTCTGCGAGAAAAAATGAGGCTCAGACGCAGGACACAGGGGTGATTGTGTTTTATACATGTAAGCTAATGTTCTCACTTGCTGTAGTCATCCATATCAATTTTCAGAAAGCTTCTCTGCTTCAAAAGCTGTCCCACAACAGACTGAAGTTCATCTGGAGGTGACACATGCTTAACATCAAAGCCAACACTGTGATCTCTCCTTCTGTCTCCTTGTTGATGTTTTCTTACCCAGGAGAATAGCACACTGACGGTGGTAGACCATGATGACGCCATACTGGAGCTGGGAGGAGAGGTAGAGGGAGAACCGAGGGCGTGGAAGACCTGGTTGAGGTGCAGGGACCCGCTCCAGCACGTAGTTCATGATGTCATCACTGGATGGGAGTCAGCTTTAGTAAAAAATAATGTGCACTCTAAGAAAACCGTCAAACTAACTACTTACCATGTGTTTTTAATGTTGACTTTCAGAAAATCCCGGCGAGGAACTTTAATGCCTTTTGTAGCCACCAGCCTGAAATGTGCAGAGATGCTTCAGATTTTCTTTTTCTTTCTTTCTTTTTTTATTTTCCGTCTGTCATTTTTGGTGAAAATAGCTCAGTTGAAGGCAAACTGGAGAATTCATGACAAGTCAAACTGCAAAAGTGATTCACAAACTATGTTCAATATCCATCTAAGACATCTAACTCTTGTTACATTTTACTTGTTTCATTTTTCTGTTTCTTGGTTTGGTAACAATTTATGGTTAGGGGTAAAGAAGTCCTTTTTAATATAATGAAGTTATATTGTGTTTTTACCATGAACTAATGATAATCTCATGGATATGTGTACCAACTAGTTAAGGACCATTATTTTATTCCATCCATTTTCTAAACCGCTTAATCCAATGCAGGGTCACGGGGAAGCTGGAGCCTATCCCAGCTGGCTTTGGGCGACAGGCAGGGTACACCCTAGACAGCTCGCCAGTCCATCGCAGCATTATTTTATTGTTACCTCATAAATTAATTCAATATCCCCAAATTAGCTTCTTTAAAAATTAAAATGTTACTTTTTAGACTACTAAAAAAAAAATCCATCCTAAATGGTGACTTATGGGACATACAGAATGTAGCCTGCTGTATTTATAAATATGTCTCTTTTATATGTGTAAGCCTTCATCCTAGTCCTTTTTCTAATCAGGTCATTGAAAAACATAAAGCTTTGTTTCTGCCTTTAATTTTTACTTTTTGTAAATAGCTTCATATTTTATATTACAGAGCAGCAGCTAATCAGAGGTATGTATGTTTGTTTTTCATTGTGAGCAGCAGCAGTTCCTGATAAATAAGGGACATGTCCATTTATTCCTGTATATTTGTAGCAGTGGTGGGCACCAGGATTCTGCAGAAGATGCAGACCAGTCAGAGGACAGGAACTGGAGGAAGGACTAACTGGGAGCAGGTGCAACTGCAGGATTCCACTTTGCTTAAAAATCCTGTGTGTGCTTTCTCCTGACCTTTAATCCTCAACTTAGAGACTTCAGAGGTTTTCATCGTTGTTTTATCATTTCTTTAGTATTTTAAACTTCAGGGTACTTAGGGTTGAAGAACTCCGGGGTATTTGTGTTTTAATATTTTAGTTTTGGATCTGCCATATTTGTTTGGCCATTTTTATGTGGTTGGCTTTTAGACACAACACTGGATGCCATTTGTATTAGTTTATTGTTCCATATTTTAGCTTTATCGATTATTAGATTGCTGGGAGTTCACTTTAGAGGGTGAAGTGGGATGTGGTTGTATAGCCTCTATAGTTATTAGTGTGGTGTTTTCATTTGGATTGAGTTGATTTCAATTTCTCTTAGTTAGATCTCCAGCCCTCTGGCGGTGAATGGTTGGTTTCCCAGTCACAGCACGAGAAACAGAAGACAGGAGGTTAAAACTTTAAAATAAGACAAAAATACAGATAAAATATGGAACAATAAACTAAAACAAATGGCAGCCAGTGATGTGCCTAAAAGGCACATAAAAATGGTCAAATATGGCAGACCTACAGTTAAAATATTAAAATACAAATACTTCATGGTTCTTCACGCCTACAGTAGCCACCCTAACAATTAAAATACTAATGAAATGATAAAACAATTATCAAAAACCTCTCTTACCAGAGGCACGAAGGTGCAAAGTCAGGGGGAAACGACACAGGTTGAATCCTGCAGTCGCACCTGCTCCCAGTTCCTTCCTCCAGTTCCCGTCCTCTGACTGGTCTGTAGCTTCTGCAGAATCCTGGTGCACCACTGCTTCATATTGTTTCTATTTGTTATTATAAATAATATAAACATTTTATAGTAGCCAACACAAGAACATCGCCCACCCCGATGAGTTCAAAGAAAGCTGGAAATCAGTGATTTTAATAACAATAAATGTAACCTTTTTAGTTGTAAAAAGCTAACAAAAAAAAAAAAAAAAAAAGGTTTGATCCTAATAGACGATCTGGCCCCTCTCACACGCAGTTCCCTCCCGTTTGTTTTCTTCTTTTGGCCTTTTATCTATAAAGTTATTGCTTTGACTGCTGCGTTTTAGATCCGTGCCGCAAATGCACCTGCAGCCTCCCTCAATTTTAATCTACACCCCCCCCCCCCCCCCCCCAACATACATATATATATATATATATATATATATATATATATATATATATATATACGTACATACACGAGTAAAAAAAAAAGGTTTAAATCTTGTACTACTCTTACGTAACGACACATCGGGTCTTCTTTTTTAAACAATTTGCTAGGTTACATCGCTTTTTTCTATCAATTAAACAGAATATAACCGAGTCTCAACAGCCTATTTAAAATATTTACATGTTTTTTTTTGCGAATTTGTGGCACTATTCGCCATTTTTCACGCAGTTCTGTAAAACAAATTTTGCTAAAATCTGCTGAGTCAAAGAAAAACTATTATGAGCAACTGATGCAATTTTCAGTTAGACTGTTAGAAACCCTCAGATGTCAGATTTTTACTCACCAGATTGTGGAGAAGCATCCTGAATGGCGCTTTAACACAGCAGGGTAGTAAAACATTTTGAATTTCAGAAAACCAAATAAAAATCTATTGACGAAGCTGATTCGGCCGAAACTTCTGGTCCCAATCTGTTTAAACCCAGTGTGAAAGTTGGTTAATGTTTATTTTATTCGAAGGAAGCTGATTGGTGAATTGACTCCACTTGCTTTAAGGATAAAAGAGGTAGACTTTGATCCATATGATGAAAGGATTTTCATTCCTAACTTTAAAACTCTTACAGTATAACTAATAATAAATTATAAGTGTATAACAAAGGAAGTGGATGCCAAATGAAAATATTCAAATGTAAATAACTGGTTTTATTGACATTTTCTGGTGCAGATGCAGATTCAGGAGTTGTTATTCAAGCAGTTTTTATTTAGCTGTAAAGAAAACGTCGTGGACACAAGAGACAATTTGGGAAACATGGAATTGTAAAAGCAACACAAGACAGATGTAATAAAAATTAATAGTTGTTTTTTTTTTATAAAAGAAAAAAAAAAAGACTAATCTACAGGGCTGAGGGTCTTTTTTTTTTGTTTGTTTGTTTCCAACAGTTTTAGCACAAGTCTTTATGGATCACAGTAGCCTTCCTCTGCACTCTGTGGATCCACAGCAGCAGAGCAGCTCTTTACCCTCCACGCTGCCTACTTCATAGTTGTAGTCCCAGGTCAGCTCCGTGCCAGCCCGGATCCGCCTGCACAACAACAAAGACAAGTGTAAGGACAAAAGCATCATCAAAATGCTACCATGGAGAAAACGTCACCATCACTGATGGAAGAGGGCTTGGTACAGTTTCAAGTAGACTTCTTGTGTCTGGTTTGCGTGACAAATTATGAGTGCATTAATGAGAAGCAAATAACAAAACACTTCCGATTTAATTGTACGACATCTTTGATTACTTTAAGCAACCATAAATTTTAATAACAAGAATACTGTTACAGACTATTCTTGTGCTACAAAACTGAATGATGAGTCCGAATGTGAAACAACCACAACATCCCGAGACTTCCAGACAGCAGCGAGGCTGATCCTGCTGAGTTAACAGACTGAAGTCTATCTTTGGATCATTGCTGCAAATCACTCCCATTTCTCTGCCGTCAAAATCCATTTCTACCATTTATGCAGCATTACTGCTCAACACTTCACATAAACAACACATCCTGGAAGTTAATAAAAAACAATAATTGATGGCAAAATGTAGAATAAAAAAAGAAAAATGTTAAAAATTTTAGGTAAGTCATTAAGTGTGACTAAGCTTTCAAATAAAAACATAAAAAATAATTTCATGAGAAAGATAAGTTGGATTAATCTACTTTTACATCTCTAAACCACTTTTAAAAAGAACAACACACTCCTGAACAAAATAGCTCTAATGAAAACCTTTAAACTTTCACCTTGTTGACCAACTAGCTCCTCTGCTGAATCATGCTGGTTTTGAGACAAGAAATAAACGAGACCATCATGTCTGCAGCATTGTGATGTTGCAGAAGCATGTATCCTGACTGGTTAAAGCCATTACTGTCAATCACACAAATTTAGTCCTAACTGTCAAACACAAAAAGAAAACATACTGACAATTGGCTGTGTGTGTTTAAGGATCTTAACTCCTGAACTGATGACAAATCTGATGGAAAACAAACTTACTTGCTGGCAAAGAACGCCACCCAGGGGAACCGTAAGTCGTGTGTGTCCACAAACACATTCTGGACAAAAAGGTTAGGGCTGCAGCTGTGCTGTAACAGAGAAGTAATGGAAGACAGTGTAAGAGAGCAGGCCAGTAGCTTCAAGGCAATAAATAGTTACTCTGCACATTTCAACATCTTACATTGAGGTACCGCCCAAGATTTCCTTCCAACTTGGCGTCAATGATGTAACAGGATTCTTCACCATCAAAGAAGAGGCGGGTGTTTTTAGGAGCGTTTTCTCCAGCTCCGCCACTCTGCCCCTGGTGTCCAGGTTTCCCTCCCTGACTCCCTGACCCTCCCATGCCTCCAGATGCACCAGTTTTTACCATCATGCTGTGGCTGTTTTTTAGGGCGATGCCCCGAGTGGATTTCACTGCCACCTGCTTTTTGGTCACACCTGAGCCAGAGACGGGAGGAGAAAAAAAAGAAAAGAACATAATGTGGAAACGATCAGAAGCCACACGGAGTAGAATCAGATTTTATCCTCGGCTCTGTTTACCTGGTGTGACTTTCTCTCTCTCCTTGTTGTCTTCAGATCCTGAGCTGATGGTCTGAACATCATCACTGTCAGAGAGAGTCATCACATCCTGTTTCTCCTGCTTCTTCACTGGTTCAGACTTTATTTGACTGCAAAACATATAGAGAAAAAAAATAAATCAGTATCTAAGTGGTATTATTGATTACTGGTAAACATATCTGAACAAATATGTTTAAAATAAATATAACTCCAAAACACTTTTTGGCATTTCTGACCTCTTGCTGTCTCCAGTTTCCTGTCATGGAAAACAGTAAAGAAAGGGTTATCAATCAGTTATGCAATAAAATAAAAAAAACTAATCATCTAGAACACAAGCAACCTTTACTTTGATGATATTAAAAAAATAAATTAAAAAAACATATCCATGATGGAAGATTGAGAATATATCTGCTCTTTCACCTTTTGCTCACAGACAACCGTTTTTTATTTTTGTTTTTACTGGTGCTGACCCTGTGACTTTACAAGTAGTCAAACTGGTCCCTACACTCCTTCTGTTGTTTATTTGCACACTGCAGGTTCTGAACATGTTGCATTAATTTCTAAGGAGGTTAAAAAAAATAACACCAAAAAGAAACACAAAATATACGAAGCAGCCACAATAAAAAAAAAAAAGTATATGTAATTGCAAAAAAGTATATTCTCAGCTTAAGAAGAAATATATATTAATTATCATCTAATTAACTTTAAAAAAAAAAAAAAAAAAAAAAAAAAAAATTTTTTACTATTGAACTTAAATCCCTTGAATGCACTTATTAAATTTACATACCTTCTTCAGACCCTGGCTTGTTAGCCACAAAGCCACTTTACTCTTCCCCGTCTCCTCTGGCATGGATGGTGGCTTCTCATCATCTTGTTCTCTGGTGGAGACACTCAGTCCATCTTTACTGTCCTGACTCCCTGCAACAGGAAGGTGGATGGTTAAGTTTAAAGAAACAACACACAAACTGTCCACTTAGGAAGCAACACTGATTGACAATCAATTTCACATGCTGTTATGCAAATGAAATAGACAACAGGTGGAAATTATAGGCAATTTCAAGACACACCCAATAAAGGAGTGGTTCTGCAGGTGGTGACCACAGACCACTTCTCAGTTCTGATGCTTTCTGGCTGATGTTTTGGTCACTTTTAAATGCTGGCGGTGCTTTCACTCTAGTGGTAGCATGAGACGGAGTCTACAACCCACACAAGTGGCTCAGGTAGTGCAGCTCATCCAGGATGGCACATCAATGTGAGCTGTGGCAAAAAGGTTTGCTGTGTCTGTCAGTGTAGTGTCCAGAGCTTGGAGGTGCTACCAGGAGACAAGCCAGGAGGAGGAGGAGGAGGAAGAGGAGGAGGAGCACTGCCAGAGCCCTGCTAAATGAGCTCCAGCAGGCCACACATGTACATGTGTCCCCATGTGTTCCCCAGACCTGAATCCAATTGAGCACATCTGGAACATCATGTCTCGCTCCATCCACCAACACCAAGTTGCACCACAGACTGTCCAGGAGTTGGCAGATGCTTTAGTCCAGGTCTGGGAGGAGATCCCTCAGGAAAACATGCGCCACCTCATCAGGAGCATGCCCAGACGTTGTAGGGAGGTCATACAGGCATGTGGAGGCCACACACACTACTGAGCCTCATTTTGACTTGTTTAAAGGACATTACATCAAAGTTGGATCAGCTTGTAGTGCGTTTTTCCACTTTAAAATTGAGTATGACTCCAAATCCAAACCTTCATGGGTTGATACATTTGATTTTCATTAATAATTTTTGTGTGTTTTTGTTGTCAGCACATTCAACTATTTCAACCATTTACCTCGCTGTCTCAGAAAGACATGTGTGACTCCCCATGTGCATACTTGTCCAAAGTTTATATATAACATTACAAACCCAATGCTAAATGTTTTAGCCTTCAGCTTGGCATCATTTTGAATGTTTTGGGTTTTAATCTTCTCGCTCTCTGTTGTTGGGATTTAGAGATACGAAGCTAAAGCATGACAAAAGTAATGGTGCAAATGTAAATAAATGCGTCTCGGCAAGGTCATCTCTTGAGTTCAACTGTTTAGTGAAAAAAAGAAAAATGGAAATAAAGTCTGAATTAAAATGAAAACAGAAAGAAAAAGCTTGAAGTGTGATGTATACGATCTGACCACTACAAAAACAAGAGTTTGTTGCAACAATTAACTATAATCATTTCAGCTGAACAACACAACTAGTTTACCTTCTTTGTTGCCTTTGAGTTGCCCACGTGTGGTGTAACTCCTCCACACAGAGCTGGAGCTGTAGTAGTTGTCTTTCACAAACGTGTCGTCAGAACTGTCACTTTCATCTTCGCTCTTTGAGTCTTTCTCATCGTCATCATTGCTGTCGTCAGATGTGCTTGAGCTTTGGGCTGCGAGACCAAAACACCCCATGAAAAACCATGCAGAGAATGAAAACATTACCGTGAGCATCGTGACAAGAGAAAGCAGTGAAACTTCTCATGTCTGATAAGTATAAAAGTGCAGATTGCAGTTTCCTTGGCAGATAGTGATTGCTGTGCATCATATTTTTTTGTTTGTTGAGAGTTTTTTTTAAGGATTTAAAAGATATTGGCTGATTACCTCAGACAGACTGTCATATTTACTGATTAGTGAAGGGGGAAAAACAGTTTTAACTTTAAAAAAAAAAAAAAAAATCAATCAGCCAGTTCTAATAATCAGCCTACTGACGGTGACTGCCTCAATCTCACACCTTCAGATTTACTTTTTCTTTTTTAACTCACCCTTCTTTAGCTGTCGACCCCCAGAACTGCCTGCTACTAAAGCAGATGGCTGGATTTTTATCCTGGACACGTCCACGCCGCTTCCCTCGCTGTCTGAACAGTGAGCCTCACTTTCATAGCCCTCCTTGAAGTTTTCCACACTTTCTATGTGGTCCAGATTGGCAAAATACTCATCACCCATCTCTAGACCTTCTTTATCAGCAAAGTCATCTGTCAAGATTTTACCTGTTGAAGTGGCAAGAAAAAAAAAAAAAATTTAAAAGGAGAAAGTCTTTAATGAAGGAGGTCTGCCTGAGCCACTTTCCATCATTCATAAATTCTTAGAAGTCCATTCCCACCAGCATAAATGCAGACAAATGAGCCCTTGGCCACATCATCCAGACACCGGATGCCCCAGCCTTTGTTCTGCGTCTTAAAGAGCTGAAGACGGACCTGCAGGCCGTGCTGCACCAGCCGGTTAGTGCACAGCTGAGCAGAGCATTTGCACCTTTTATTACACTCGTAAATCCTGAAAGAGAATGAGAAAAAGAGAGGAATGAAGAGATAATCGCCTCTTAAATACAGGAGTACCAAGCCTTCTGCTCAACAGTAATTATCTTTCTGCAGATTCCACAAGTGTGTGTGTGTGTGTGTGTGTGTGTGTGTGTGTGTGTGTGTGTGTGTGTGTGTGTGTGTGTGTGCGCGCGCGCGCGCACAATGTCTCACCCTGTAGGGAGGCACTCCTCCAATCGCTTATACGCATATCCTGCATTTTGGTTGACCTGTGCCCCTGGTGTACAAGCTGTAGCCTGTAGTGTCAGCTGGTGGCAAGAGCATTTAGACCTGGAAATTAGACATAAGGATAATGACGGCTCATGACAAAAAGTCAGAATACTGGATATGAGACATGAAAAATGGAGCTTCACAAAGAAAGAGCTTCACAAACTTGTCTCGACAGCCGTCGGTACAATCACAGCCAACCAGGAAGTCTGCACTAGTGTTGATAAATACTCCATCTTCAGGAATACGCTCTTTACCTTAAAAAGAACACAACATGATTCACCAGTTGATTACATAATCAATCAAGCTTACGCAAAGGAAATCTTTTTCCCCAAAAGGATCATTTTAACATCTGAACATTTAAAAAGCTTAGTTTCCACATCTGTAAACCTGATCACTGCAGAATGATGCATGGAAGGTCTTTCTCATCTCCTAAATAAAGCAGTATAGCAATCTATAGGTATGTATTGTTAGAGGCTTCCGTATCTTCAGGCTTTATTTCCTTTAGAGCAGCTTTCATGTAACATGATGAGAATTATAAGCCATAAAAAATTGAAGATGTAAGTCATAACCATGTTGATATGTATTCCATTTCTCTAATATATTAATGTATAAATATATGCCAATATTGCCGTCTCTAACTTATTTCTCCTTTTTTTCCGCAGGTCTTCCTGAATAAGTGCAGTTGTACATGTTGATCTGTCTTTCCTGTCCTCACCACCCCAACCAGTTGAGGCAGATGGCTGTCCATCCTGAGCCGGGTTCTGCCGGAGGTTTTTTTTCCTGTTAAAGGGGAGTTTTTTCCTTCCCACTGTCGGTGCGTGCATGCTCAGGATGGGGGATTGGATCGAAGTCATGACTCGATGCAATCAGTTGGTTTCTATTATAGGCTATGTATGAATTGGCTTGAATTGATGTGTATGTTGACTCGTGTATGTAAAGTGCCCTGTGACAACATTGTTGTGAAGTGGTGCTACACAAATAAAGTTAAATTGAAGTTGAATTGATATGTTTTAAATTCTCTGTTATTATTCAATATGTCAACCTTCACATTTAAATGTAATTCAAATCTTAACCATTGCTTTTAACTCTGAAACCTAGCCATTTAAAAGCAAGACAGTAAACAAGTAGAGAAGGAAACACGTGCTATGGGGGAAGCAGAAAGCTGGTAGGACTGTGGCAGCAAGCAGGATGAGGCTTCCACGCAGTACGACTCATCCGCATGCCTTTTCATTCCAGGACCGATGCACCTTTGTTTAACATTGTTGTCATATATGTAAGGACAGATGTGTAAATGGATGCTTGTTCATCAGCTGATGTTCCTACATCCAGGCAGCAGTAATGGAAATGGAAGAGCCCCATGTTGATGAATGCTTGTACACATAAAGCCTGCATCATGAAACTCAACACTCCCACCAACCAAACTGCTGATTCCACCACACCAGCTTGATGTGCGTAAGCACACACTGATTCAGGGCTAAGGCTCTCCTGTTTGATGTTGAGGAGCAGCGGTGGAATTCATTTGTTTATCATTCCCGCAGATTCGTTTGTTTTTTATGCAGTGGAGAATTGATAATGGTCTGAAGTCTTTTACACATTTCTGTTTGTCTCCTCTGTGGTTTCAAATACATGTTATTAAGAAAGCATCAGATTGAGACCTACAAGTGCCTTTTCAATTCTTAAACCAATTATTTTTTCTACCACTATGAGAGATGACCATTGCTGCCAGGAGATTACTGTCGAGATTAAACAAGTTGCAGGATAAACATTGACTGGAGTCTATCAGCTTTACACAAAGATTTTACATATTACAATGGCTATAAATAGTTTCCAAGACCTAAATAGGCTGCATAAAATGTTCTCCCTGAAATCTTCAGAAAAATCATCTAATCTCATCTTGTTATCTAAATAAATAATAATTTAATCAGTCTAATTAATTTGAACAAAATCAAAGTAATGTCAGTTTTGTAACAATTCCAGTGTAGGTCTTACTGTATGCTACTTTCGGTGGCGGGGTGGTATCAATCTCATTGACACAGGAGAGTGGGATGTCCTCTTTTCCACCAGTGATGTCAGGAATGTAATAAAAAGGCCTTTGTGGCTGGAAGGGCCGATCAACAAGCACATAGGGGTCTAGACAGAACATCTCTAAAAATATAAAGTCACAGCGGGTCTGGAAGAGGTAGTGTTGGATCTCTCCCATGTTACGCAGGCAAAGTCCACATGGAGCCTTGTAGATCACATGGAAAGACATCTGAAAGGTGGAGATGTAAAAGGGAGAAGTTATACAAGAAAACCGATCAGTGTTCCCAGTACGGATTCTTGCTGGTGCTTACCTTGCGATTGACTTTGCGCCGTCCTGTCATACGTCTAAAATCATACAGTAATGGTGTGAGGAGGGGGTTCTTTCCTCTGTGCGTGTCTGGTTTTTCTGGTCGGACACGATTCAGACACGCAGGCTGACATGTGTGTGCCAGGTAGAAGATGCGGTCTGTTGGGGCTCTGTATGAAGGCTGTTGAGGGATGGCAACCATCGCGTGTTGCACGGGAGAAGGGACAGGAACTACCTGCCTCTGATACGATTGTGTGAAAGTGGGTATAGGAGTATTTGGAGTATTCAACATTTTTCCACTGTTGAAAAAAAAAAAAAGAAAAAAAAAAAAGAAATTATATTATTACCTTAACTGTGACAAATTAGGGAAGCTTAAAAAAAAGATACTAAGAAAACACATCATCAAAATATGCTGGCATCAATGTTGGAAGGAGTGTTTTTTTTTTAAAAGTAGGAATTCTATAAATTCCTGTCAACAATGTAATCATTTCCATTTTTTTATTGCGTCATATTCTGTTTGTTATGCACTTCAACACGGCTCCACTCAAGTGTTTTCAGTATTGAGATTATGTACATTTTAAAAATGTGCTGCTGTGTAAAGCATTTTCCAATATGTAACTATGGACAAAGACAAAAAAAATGTCCCTGTTAATTTGTAAACAAGTCAACAAATGTGTCTCTGGAATGATCCTGCATCTACTTTTTGTGCACACTTTATTTACAAGGTTGTAATAAAAGGTTACCTCACCTTGACAGGTTGCTGGAACTGTTGGCCTGCATCATTTTAGAGGCATGTGTGCCTCCCACTCCAGGGATAAATGGAGAAGTACTTTTCTTTGCCATCTGATGTTTATTCCTTCAATAAAGCAAAGAAAAATATGTTTAAATATATAAGTAAAAAAACACCCCAAACTCCTGATGCAGCAATAGAAGATATGCGAGCTTCTTCATACAGACTGTAACCAGTCCAACAGAAAATGCACATTTACATCACTACTGATCCTAGATCATTGGGACTGATTCACTGTGTTGGGGGAATAAAGATTCCAAGGTCAATTTTCTGATTTAAACCTCTTTAGTAACCTCTCCATTTAGTTCATTTATTTTTTACACGGTGACGTATCTTCAGATTGTTGACATGAGGGAGTAAGATGATGCTAAATCCAAATAACTATTTCTAGCCATTGAGAAGGAGAGACAAGCATATCATGTCTTTTCTTTGCTAGGAAAATAAAAATGACCCTGCAGGAAACTTGTCCACATTTCACATCACTATACCTGTGTATAACCCACACTACACCTGCGCCACGGCTTGAGATGGAGCATGATCATGGAAAGTGAAGTGCTTTCCATTATCCGGATCAAAATACCAAATGATAAAATATTTTCTGGAAAAAATGGTGCTCATTTCCTTCCGCTGCATCTCTGAAAATGATTAAATCAGGACATGTCCCAATCACCTCCCAAAAGCTGTTCTCATTAATAAACAGCAAAGATTTTTAGAGGAAAGGATGAACATGTTTGGGCATGTAGGTGCCTCGTTACACCAGTGAATAGAATCCACTAAAAACCATATTATTCTCCTTATTTGGGAAAATTCTGACAGTTTTAAAGCCTCACATTCATGATGGCAGCAGGATGACTCATTTAATATTTCAAATAACTTTGTTGTCTTTCCATGTGCAAGTTGCACTCATCTGTGACAATATTGAGGAATTGTTACAATTAATCAATCCTATTGTTTAATACTGATATTATTGTGAAACAATGTAATGACAGTATCCCCAACAACTGTTACATACTCCACAGGAAGCAATCTTTTTTCTTGCTCTTGAGGCCATGAGTACAAAATGACATGACTTTGTTATTGAGGACATCTTGCAGCTTGTTGTCGACACAACTTTCTTCTCGCAGGGCTAGGAGAAGTATTGTGTGATTGGCCAGACATTTTAAGGTGGGCGTGGTTAATATGGAGAAGAACGACACAGAAAGTTTCACTTCTTGCTGATACGCAGTTCAACAGAAGAGCTGATTGATGCGGTGAGAAAATATAAAAAATGTGTACAGCTCACAGCATTTAAACACACGGATACAGACTTGGGTTCAAAACCCTGCCTTGTCGAGGACACAGTTTCCTATTAAACATGAAATTACTGGTTCAATTGCACATTAAAACACAGACGTCCCTCTGCAGCAACCCCCACCCCCCCACCCAGTAGCAGACAAAGATTCTCGTGGATTATGAACTGACTGGGCCAAAGATAACTTTATTCCAGTCCTTCCAACCTTAAGAGGAAGACTTAAGTTCTTACTTCTTGTGAAATATGTAACAAGCTTCAGTGGGAATATCAGAGGAGGCTTCTTCTTGTGTTTATATCAGTATATATGCACAATGAGGTAGGGAAAATCTTGACTGTATGTCCTGACTGAATGATGTAGATGCCTACATTTGGTCCAGAACATTTCAGGGCTCTAGTGTATTATTGAAAGCAGTTTAAGACAGTGCAAACTGACATATGCAGGGTGTTGTTATTTAGTTAACATGCAGTTCCATATGGAAATAAAGTAGGGACAAAAATATTTCTCTTTTCATTTCTCCCTCAATCCAAATTATGAATCCCAACTGAGCCTTTGAAATGCAGTGCTTCTATTCTGGCACCATTTTATGAAGCCTTTAATTGTGACTGTGTCATGTTTATTGAGTATACTTACTCAACACGTGGAGGCTGTGGAAGTTGTGGAGGTTGTGGGGTTGGTGGAGGGGTTTGCTGGGGTTGCTGAGGTTGTGGGCGCTGTTGAAGCGGCTGCATTGTTGGAGGCTGACTGGGAGAGGCAGGTGGTGCTTTGACAGGAGACCCTCCAACATGTTCAACTCCAGTGTACTGAACTACAGGGCCTTTACTTCTTAATGCCCCTGGAAATTAAAAGTTAATTAAGAAGTCAATAATTAATTTCATCAAACAAGAACCTTTAAGTTGGTTTCACTAAAAAGGCTGTTCAAAGTGTACTAGTAATTATCTATTAATTGTATGTTAAAAAAAAAAAAAGAGAAAAAAAAAGACACACATTAATAATTTCTGAGTTAATACGATTAAACCGCAGTGTGTAGGGGTGTGCTGTGTTACCCATGTTAGGTCTTGTCCTCTGTTGGCCGGCCAGCTTCTTCTCCTGTGTGTTTGCTGTCGTCATTTTCAGATTGAACATGGGCTCCAACCTAGTGGATCCTCTGTAGATCCACTCACTCCTCTTATCATCCTGTTCAACACCAAGCAACACAAGAAATTCAGCTTGTCAGAATTATTTTGTTTGTCATTAAAGGCAATTAATTCCTCTTTCAGCTACCACCTCCACAAGACAAACTGATGAATGGCAGATGACATCGGGGCACAGTTAGAAAGACTTAATAAGTCACCATGGTGCACAGTTTAGATGGATGAATCTACTGATGGTCAAAACAAAGCAATGTTGCTTTGTTTTTTGCCATATATTGTTAAGGAAGATGTGCATGAGGATTCTTTATGTGCGCTGTTTCTGCCAATCAACACCACTGCGCTGGACTTTTTCATGCACTGTTTTATTCACAGAGAAATGCAGGCGAGTCAAAAAATGTCACATGATCATAACAGCATTTTGCAAGATGTAGTTAAAATCAATAACTACGTCAAAGTATAACCCCTAACTCACGTCTGATTGAGCAGCTCTGCGAGACATGGTCACAGAACACAGACGTCTTTTCTTGTACACAGAAGTGAGATAGCTTTCTAAAAGCAGATCACTGGCTGGAGTTTTTGAGTTACAAGAAACACTCCAGAGATTTCTTGCAAATATACAGTCAACACTGGCAAATCATATCAGTAAAACAGAATTGGTCACAAAATTTGCTTACTGGTGTGACATATTTAATCTGCTGAACTAGCTCAATCTCTCTTCAGGGGAAAATCACCACTGTTTTCAAGTTGGCGGATAAGGCTTTAACATGGAGACTTTTCACGTGTTTTGCTCATTGGCAGTGAAAATGGAAGGGAGAGAGTCCAGGTCCTTATTCGTCCAACTGGTGAATGATCACCTATATTTACTTTAAAAGGCATTTGATCATCAACCACAAAAGACCCACCGTTTGGTAAAAGGTTGTGACTGAAACACATTTCTGAACAAACCAGGGGAATCAGCTTTAACCCTGCTCAAACAAGATCAGCTGGTTGATAATGCAAATGATGGTAGCCTTAAAAGTATACGTAAGATGACTTCAAACCTCCCGATATTCTGGATTTAAGCCAACGCTAAACATCCTGATTTAGTCAAAAAAGCATGAAAAGCTCTTCTTCCTTTTCCAGCAGCAGCTTTTTCTGCAACCACAACAAGATCACACACTCTCTCCCATCGCCCCCAGATGGGACGTCTAGCTGCAGGAAAACAAGCTCCCACTGCCTCTGTGTTCTGGTGAGTTGATATGAGTGTGATCATGTCATGAAATTAAAATGATTGTTTTTTTGTTTTTTTTTTTTGTTTTTTTAACTCTCTCAGGAAAAATGTTTACATAAGTTTTAATGGGCTTTGAACATGAATGTATTATCCACAGGTACTGAGTAAAAGCTACTATATACATGTGGCTTTGTGTGCCGTTACAGGTATCACTGTCTATCACAACAGGACAGGAAAAAGCTCAATACTCATGACTGGATCTTAAGTTCTTATGAAGACATACCAAAAACAGAATCTTCACCAAGCTGCCATCCACCTCCTCCACTTTGCTCTTCCACCAAGTTCCCTCCCACTCTGTTTTGATTATCTGGCCAACCTTGAGGAGCACCATCGGCCTGCTGGGATAGGCAGAGATGTACTCCTCGATGAAGTCTCGGCAAGATGCATCTTCTATATCTTCCCAAGTACGCTTTACTACAAGAACAGAAATAATTTTGTTCATTACCAGTTTTTCACAAATCTGGAATCATTTTCTATTTTTGTATACATCATTAAATAAAACACACAAAAATCCACCTACATGGTCTGCAAACTGGGTAGAGTTCAGGCAGTATCACATACGAAGCATAACCATCATCAAAGAAGATCAGAAACCTGAATCACACAAATAAACATTAATGAACTTACACAAGCCATCAGCATCTCATCAACCCTTCAGATTTATGTTTACTCACCTCATGCGGTTCTTATTGTTGGGCATCTCTGCAACAATCCCCGCATAAAGCCAAACCAGGTTGCCATCTTTGTACTTGGCGACGACGCGAGCTCCAACAAACAGGCTCTCCAGTGTGGGGTTATAGTCAAAAGCCACATGATTTCCAGACAGCAGACTTTTGCCTTTATCAAACTTCACTTTATACTTGTATACACTATTTCCTGAATATAAATAGAGAGAATGCAGCTTTAAAGATGCGATTTATTTAGGAAAACATACAAACAATCCAGCAAGTAAAAAACATTTAACAAGCCTGAAACATCATGTTTAATAAGATGACCTTAATTGTGACTGAAAAGAAACAATGATGAAGAGAACAACATACCAACAGGGTTGATAGCAACAAGGGTGCCTCTGTGCCACGTCTTGGTGCGTTTCTTTCCTAAAATGTTCATCCCAACTTTGAGCTCATCTTCTTTCATGTTAGGGTTTGGCTGCGTCATGGCTTGAGATGGAGCTTGGGAAACAAACACTGCTGGTCCTGAACTTTGAATGCCTGCAGAGTAAAAATAATAAAATAAATAAAATAAAATAGTATCAATTATAATTTCACACAGGTGTAAAACAAAGGCCTCAGTGTGTATGCTCACCTGACTGAGCTGAAGGTTGTGCTGAAGATCGAACCAATGGAGCACCCTGTGTAGGCTTCGTAACAATTTGGACCAACTTCTGAACCTGCTGGGAGGTTTTCTGTAGAACTGTAGACGCTTCTTTGAACTAGTGGTGCAAATGAAGATCAATAGGTAATGCATGACAAACACCCAAACCCAGCTATGTGTGTGTGTGTCACTGTGCTTGAGAGAAAACTAGCATAAGCTGCAAAGGATATTTCTTTTGATTTTGATTAAAACATCCACAAACTTAAACCAAGCAGGTGAAATACTGAATGTCTTAAATACTCCAAAATTTGTAAATGTAGTCCTAATACAAGTAAATTCACAGTCTTTGATCACAAGGTTTAAGTTTTGAAGTCTTGAAGCTTTTCGGGCCTGCTGCCAACATCTGTCCACTGTAATCCGATCATAGGTGGACAACATAAAACACAGTGTGTGAAGAATCTCAGGACAAATGGAGGCATCAGGTCAAGTTTCAGTCATAGCTTAGTGTCAGTGAAAATATACTGAATGGAAACACACTGCATCATTCATGGTTGACATTGTATGGAAGAGTCCTTATAAATATTAGAAAATGACACAAAGTGCATTTATCACTGAATGCACTCATCTGAAGTGCAGACCAGGTCATCTCAAACATTTTTGGGTGAAAACAAAAGTAAGAATAAATATTTTGTTGCCCTCACCGTTGGGTCTTTGGCAGGAGTTAAAGTCTTCTTTGGAGGAACCACTGATGGGGCAGAATAGAAGAGAAAGAAAACAATAACAAACTCAGTGTTTCCAGTTCATTGAAACAGGGAATGGTAAACCCTCCGTTAATGAAATACGGGGACTTACAACAGCCAACAGCGATGACGTCATCATCATCGTCATCATCTATCTCAATGACTTCAGAGGACAGAGCACCTCCACCGCCGCCCTCATCTTCTGAACTGCTCTCACGGTAAACAAGACCATTCCTTTGATAAGCTGCCTTCACCAGCTTCTCACACTCCAATACAGACCTACAGATGAAGAACGAGAACTGAAATGAGCCTCTGTGAACACACACACACACATATTAGTGAAGAAAACAAACTAATTCTCACTGGTTGGCATCGCTGAGAAGCATTTCAGTCTTCGCTTCCTCCTCCTCTTTCTGCTCTACCCATTCCTTAAGCTCTGTCAACTGAGCCTTTTTTTTCTGTACAATCTCACTCTTTTCCACAGCTTCTTCAATCCACTTCTTCAGCTCATCCAGGGAGACACCAAACTCTTCCTCCAGACCTGGATCCCAGCTGTCCACCTCCATACTAAGGTTGGAAAGAATACACAGGGATGCTTTGTCACATGACATGACTTTACAAAACTAAAATACTTATACTGTGTTTAAATGTTTTCTTTAAGTACTAATCTTACTATTTAGTTAAATTGCTGAACAGAGAGATATTCGATGCCACTAAGGTGCAAAACAAATAAAAGCATAAACAGAAAAAGAAAACACAACTGAACATTAGCAAAATTCATGATTCATAAAAAGTCATAACTTTTTTGTTATTTGCAAATTGTTGAGGCTGCATCACCGTTGTGTTTATCAAATGTTATGTTTGTTTAAACATAGTATTTTTTGTATTCTTGTATGTTGCAACTGTGTTGTGTGCATCTATTGAGTCCCCTTCTATTTTTCACATATGAACTACAGTCCTAAAATCTGTTGCACACAAAATAAGCGGTACTACAGTTGTTGTATACATGTAGTACAGATAAAATAAATCTTTGTAGTGTCAGAGGGTTAACACGCGTGAATAAAAACAGCTTTCTTCATTATTAACTCAACTGTACCGGATTTACTTTGTTTACGACCCACGCAAACAAAGATGATGCGCTCCTCAAAAGAAGAAACATGATTACAAATAGTTTTAGATAAATAACTCATATCCTGCTGGTATTTAACTGTTAAACTTTTTTTTTTTTTTTAAAAACTGTAAATATGCATCAGAAGTGAATTAAGCATTAGCCATCAATATGTTAGCTCAAAAAGGGAGATTGAGAAACTCTTATTCCAGTTAAAGAGATTGATATTACATTTACTGTCAGAATAAGTGCTCAAGTAAACTACCCTCAATTAATATGCACGTTATTTAATTTAGACAAGGCAGCGAGGTGGAAACAACCCGAAGCTGGATGCAAGTGATGGTAAGCTAGCTTATTAGCATAGCATAAGTGAGAAAAATGTATCACATGCAGAATAACTAATGCATATAGCTGGAAGGCAGGTGCTCTAGTATCGTCAGGAAGTGCTTTCAAAGAAACACTCTATTTCATATTGAATACTTACCGCTCACTGTTTTCCATCCTGTCGGGCCAAATGGTGAAACTAGCTTCTTGCTAATGCTACTAGCTAGCTAGCAGCTACAATGGGGACTGCATGCTTAGTATCCACGGTTATCCGAAGTGGGCGGTGTTTGGTCCATGATGGACAAAGCTCCGCCCATCAGAAGGGTCAGATAGTCTTTTCCTTTTCTTTGTTTTCTTTTTTTTCCCTTTTTTTTCCCCCCAATAACTTAATCATTTGTTTTCCCCCCCCCTGGAATTAAATTAGTAAGTTATTTACACAGCCCTATTTTACAATGGTTCAAAGGGTATATAAACCATAGTTTACAAATAGAAGAATATATCAGCAAGAATTTTTCTTTCACACTAAAATATATATAATTTATTTATTATTACAATGCTAACTTTTTATCATTTTTAAAATAAAACAGTCTCTGGCATTAAACCTAAAATCAAAAACCATTTTGTAAATTTAAAAAAAAAAAAGTCCTGAGAAAATATACTTAATATTCAAATGAGGTTCCGGATATTTTAAATATTACTATTTTAGAAAGTAATAAAACCTCCAACAGCCTCAAAAATCATGTGAAAGAGCAACAAGTCAGTTAACAGCAGATTTAATATGTAAAACCTCCTGAAACGCAGTGTAGCAGAACTTGAGGGAAAAAGTGATCATCTGGTTTTCATTAAGAATTAATGATATTAAAAATATCTGCTCTCTATTAATGCAGAGGGAAGGGGATGGTTTTGATGTTCTTTTAGTTTGACAAACAAATGGCAGAGTCAAAACTCAGTTGGTTTTGTTTCATGTTGTGCTTTCTGAAATACTGTTTAGTAATTAAATGTATTTTCTACAATGTAGATTACTGAAATGTTTGTCTCAAATGTTTTTACTGAAGAGTTTGGAAAGGATTTGTCTTTCTCTCAAACATTCTGATCTAAAACATTTGTACTCTGTTATATTGCTGCTTTCTAAAATGCCTTTTTTTTCTACATCGTGTTTCTCTTGAGTTAAAGTACAAACTTCACTACTAAACATTATTCATTCTCCACATTACACACTTACATCTCCGGACGATGCAACTTTTGCACAGAATTTGAGGGAAATAAAAACTGCACAAAAATCAAAATAAAGTCTGAGTCTTCCTGAACACATCAGCATGGAAATATGTCATGTATCATATTTCACATGAGAAGTTTCAAGTTGTCTCTGGTGTCCATCATTCCTCTGTTTGCTCCTCTTGGTATGTGGAAGCAGAAACAGCACTGTAAGGGTCCAGCACCAGCTGAGCGCAGCGGATGATGGTTATCAACAAAAAGAAGCAGAGAAGGAAAAAGAAGAAGAGGGCAAATCCAAGATCCACATCCACATCTAGCTTGGTCACGGGGAGACTTGAAGGATCCATGCTGGGGGTAAAAAATAAATGAATAATCCACAAAGATGTCTATGAGCATGAAGCTCATCTGTAGTTTTCAACAGAATTGACTCTTTTCTCCCAACTTTGACACATACTCTCCTCCCAAAGAATAAGATCGACCCAAGGAGACATAGAGCCTCATTTGGCACCTGCGTCCTTTATCAATAGTTAAAAGGGAGTTTGGTAACGACCAGGCCGTTCCTGAGATTAGAACACCCCGACATCTCTTCAGGAGACAAGACCTTTACAGAAGATGACACTTCCCAGAGTCACAGGATCTCTCTTTGGTACATAGACAGTGAATGACATGACTGAATGTGTTTTTTAAAGCCTTGTATGTTCTGTGTATGAAAAGACAATATGTATGGCCTGTACAAAAAAAAAAAAAAAAAAAAAAAAAAAAAAAAGAAGCTCAAGGAACCTGCAAAAAAAAAAAAAAAAAACAAAGGTTGGAAAACTTTATGACCCATAAGCATTGATTACTATAAGAGTAGAAACAAAAAAGTTTGTTCAGAAAGACGATATGACACCTTATTTGTAATCCATTTGAGAGGGTATGGAAACTGATCCTGACTTTTAAGAAAGGGTTTTAAAAAATCCAGATTGTTTGTATTCAAATGTTACTTACAAAAAAGTTAAAGGTACTTTTATAACATAGAAAAACTAATCTCAAAACTTAATAGTTACATCAGGAATTAGGACAGTTCAGTACAACCTAGAGGCGGGCCAGGGGACCTGTTGTACACCAATTTGTTTTGACCCCCAGTTTGCAATAAAGAAAACTGACTTTGTAAGATACCAAAATATCAGAATCTTCACCAATTCATGCAAATGGGAATGACAACAGATCCAGACCAATCAAAGCTGGGTTTTGTTTCTTCAGTAAGAGCAACAACTCTACCATGAAACTCAATACATGAATGTTACTGCAACAGTCATGAATTTTGCATGAATGTGATTAGCTGAGTGCACAGCTAACACAACTGTCAGTAACAGCAGCTATAAATGATTTTGTGATTAAGGATTAAATTACAGCAATACTGCAGTATCCTGCCATGTTAGTGTGTGCAAGTCCAGTTACAGTCCAACACCATTCATTGTTGACAATATAACAATTTAATACAAAAAACAAACATCTTTCTCTTGTTTAAATTTCATAAACATATACAGTATATTTATATTTATATATGTGTGTTTCTAAGAGTGAAAAACATGGATACTGAGCAATCAGAGGGTTTTTTTTTGTTTGTTTTTAAACAAAGACAACACAATCACCAACATACCATCCTCAGAAAGATAAAGACTGGATATTTATCTACATGGGTTACACACAGTTACATAATCTGTCATCACAAATCTGTGAATCTTCCACATATTGAAAAAGTTAGAAGCTCTACCTTTCATCTCACAATGTTTCCTATAAGGTCTGCTCAAATGTCACTAACCAGAGGACAAAAAACCAACAAAAAAAACCAACAAAACACTGAATATATTTCTGCATATTTTCACTTGTAGGTCCACTTATTTTTCAAATCCGTTTGTTCCATTTTAATCCTGAATACCCTGATCAAACCATAAAATACTAATTAAACAAGAGATTTTGATAGATGTAAAGGTCAACTGATAAAATACTTTAAAATAATAGATTACTACATCGTTCAATTTTTAAAACAGTCAAAAATGGCTTTAAAAGTACATAATTCCTGCTCATTAATTATTGCTGATTTAATATTTCTTTTACAAAAGCATTAGAAAAGTCTGCACCTAAAGCATAAAGAGGCAGAGGTTAAATTAAAGTCAACAGAAACCTTATATCACTTAGTTGATACTGTATGCATCCAGTTTACATACGTACATACAGGCATGTATTTATATGTAGGAAAACGAGATTTGTATGCATTACCAACGGGCATATTAAGAAACAGTATGTAGTCATTGTAATGATGCATATGTTGCTAATGTACATTTAAAAAAAAAAAAAAAAAAAAAAGTGGGGAAAAATGTAAAAATTACAAAACAAATTTGAATTGATAGGTGAACCCACCCATTTACATGTTTATATTTTATGGATTTTTAAAAAAATATTATATATTATATATATATATATATACACACACACACACACACACACACACACACACACAGAGTTCTACACAGTGTAGAAGTGCTCAGTGAAAGTGGATCAGTCATGCAGAAACATGCTGTGGATGTAAAACTGAGTGAGGTTGGAGTGCAACAGCGGGAAATTTGAAACTCACTAAAAACGTACGTCCCTGCTTTTTCCTGAGAGTTTAAAATCACTCGAGTGATAAATCTACATGCTAAAGGGTCAAACAACTTAATCAATGCCTGAGAAAAAACACTGACATGTAACAGAAGGCCTTGGTGTGCGTTTACGTCCTGTGTATCTTTTAAGTGTCAAGTCTGTTCAAGTTGTGCGCATTAAAACATTTATTTGGGCAGTGCTAGCTACAGCATTTTCTTACAAAGGCTGGTAATATTGAAGATTGAGAAAATGATATTTAAGTCAGTAGCAAATCCTTGATTTCACTCCCCTTTACGTTTGGAATAAAATATCCCTTCATCTTTTGCTGGCTTGCTAAGCAACTTGAGCCACACCAAGCAAGGGAATAATGTTACTCTCAGGAGCAGAGGGTCTGAATAGAAGAAAAATGTGAGCAGGAGGAGGCAAGGAAACGAAGGAGAAGAGCAGCAGACAAGTATTGAGCACATCACTCATTATAAGGCGGGTACATGGGAATCTCAAAGTCCTCATTGCTGAAGTTAGCAGGCTGATCCAACATAGACAACACATCCTAAATCAAGAGAAAAGAGACAGGTCATGAGTTTTACATAGTAGGAAACTAAATGTGCTTAAAACATGGTGAGATTTCACTCACAGGAAACATGTCTTGCTGGTTGCCCTGGGTATGAGGATGCTGCTCTACATTATTCTGGGCATGCTGCTGACCTTGCCACTGAGGCCACACTGCTTCTGCTGCTCGAGAGGGGAACTGGGCCCCAGACTGAGAGGCATCTGAGACAGAGCACAAGGGGACTGAGACCATCTCTCAGCATGACAAACAGACAGACATATAAGCACACAACCTACCATAACCGTTGTTGCTCATGCTGGCACGGGCATTCATTTGTGGGTAACTTGTTCCATTAGTCGGGGTGGGAGCAGCACCAGTAGGCATTTGGCTAAAAGTGTTTGACGAGCCACCTCCAAATCCTCCCATGGGAGGAAACTGCGGCGACATGGTTTTTGCTGTCTGCGGAGCCACCTGCTGTTAAAAACAGTAAAAGTACCTTGATTTATTAACTCATATATATAGCTGGATTGGTAAAAAGGCATAAACATTATTGGATAAAGAATTTATTTCTTTTTTTATTGAATGAACACCACAATTAAAAAATTTAACAAAATCAGCCAACATAAGATCTTTCCAGTTTACCTGATTACTAAACTGTGGTCTGGCTCCCGCCCATCCTCCAGCTGGTCCTCCATGACCATGAAGAGGGCTGCTTGTGCTTGATGGGGTAACTGACTGTGGGACTCCGTTCTGGCGAGACATCTGAGCCAGCATCTGACCCGCTGAGTGTGATGGCTGTGCCATCTGTGGATTCATGCTGACCTGTCTGCTGAGAAGATTTGTATAAATTAGAGCTCTGCAATTTGACCAATTCATATGCGGGTTAAAAAAAATAAATACAAAATTGAAAGGCCACCTTTTTACTTTGATAACAACGTGCATTCATAAAGTTTGTCCAGGCCAATTTATATGTGAAAATGTCAGTGTGAGTTAAATAAATGCTTAATTGTCATCTTAAAACATCAACAAGCCATTAAGAGGAGGAGGGAAAAAAGCAGGTTATAATAATGTAATAAGGAAATCAGTAACTTGGATTTTTATGTTTTGTTCTCTACTACTACCACCACTACTACTACCACTAATAATAATTTTAAAAAATGCAGTCGTAATTTCTTTGCTTTATTTTGAATCCTTTTTACATCCAGTTGAAGCTACAAATGGAGAGATTTTACTTTTCTCTCTTTGATGCTTCCTCTGTAAGAAGCAATGCAACGAGTCACATAAGCTGCTTTCTGCATCATCTCTGATCCTTTTTAGATCATGAAACAAATTAGTCATGTGTCTTATATTGGCATTCATCAACCAACAAAGTTTGCACATTGTATTAATCTGACCCATCTGCTCCGTTTCTTTGCTCAGTCTGCTGGTAAGGTTTTGGATTTTTACCCTCCCTCACCCTTTTGCGATTTCTTGACTGCTGGCAACCAGCGTAGTGGCAATTACTGCCAACTAATAGACGGGAGTGTGCCGAGGGAGGCACAGCAGATGGATCGACTGAAAAATTCTTATGAGCAAGATAAATGTAAGTTTAACTTTGAGACTGTATCTTCATTGAACCCTTGCAGGAACTTAATTGAAATGAACATGGAAATCACTTCCATTGAATTTGTGCTTAAAATTAAGCAACGTATTGGGTCTGTAGGACAGTTACCACAGCAAACTAAAGATACTAAATACTTTATTTTCTGACAAGACCATAATCTAAGCTCAGCAGTATCTGCAACCAGATAACTTGCTGCATTCTTAAGCAGCACAAATAAATCACCATCGAATCAAATTTGAGCAATGAACGAATGCAGTTTCTTGTTCCGTACCCAACAGAGCTCCACAGAACTGCATGGCTTGTGCTCCTTTGACTACTGCAGTCTTCTCAGGAATTATGTCTAGGACTCCCTTCTCACATATGAAGTACTCAGTCCAAACCATTCTAATTTTTGGCTCCACAATGTTGCATAACACCACCTCAACCACCGACACATTTTAACTCACACCTCCTTTGCACCTTTATCTGGTATTGTACCTTGCTCTTTTGACAGACATTAATGCTTATGTTAAAGTGGAACTATTATGTGCGTTTCAGGCTAATTTATTTTTATTTCTGAGCCCAGAAGGGCTGGGATTGATCGAGTTATTGTCACGAATCGCGTTATTTACTTCAGACCGACCCTCTCCGTAGGCTGTCAGATCAGCCTGTGGGCAAAACGAGTGGATTGAAACTCTTCCGCATTAAGCCCCACCTCCCGCCACTTCGCTACATTGGGAGCGGGCACCGCATCTGCTTTCGCCGTCATTGTAACATCTCATAAACAGAAGGATTATGCTAATATAAACTAAAAAAAAAAAAAAAAAAAAAAAAATACAATGTCAACACATAGCATACAGCCCTACATGTTGGAACCTGAATCAAGACCCTTAAAATGAAGTGGAAAACAGCAACCCACAGCAACGAATGCAGCAGGATGTCTCTCTTTGGTAAACTCACCAGCCATCGTTGGAAATAACTTTATCCAACATTTTCCACCCGCCTGATGTATTTGTACATGCCCTTGTTAACCAGTAGAAGGTAACCAATCACCGAACCTTATCCCCCGGGACGTCACAAGGATTTCCAAGTAGAAAAAACTCTAAAACGATGCGTTTTTCGTCGCCATGGAAACCAAATGTAGGGAGTGCTGGAACTCAAACTCAAACATGCGTTTAGGTGATAAAAAACAGTGCCGTTCACGTGTCTGATGAGGATTCAACACTGTAACACTGTAGAAAGCTCAGAAAACTCCAAATACCATAATAGGACCCCTTTAAGCTTTCTTGCTGTATTCACACTTCTTTACTTCAAAAAGTATCAACCTTACTTGAAAGATAAATGAACAAATGTAGAACGAGGGGGGCTGTGAACTTGAGAGTGTTGTAAGATTTTTGAGCAGCTTGGATTGCACGCCAACACAAATTTGGATCTGTTCTGCTATGAGAAGCTGTTTAGCTACAAGTGTAAGTTTATTAATTCTTTGAGTACAGAGCTGATAATACTAGTTATCAGATAGGTAGCAATAATTATGTCAAGAGAGCTTAAGAACCCAATAAGGTTAGATCTCTGGAGAACAAGAGACATCAGCCCCATAAACTTACTGTTGACGACAGATGGAAATATTTTGAAAGATCTCAAATGCTTTGTTATGTCTGTTTCGTAAGGTCAAGAAACACAAAACAACCTTATAATGACAAAGTCAACAACATGAAGCCTCTTACTTGCCTTGAGGTTTAAAGTGTTGCTTACATGTAAACAGATGCACATATGTGACAACAGAAAATACTGCCTACCTGTATGCATCACTGGATCGACCAGCAGAGAAGTTGTTGGCATAGATCTGAATGGGTGGTGTAGAGGTGGAGGGTATGCACTTGGACTGATCTGGCCCTTGGAACAGGGAGGGATAGAGTTCTGGCTTCTCTATGCTTTTGTTGTGGTCTAGACCTGCTGTTGTTACCGACTGCACTGGCATCTGCACACAATCAAAAGTAATAACCCTGAGATCATGATCAAACATAAAAATGAAACATATGCAAGTGACCGCTGGTTGAATTAAACAGCAAATATTGACACTCCTGACTTTTTACTGGAAGGACAGATTAATTATTTATCATAACCTTTGTTTATTTAACAGCAATTGTCATGAAACTGGACATAAAAAGGGCCTACTTTCATTTTGCTCAACATTCCTTCAACTCTAAAATCTAAAAAAGTATTAAGTTGCTAAATAGAAATGTTGCAAGTGACCCAAATTTAAACTGCAAGCAGTCTGAAGGAAGCTCCGATAATGGAACTCTCTCAGGGTTTGGATTTGTTTTCCTGGTGAGCAAACAATCGACATCCTGCCACTGTTTCCATTACCCTCATCAGCCAGTAGAGCACCAAAGAGGAACCGATGTAATCTATGTTTCAATCAAGTTGTACATGTATGCAAACACATGCACCATCTAACCTGTGAGAGGGGAATTGTTCCTGCCTCATACAGTCCATCGCTTGTCCCACCTCCTTCCAGGTCAGCCTGCTGCTGCTGCTGCTGCAACTGCCTGCAAAAGCAAACAAAACAGACATTTGATTTGAAGGCTGCCCAAAATAGACCAATTTCCATTTTAATTCCCTCCACTGTTGAGAGAAAACCCCCCAACACTCTTGACAAAACAGCACTCCACCCACCACCTGTCACCATAGCAACATAAGTGAGTACAAGAGAAGAGGATTTAAGTCTGTTAAACATAAATCTGCTAACATGCTACACAATCTATGTTAAAAGCTGATGTCTTTTAACTATATTTAGTAGACACCTTAATAAAATGAACAAAAGGTCATGCTTCCCTTTTAAAACGTCTATCGAGCACAACAGAGATGAAGAAAGGTAGGAGTCACCCAGAGTGGGTAATAAGAAACAAACATCAGAAGGACGGTAGTTTGCTAGAAACAGCAGTAGTCTCCCATGAAGAAGCAGCCCCTGTTCTCCCATGCAGGGGGGAGGATAGTCGCTTCAGGCCTAATCTCACCTGGAGGCTATTTGCCCTGGGCTGAGTACAACAGGATGGCCATTTGGGCTGCTCTGACCCAGAGAGGGGGGCATCGAAGCCCCTGGGGAGGAGATGGGAGTGAGGGGGTCCTGGGTCGAGTTTCTACTGCCCCACAATCATTGACAGGTGCAGAGGAGAAGTATTGGAAAAGAGTGATAAGTGTGTGGTTTAACAAAATGGGTTGTGGTTGGGGTTTAAGAGGAACTGGGGACTGAAGATAATTAGTATGCATCCAGATAGAGGAATGTGTCACAACGGTCACATTTATTACTTAAATAGTTTCATTATGTGTTGTATTAACTGTGTAAGCATGCAGGAATCATAACTCACTTGACATTAACATTGGTGCAGATGATATACTCAATCTCTTCTGAAAACGGATTCTGGAAAGTGAAAGAGCTTGTTCTCATCCAGATCCAGTCTCTCGATTTGGAGCGGAATCGAAACATCACAGACAGAACCTGGCCCTTCAGCTTCACCACCTTCAGACACCAAATGATAAAAAACGAGTTTTAATTTCCAAGAAGGAGCATGTTAACATGAACACAAACATAGAAAAATGAAGTGACTGGGAAGTATCATGTTACAAGTAACTGGACAACAGTGTTTAGGCTGATAACTGATGACACAAGCACACTGTGGTTGGACAGATAACAACTTCCCTTACAACACACATTGCTTTGACTTTTCAGGTTAGTTTGAGTTTTATTCCAACTTAGAATTACTTCATTTTATTTACCAATCTGTGACGAAGAGTCATATTTTTTCACTACATAACGATCGCAGACTCTGATCAAACCATTGTCTATAACAAACATTTGAACTCAAACATTTAAGCACACATACAACCAAAAACAAGTTTCAAAAGGACATTTCTTAATTTACCAAGGCTAAATCAGTTTATTTTAATCGTTCAAGACAATGTAGCTTTTAGTTACTTTAAACAAATGAGTTTTTTTTGTGACGTTGGGTGACATTGCATCCCATCTAAACTTGATATAGTGAGCTGTGGTTTCATAAAACAACTATGTCTACAGCTGAAACGCTCCTGAAGTATAATTTATTCTTGAAGTTATTCACCTGCTGGAAGCTGTCTCTCAGTAAGCCTTGGTCCTCAGGGTGGGCAAGGTCAAAAATATTCTTTCCCAATAATTCCTAAAGCAGAACAGGAGAATAATACAACTTTCATGATCCTACTGGAAACTAATCCATGGCATAAAGAACACTGTGAGATTTTGTCCAGTTTTGATCAGTAGTGTTTACCTGAGGCTGATAGCCAACGGCAGCCATGCAGCGGTGGTCTAAAAATGTGAACATGCCCTGGCAGTTATGGCGTGAGATAAACTCTACAGGAACGCTGATACTGTTGATGTCTGTGTCACCTGGACAACAAGTTACCTGGAGAAAAAGGATGAAATACAAAGAAAAACTTTTAAATAAAATGCGCTGTAGAAGACAAGAAAAACAAATATTCTTTAATAACCCAATAGTTCTTAAAAACCACAATGTGCATCAGTACGATCATTTCTCCTTTCTACTTGTTCAGTTTATTGCAGTTATGTCGATAAATTTGTTCTAAAACAAAAACATTTGTACATGAGCTATGAATAGTATCACTGATATCCAAACATATGGTAAAATGGCAAATATCAAGTATAATCAACTTCACTGAAGACTGTACTATGATTGCTTTTTCAACATAACTTTTTCCGAGCCGACCAGAGAAAGTGTCGGCTCGGAACCAAAGTTTTCATTTCCATATAAAAAATGGTTTCCAGCCCAATTTATTCCAGAAAAACAACAAACAACTAACTAGTTCAGGCATTAAGTTACATCACAGCTGCCATCCATCCATAATACCTGTAATCTTCCAATGGCAACAAGACAGTAGCGACTTCCCTGATTGTTGTCCGTTTCATCATCTGTTAACGATACACCTAGAATACAAAGAGAGGTAATTACCACAAACTTTAACATGCTGTGGTTTGAAAATTGGTCCCCAGCATATAATGAAGCAAAACACAAGCAGTTCTGTGAGCAAATTCTCAGAATTTCTGGTTTTACCTGCAGGAGGCCAGGACTTGATGTATCCAGTACAATGGACCACAACATACTGTGGCTCCCCTTCTTTGGCAGCACCCAAACCATTCCTGACATATTTGAAGAAAGAAATAGCCAAAAACAATTAAAATTCCTAAATCTGAATCTATGTGCATCTTATTTTAAGCATTCTTCTGTCTTAATTTACACAGACATTTAATAAAGTAAGAAGAAATGTTTTCATCACCTGTTTCTATTCCTAAGAAAACTGAGTCTATTCATCGATATTGGTTCGACCGGACATGTGCCACACCTGGGGAAAAACCATCACATGAACTACATGTACATCCCGGTGTAGATTTCAGTATAAAAAGACTAACTGGTACAAGCCTCACCTCATTCTGCAAATGAATGATCGACGGGCTCCCATAGTCATTCTAGCTGATGACTGCTGACTTTCCTTCTTCACTGTTCCAGTCTTTAAATCCAACATCCTCCCTTTAAAAAGGGAAACAAGACACTGAACTTCAGTGCACAACTTTTTTTTCCCCACCTTTATTTGCATTTCTCTTCCTACTCAGAGAATACTTAACACACTGCATGTTTGATACCTGTGTTATTGTTCTCTGCAGTGGACAGCTGCTCCCTGAGTTTTTCTGTGTCATCTGGATGGAGCTGGTCATAAAGAGAGGAGCCAAGCCATTCGGACTGCGGCTGGTTGAGGACGGGCGTCAAGGAGTCAGAGACATAAACAATGCGGCCAGTCTCACATGACACCACAAACAGGAAGCCATCAGCTGCTTCCAGGATGAGGTGCTTTAGTTCCTATGGACAAAGAAGTTAAAAAATTAAAAACAAAGATGATGACTCAATTATAAATCAAAATATAATTATTTCAATTTGACAACAATGTCCTTTTGAGTCAAAATATCCAATTCTCTATGCATATTGGTATCTTATCGACCCCACTGACCCATGGAGAGTATACACAGAAATGTGCTGCCTTGATGTTGGTGTCAACACTCACCTGTTTTTACCTACTTGCAAAAAGTTTTAGCAAGCACGGTAAATCAATAGGAAGCTAACTAATAAGCATTCAAGAGGCAATGTCTTTTTAGAAAAAGACAAACAAAACATGTTCATAAATGACAAAATCCGATGACACCAACCAGCTAACATCTGACAACTGTATGCAAATAGCCACCCCTTTAGAAACTAGCAGGTTTTAAAAAGGTGTGAATCCCTTTTTCTGTTTTTACTGACCTCAAGAGCATGAACTACACTGTTACTGTGAGAACTGTATGACTTGGTTAACTTGTCATAAGCAGTACTGCCCTGTCAGCAATTGCAGAGTATCCTAAAAGCCCCACGGTTGGCTTCGAGCATAACTGTTTTTAGTCTTGTTTGGTAAAGACGTTACATATAACCCTTCCTTGATTTCAGTATTTCCCGTGTTAGTCATACCTGATCAGTGAGAAAAGAAGGTTTGTATGATCCATCTGCATTGGTATTTCCACTTCCTCTAAGAGACTTCATATGGGACACAGCCATTCGCAGGATGGTTAACTTGTCTGGTTTTCGTGCTAGCGCACTGCACGAGGGCACCATATCTGACAATTCTGTGATGTAGGCAGTCATCTTGTTCCGCCTTCGCCTTTCAATCTCACTGTGATTCTCCCTGGAGTGAGGAACGAGGGTGGCAGAGGTGGAGAGAAAAGAAGTGGTTGAGATGAAGAAACACACACACACACACACAAGCAGGTGGACAACGTGGAATAGAGTTTAAAGTTAATGCTGCAATGTAGGTTTGCAAATCAAGAAGAGGAGCAAGGAATAAAAAACGGTGAGAAAAGAAATGGATGTATAAAAATGTCTGATACATAGAAATGAGTGTGACAAAGCAGGAAAGTCTGGTCTTAATTCCAGAATGTGTGATAAAAGAGAGCTGGCGCAGAAGGAGAGAGACCCTTCAGTTGTCCTGGGAGGGGGGAGACAAAATAGACAAAGAGGACAGTTGCTCAAAGAGAAGGGGATTACCAGAGTGAAAGAAGTCCTTACTTACACATGGCAGTGGAGTTAGTGTCACATAACACAGAGCCGAGTTTACAGATAATCAGCTGCCTTTCTGACAGGCACCAAAAAAAGACAAAGCAGTAAAGTGTATTTGGAAGTTTTGTGCTGTCAAAACGACAGTATGCTGGGTTCCCGGCAGAACAGAATAGTTTTCGCTCTTTGCATTCAATATCCATATGAATACAAGCAGGAGAAGGAGCCTTCCTCAATGGTACATGCCATACCTGGCTAGTTTTTCCTTATCTGCAAAACTCTGGTCTTCTTCCAAAAACCTGGAAATGAAACCAGCCTACTAAAACACAGGCTCAAAAGTTACTAGAAAAATAAGAAGGGAGTGTGTGTGTGTATTATATGTAAGCATACGGAAAACGTAAAAACAAAAAATTAAAAAAGCCAAAAGAGGGTAAGCGGTGCTGCTGCGTTAACATATCACATCCTATAAGCTGCCTCCACACACACCCATTTCCACCAACTTATCTTCCTACCTGGCAAAGCGCTCTTTGTCATTGCTGGAGGCTCCGTTTTCATCATCACCTCTGACAAAGAACAAAGAAAACACTGTTATCTCAGCAATCCAGACTATTCAAACATGAATATTGTTTATCATGCTTTATTAAGCAGTTTTCAAACATGTGCTCCAGCCTATGAACGTTTTAAGACATTACACTGAGGAACAGCATGAAAGAACATAAATGTAAACATCTGTCAGACTCCACTTTGTGCTGGATCTACCCTGCCCATGTCTTGGTATTAAGTCCATACAGCATCTGGACAAACTGAATGAAGCTGGAAATTGTAAAATGAAATCATGATATGAATGAAAGTGTCACTGCATTCAACAGCTGATACAAGGTGCTTCTATGAATTTCCCCTCATCAGTTAACATTACTGACTTGTTTGCTTTACTTGGAGAGTTGTGCATAAAACACTGCAAATTTCTGCATCATGTCCAGCTTAGTCTACACCCAACCCATGTCTAACACGAGAGCAGGGGTAGGCAACTCCGGTCCTCGAGTGCCACAGTCCTGCAAATGTTAGGAGTTTCTCTGCTGCACACACCTGTCCCACATCAGACCTAATCAGCAGACTTGTGCAGAGCTTGACATCAACATCTGCACAAGTCTGCTGATTTGAATCAGGTGTGCTGCAGCAGGGAAACTCCTAACATTTGCAGGACTGTGGCACTCGAGGACCGGAGTTGCCTACCCCTGCACTAGAGCATACCCCTGTAAAGACAGCACCTCTCAATGGCTCCCTGTAGCCTAGTAAGAGTGCCCAAACCAGATTCTTCAAATACTGTCCAGAGTTCATGTCTGAAAACAACTTGAGGGGGTAAAATGGAGAAAAAAAGGGGAAGCTATTTATACCTGAATAACTTGCTTCCTTCATCGTCATCAAAATCTGGCCTGTAATGTAAGGAGTAAAGTAAGATTATCTGATAATCATCATAAGTAAACCAGTTGCTAAATGTATACACAATATTGTCATTGTCAGGATAAAGAAAAAGAGAAAACTTACGCAGCTCTTCGTTTGTTGGGCCCTTTGGGTACAACTGCACCACTACTTGTTTGGGTCCCACTCGCCCCCATTCCCAGATTTAGGTCTGTTAACTCTATTAATAACAGAGCAGAGGAAAGGCTAATGCAGCTGGGGTGACAGGTGATTTCCTTTTAGCGCACAGAAACAAAAAACAAAAAAAACTTCAGCTCAATCTGGAGCCTCTGCTGTATTACATTACAGGAAATAGCCGTGGAGTTTTATTACACGATTCTCGCGTGAGATTTTACGTAAAATGCACAAAAACAAACAAACGCTGGCATTCGTGACTGACTTCAACAGATAGACAAGATGATCACGATACATGGCAAGCCTTACAGCAACAGTACTTAAAATGTAACATCTGGACCGATTTAAGCGATCTCAGCTACCAGTCCACTTTTAAAAGTTTGTTTCTCATCTTTGCTCTGGTGATCAAACAAAAATCTCCCCAGGTGACCTTTATGACCATACACTAGACACTTATTTGGCAGTTAATAGCTTGCTAGCATGCTACCGCTTATGCAATAACCAGGTACACTCGGTGAAGCGTTAGCTTTGTTGCTAAGCTAACTTAGCTGATGCTGTCACGCTATCTTGAGGGAAAGAATCCACATAAAAGGCTCAAGAAAACGCCAATAATCGATCGACGCCTACATATTCCTCTTACTAAATCGTAGTTTTGGCTTTTACTTAACCTTACCTGGATTTGAAGATGACATGTCCGTTTGAAATAACATAAACAAAAAATAATAATAAATAAAATAACTTCTGCAACGAAAAAAAAAACCTCAAACACTCCGCCCCTCCCCCTGACTAGCCAGCTTTAAGCTAACTTGTCCGGATCTCCTAAAGCCCTCTCAATTACGGGTGTAAAAGCCCAAAAGCATCGTTAGGATTGTTCCAGTGCTAGCAGCTGACTTCAGACACAACCTAAACTAAATATTTATGTCAGTCACTGCCCGTTGAGCTGTTTTCTGTCCGTTTAAAGCCCCTGTCTAAGTAAGATGGCGTTACGAGCTAAAAGCTCGAGCTGTATTCCTTCCTCCTTTTCCCATTGGACAGCAGGCAGAAAGATACCAGTGACGTTTCCCTTCGTGCGTCTGTAGTTTCGCTTGTCCACAGTTTTAGAGTACTTTGTTTCTAACAAACTTCGACTGTAGGGCTCAGTTTGTTGCTCTTTTACGACTTTCTTCTTTTCTAAATCTCTGGAGAACACTAATATATTGATTTTTTTCCCCCATAACCAGTGTTTTTTTTTTTTTATTGTTAGTATTATTAAAATACAGCACCCACATACAAATGATCGTCAATCTAAGTGATTAGATAAAATGTAAATAACCTTGGTTGTCAAAAATAAAAAGTCAGTGTTAGTAAAACGTTCCTTACCTATCTTCATGCAAAAAGAAAATATAACACACCAATGTAGTTATTCATGATCATGTAATCACAAATGTATCCATAAGGAAATCCATCCACAAGGAAAATTTGTTTTTACTGTTTAAAAAAAAAGTCTAAATCTAAGTTTCTTGTGTGATAAGCAAAAACAATTTATTGACATTACTTACTTGATTACATGTTGAGGATTTTCTTGTCTGTTGTGCCCACTAAAGTTCACTTGAATAATTTAAATAGGATTCAATTCTGGCCTTCCATAAACCCTCATAACTTCTTGAGTGATTGGCTCAAGAAATAATACTGGCAGATGGATTAGCAAACCTGCTGAGGACCCTTATTCTATAAACTCATCCAGCTCTGGTTTAACTTCCTTTGATCACACATATTACCTCACTTTGATAATCTCTGATTAAGCGTTCATAACTGCATTAGTGATTGCAAATTGCACTTTGAGCAACTCTGACCCAACCATGGCCCTTATCTATAAAATCCAAGAAAGACTCATAAACAGCCATTACCTTGTTTCTAGATGGCTTTGGGAAGCTTCTGGTATGATAACGCCACATCTTTACAAAGCAAAGCTAATTTCAGACCCTGTTTTTTAAAAAGGGAGAAAAAAAAATCAACTGTGGCTGAACTGGAATTGATTATAATTTCAGACTGTTTCTTCTTTAACCATAGTGCCAATTTAGGTATATATTTGGATAAAAAATGTGATGTAAACAGTAAATACTGCACTCAGTTAACTACAATTAGATATAAAGTATATTTCAATGTAAAAAAAAATACAAAATATCACCTTAAAACAATACTTTTGTGTGTTTCGATCATTTTTCCTCAACAAAAAAAAAAAAAAAAAAAAAAAGGAGTTGTAATTATAATACGAACTCTAAGATTTACAAACACTAATTTTTTTGCTACAGTGCTGTTATAAAACAAAAACGTTTTATCTATGTGTTGTGTGCAGAGGTGTATAAAGTAGAAGTAAAAGTAGAGTAAAAGTCCTGCCATGTTTTTGGATCTACCTGCGCATATGGAAGAAGTGTTTTCACTAACATGCTCATCTGGCTCGCTGTGGAGCTGAGATAATTACATTCAGCCGGTTTAGTGACTGGTTGAAACAGCTGTCAAACAGGACTTTTACTTTATGGCACCTGGATTATACACCTCTGGTTGTGTGTGGTGTCTTTGCAGACACTATATAGACACAAATAACTTTTTTTGTGATTCATGATCCTTTATCATTAATAATAATATTTAAGCATCATTAAAACAAAATAAAAGAAAAAATACAAAATAAAAATATAACACTGTTATTAGGACACAGCTATTTCCTCTGTATCACTGGGAAAGAAAGGTTGCTTGTTGGTCGGGGTTAGTAAAAGAGAATGTGGTAGTGGAATGAGAGTGAGTGTGTAAAGGTTGATCTCAAAGAGAAGCAAGTGTTGATTGAAACTGTGAGGATACAGCATGTTTGTATCTTCGAGATGTAGATCTGAACTGTGAGATGGCAGCAGGAAGGAAAAGGAGAGGACATGAAGATGGAGAGTTCCACATATGCTACAGATAAGGCACTTGACGTACAAATACATAAAAGTGTGACAATACGACAGGAACTGGTATCATTTTACGAATACATCAAAACTAAAACAAGAAATTTAATCCTAAAAACATTTTAAAAAAAAAATCATACCTGTAAACCGATTTCATAAATTGAATCAAACTTAAAATCATTAATTTAGAACACTTAAATTCATAACCGGGTTAATCAACATAACCTCAGCTATAAGGCAGCAAACTGAAGAAATCCAGCCCACCAACTTCAAATTTACTCTATTTCCACAGAACATCCTGACTTCACAATGATGACACTTAGTCATCTCTTCCCAGTGGGTGGCATCATCTTCACGAGACTGGAGCTTGAAAGACATTCATCTCCAGAAGGTATGATGTCTCAGTCACAGGCCTCTACTGAACACTCATTTCTATCCACTGCGCTCGGCTTTAACAGAAAAAAAAGCACCCTTTCCAGGTGAGATGACTTGAAAAGAAATGAGCTTAGCTGGAGTAAGACTGACCAGAAATAAAACTTCTTGCACAACTGAAACCATGATACCACATAAATGGCATAAGCCGCACAACTGCTAAATATTACTTCATATGTTTGTGTAAAGACTGCGCAACAGCTGAGCGGTTGTGTCGCAGAAAAAGAGGGAAATAAATGCCCCATTGTCTCACTTTCATAAAACAAATTTCTCTTTGTTTTGTTCTGTCAGATAAAGAAAGAAAAAAAAAACCAGAATAAAGCAGCAAAATTTTAAAGCATAGCTTTAAAATGGCATTTAGCAGCTGTCAGCTGGCTCTAAGGCACACAGTTAAAGCATGAAAGCTGAAGTGAAAGCAACATCACCTCCCTCCTGTTTCTCCTCCACACTTTGCTCCTCTCCATTTTCTTCCCCATTTCACTGAAATTTTTGGGAGTAACACCAAACAAAGGCAATGATGCGTTGTATCTGACGACAAAGCAGAAAGCCATGTCATGCAGTGTAGTGTCTATCACCTGTTAGACCTCGGTGCCCTCTAAAAGTGCAACTGAATATGTGGGTTTGTGTTTAAGTAACAGTGTAATTTTTTTTTTTTTTATAAGATACCCGCTGTTTTTAGTTTTAGAGAAAACTCTCCCTCCCACCCACATCCCTTCTTCTTTCTCTCTTTTCATCCCTCCCTTGCAACCCTCACTCTGAGGGATATGAGTCCTTCTCACTTTCTTCTACATTTGCTTTCATTCTGTCTTGCTGTGGTTGTTGTGGACTGTGTGGCCGTTTTGCACGGGTCCGTTTCTCTTCACATGCTTTTTATCTTCCGCCTCCTCTTCCTCCTCTTCCGACTCGTCCGTTTCGTCTTTGTCACTTCTGTCATCGTCAACTTTTTCCTGGAAAAGCAGAAAGAAACTTGTTCAGAAACACGTCATATGTTAAGGAAGCTTTCCCCTCCAACTGCAATGATACTCTGTTTTTAAAGTAGCTATAATAGCATTTTTATTTTTTTATTTTTACATCAAATATGTTGATAAAAACTTGAGGTCACAACTGCTTTTTTGGATCACTGTGAAGTTTTTCTCATTTCACTGTCACCCTTGTTAAACCGTTCAGTAACAGCAGGAAGTCAACAGCTGGCTTGTGAACACAGCGGGGCATTTAACAGCGCACAAACATAAGAGAGAGACTTTTCGCTTTAGGACATGATAATGACCTCAAATGATGATGTTCTAAGAATGTCTTTCCAAAAACTTTGGGAACTAAAGCAGTGATATGCTCGCTAAATCCCACAAGAGCAAACATGCAGATACATTTACTTCTTTAAATGTTAACTTTAAAATTCTTCCACAGCTTTCATCTTTATTTATTCTTCAAAGCCTGGTAGAGCCGAGTACTCAGCATGTAGACAAAAAAACTTCTGAAGTCAAACAACTGTCAGCATTGAAACATGGACTTAATCTACTTTAAAAATGACTAATCCATTCCCAATGTAGCTGGTTCTATGTGATACACAGACAGAAAACAAATCTGTGCTACATCACGGAGTTGCACATTGATGCTTCGATCCAGTCACTTTTTTTCTCGGTGTGTCCCACAATGCAAAATCTACATGAGTTACAACAACAGTGGAAATGGCAGCAACATTCCTAGGCAGTGTTGGATCACAAACAAATACATAAATAAACAAACAAACAAGGTTTTGACTTAAAAAGTGAAAGAAATACGAGAGACAAGCTCCAGTCACAGTTACATTTACTCTCAAGTCTTTTTCCACACCAAAAGACAGAAAACAAGAGATGCTGTTGTGATGCACAAATTCCTCACTTTTGCTCACTTATGCCAATGGCCCATAAGAAATATGCTAATCTCAATGTGACATCGTCTGTACAGAGCAAATACTGACGTTGATTTGACTTTTTAACTTCCATCACAACTATCTTTGAGGTGAATGAAGTCTTTGGATGAGGAATTTGTGACAAACAAAAAGGCAAAGCACAACAAATACACAAGAGTCCCGAAGGAAGAGCAAAAGATTTAGTTAAACCACAACCACTAAGAAAATCACAGAAAACCCCAGTTTTCTGTTTTTTTTGCAGGTATAATGGGGGTGTATATGTCAGGGGCAAACGGCAAGTGAGACAAAGGAGAATACAGATTTTCTTTGGATGATTCATTGAATTCAACTGCATATTCTTGAGAGAATCCATGAACTCTGGGACAGAATAATCTCTTTCTTTGACTGGACAATATTAAGGCAGGTTAAGAAGAAATAAAGAAAAACTTTCATGCTTACATTGTTGGTGAGGAAGCGAATTGCAATGCGAATGATGAGAATGGCCCAGAAGATATGTAGACACTGCAGAATCATCAGCAGTCCGTTGAAAAAGTAATAGCCAAAGAATGGTTTATAGATAGTCACCGGGTAAACCCATGTACAGTAAATAATCCTGAAAACAAGAGAGGATAAAACAGGAGGTAAAGTGACACATTCACAGCAATAACATTCAGTAGCACCAATGCTTAAGATGAGTGTATCTGTACCAGAAGGGGAAGATGATGAGGCGCGTGATGATGAAGAATGCAGCAAATACAATGAAAATGTAGTTACAGGCATTTCGCCAGCCAGCATAGTTGAACATCTTTGCAGACTGTAAGAGAGGAAAAACATATTGGTAGACAATTTCATTTTAATACGTTACAGACCAATGAAAATGTCTGATAAACCTCTGTCAAAAAGTACTCTTTCCTCCACGGGGTGGCAGTGTTTGGCAGTGTGTGATCAGTGTACTGCCGTTAGGGGTCACAGTACACTGATAAATAAGCTGGAACAAACTTTTTCTGGTTGTATGGACGGATGCCACTAGCATACACGGTGTGAATATACATGTCGTGGATATTACAGTCTTATATTTGCTGGATATAACGTCAATCTGGACCAAGGAAAAGTGGCTGTGAAGGCTCGTGTCACTTGACTGAAGGCACATTAATTTGCTCGGCTCTAGCAGGAGACCTTTAGGAGATTTACCTCGAGGAAGTAATCTGAGGAGTCATGCACCAGCATTATGAGAGTTCCAGCACGGATGTAGTTAACGCACCAGGAGAAGCTGATGAGGAGGATAGCTGCTACATGGTGAACTATCTGCTCCTTAAAGTCCTAAAGAGAATGAGATAGAAGGGGGGAGAAAGCAAGTTGGATGCGCTGTGAAAAGGAAACCAAACACTGTGTGTTGCATGTTTTAAGTTGGTTTGTGTGCATGGTGCTAAATCCTGCTTAACAAGTATCTAGGCTAAACTTTTTTTGGGTAGAGGAACACAGAGTGCCTCTTTTGAAAGATTTTTCCCACTGTGCTCAGCTGACCAAGCTGAGCAAAGTCCAACAAACACAGATACACACTCACAGGAAAATACATGGATAACAGCAGTCTAATGTCCACCCACAGACCACGGATGTCAAAACTGATCAGATAATGAAAAAAAAAGTGTTCTTCATGAGTAAAATAAATCATAATAACCATGTAAAAAGGAGAAGAAGAACTTTTAAAAATATATTTTCCTTTATCATTCTGCCGGTAAATCATTTCCCTGCTAACCATCCAGCTGAGTGGGATGAGATGAGATCGGCTCACTTACTTTGCGTTTGACATCTGAAGCCACACTGAAGAGCAAGGAGCCATAGAAGCCCAGCTCAATCATGTAGTACCAATACTGAGATGGCAGGAGAGTCTAAAGGAGAAGAGACAGACCTTTCATTTCAAAATCCATACACTCATTTGCCCACATCCCTTTTAAGAACCAGAGCTATAGCTTACAATTGACATTATTGATTAACCTTCCAAATATTCTCTGAAGGATTCAATTACACTTTGACCTTTAAGACGACTGAATAAGTAATAGTTAAAACATTTAAACTCCCCTAACAACATGCAAATATAAGCGTGTTATTTATAGGACTTTTGAACTTCTGCCATTTAAATTTAATTGAAAAAAACAGGCTCTATTTGAGGAAAAAGTACAGAGTGCAAGGTTATTTTCTCACTTTACACAGCAGGAAGTGACATGTCAAACTGCATACTGATAACATGCAAAATGACTTAGCATGTAATGACTGTCTTTTTATAAGGCAAGACTGCCTATAAACTAGACTGACTGCAGGCCTTATGGTTCTGAGTGAAATACCACAAAAAGATAATAACCAAACAGCAAGCTGAAGCAGGGGAAACTTCAGAGCCGTCTGCAGCCTGTTTTATGTGGGAACTAAATGTAATAAACTGTGAAACATGAAGTTATTATACTCCATCCCAGAGACGCACCAGCACTGGGAAGCCTTGCCACATCTCCTTCAGGTCATACAGCCAAGGTTTCTGGAAGAGGAAACAGGTGTATTCATATCAGCTGACTCAGCACTGGGAGGAGCCAACGCATCCTCTCTGACAGAGCAAAAGACAAGTTTATCGAAGCAAACTACCACGGAAACCGCCAAGTTACAACGGCAAGGCAGGTGAGAGATGAGGATGTGTTTATCAAGAGTCAGGAGGAGAAGGGGGGGGGGGGGGGGGGGTTAACTCGGCAGTACTCACATCGATGAGGGCGGCCAGGCCAGCAATGAAAGCAAGAAGGTAAAAGGTGAATCTCCAACTGCAAGAGAACACACACACATACAACAACACTTTCTCCTCAGTCAATGGGAAAAGGGTGATAGATACATTTGTACCTGCGGATGACTAAGTGTGTCATACACTCGTTAAAAAAAAACAGTTGTTTGAGTTGGAGAGAAACAGCAGGCTACACTGTCTGGTGAATTATGCTGAGAAGGTCAAATGAGGACACAAACAAGCAGCCAAACACGTGCTGACGGACAAAGAACGCTAACAGACAGTATCCTCCCTGTTATTATCCTGTCTCAGAGCTCACCACAGATGCTCACACAGGTGAAGTGAGATCATGTCACAGAAAACGCTGCTGCAGTAATACAGAATGGTGGAAACAGAGGAAGAGGAGACAGTGAAAGTGTGAGAGATACAGTAGTGAGGGAAGTAAGGAAGAGAGAGAGAGAGAGAGAGAGAGACAGAAAGTCTGTTGTCTGCATACAGACAAAAGATTGATTCAGAAGAAAAAATGCCATTATGTTGCAAGCAGCAAAGTGAAAGACACACCATAACCAAGGAGTCACAAAACAGCAGTCACATGCACGCCTGCATACAAGCACACGCTGCACTAACAGCGGTCTGATGCATCAGTTCAACAAACTAAATGACATCTCTCAAGTTTTAATGTATTTTTCTCTTGAACTTGCACATTAGAAGCTTAATAATCTCTTTATGGCTTTGGACAGTGTCAACATTAATATAATAGCTGTAAATGGGTCTGTGGCCGGAATTGACCCATGGACATAACTGGTGTGTGGCATGCTCTCAAACCATCAAGATGCCAAGGAAAAATGGAATGTGATAGAAAAATGAAGACATTTGTGCATACATTTCAGGATGCATCCGCCTGCACATCAGTTCTCGTGATGCTAACAGTATCATGCTGCCTGCTGCTTCTGCCTCTGGCACCATCTGTTGTACGTAGACATATTTACATTCTTGGCTGATGCAAACCAGTCTCTGTAGCTTTCTTCTATCAGCTGATCACACAATAGGCTTCATGCAGCTTCTTTCACTCTCGCCTAAAAATAACCCAAGAGTGATGAGAGAGCCCCTGACACAGCCAAAGCGCTGTGCTAATGACTATGTGAAAGGTTGAATTTGTTTGTGTGTGTGAAGAGCATGTGCAAAAGGCACGGTAGTGACAGACAATTGCACGTTAAAAATAGAGAGCTACTTTTGCAGCAAGAAATGTGCTCATATAGCCAGAGGAACTCAGGGGTCAGCAGCTCTCTTGACTTGCTCTATAGCTCCACGGCATCTAGGCTAAAAAAGAGTGTGCATGTGCATACCTGGCCTCTCGAAACTTTTTGAGCAAACTTGGTCTGTCCTGGTTCCTTCGTCTTCTGAACCATCGCTGCACTTGTCTTTCTGAGAGACCAGTCTGCTTGCAAAGACTTGCTACTGAAGACTGAGACCAGCAAAAAAAAAAAAAAAAGGTAAGATTTTAGTATTTACTGTCAACATGCATAGCACAGCACTGTCATTTTATTAAAGTGTGAGGAAATTGACCTGGGAGGGAGTTTTGGTAATGTTACAGTAGTAGGACTCCAGTTTGGGGTTGTGAGGGGCCTTGAGCCGCATTGTCTCTTTCACGCCAAGTAGTGATGCCAGAGGTGTTGCCACTGTCCTGTAACCAAGATTAAGATTAAAAGGTGAGGAAATTCAGAATCAAATAAAGATAATAACTAAAAAAAAAAGGTAAAAATGGATGCTAAGAGAGCCATTATGTGTATTTGAATTCTAATATGTTAAAATATTAGATGTTAAATTGAAAATCTGTTCTATAAAATGTTGTAAATACAGCAGAAGCGCTAGTAAAAAGTTTCAGAATCCTAATCAGATTTAATATCCTTGAACCAGTGTCAAGGCACAACAAAGTTACACAAAACACATACATATAACATGTTGTCTTTAACTTTACAGATAAACAAAAATCCATTCAGGATAAGAAGAAAACCATCATCCATCATTTCCTGGAAATGACATTCATGCCTGTGTCTTCAGTTATGTCTAAATAAGCAGCAGTTTCAAGAGCGCATGCTTCTCCTTAAAGAGGAGCTTTACTGCTCAGCAAAAACGGTCCACTTGCTGCACATCCCTCCGTCACAGACATCTAGTGAATTTAGTGGAACATTAGTCTGTGTTTATGTTGCTAAAAAGAAACGGAAGATAATTGCAGTAGAGGATTCAATCATGGAGCACTATTTTCCCAAATTATCACCTTAAACCGACTATAAATGACATAAATAGACTTAAAAACATCATTATAAAAACACAGCCAGATATTAAAGGTTGGGACTGAAGCTCAAAATGCCAAAAGAAAAGTCTGATATAACTTCATATTGCATAGTGAAGTGACAGCAGCTGTCTGCTGCAGTAGCTAACATCTGTTTATATATGTAAATATGTAATAAAGCTGTTGTTTGCGCTGTTTATCTTATCATGCTTCTGTTCTCAAACTTACAAACTGAAGTTGGGAGGGAAATAAAGGACAGGATGGCTTAGCATTAGCAATAAACGGATGACTAACTTCCAAAGGAGGAGCTACTGGAAACAGCAACACCGTCATGAATGACAATACAAATTCATCAAAAAGCAGAACGTAACAGTAAATATGAAGTTATAGAGAAGGAAGAAGATAACAGAAAGACAAACTAAAAAAAAAAAAAGTGGAGGGGGGCATAAAAGATAAATGTGTGACGACAGAAAATTTATTTGAACAAGACATAATGCAGCAAAACTGAGTGAAAAATGCTCTGACCTTTCAAAAATCCAGCGAATAACAAGGAATACCAGGGCGATGGGAAGAGCCACCCATAAATCCCGGGCTTTTGCGTATACTCGTCCATCTCGATCCTCCAGGTCAGCCCAGCCAAGACCCTCTGGAAACCACAGCCGCTCCTGCCAGAACCATTCACCCAGCTCCGACAACATCCTGAAACACCGTACGCAGCAGGACTCAGCACCACTTTTATAGGTTTATTGGGCTGTAAAGATAGTCTCGATACTAAGACACACGTATGACATACTACACACAAACAGGGACATGGTTACTGTCAAATTTGACTAGACAAGCAGACAGCATGCTGCCTTTACAGGAATCCGTTATGCAGGCCTGGCTATATATAGTGTTTGGAGCCACGTAACTACAGGGACATGATGTTGGGATCATGGGAAGGCTTTCTGTACATTTTCCCTAATGCATATAACAGAGGAGAGCAAGCATGCAGGGGGCTCAGAAGGCCCACGTGAGGATGGAAAAATCAGGCCGACATCAGAGAAAAACTTTTCCTTCATGCTTTCAACATCAGCTCATAGCTGACAGCAGCTGCAAGTGCTGCTTTTTACTCAGACGGTACAGAGAAGAATGTTTCCGCTGCTAAGTTCAGGGAGTAGTTGAAAGAGAGAAAGAGAGAGAGAGAGAGGGAGGGAGTAAAGGGGCTGACCATGAGGGAGAAGGCGTATCTGAGGCATATGAGTCATAAGTCATCCATAAAGTGCACAGCAGCGTGGGCACCCCTACATGCTCCATCTCCGGAGTCCCCCCGCTCAGATCTGTAGCAACAACCCTCCCAACTGCTGCAGCTGCAAATGCCAAAAACTCTGTAACCGCTTGACTTCCACTCCCATCCCTACCCTGCTGCTCCCAGCTTGTAATCAAGAAGTATTCCCTCGTTGGCCCAGAAACACAGAAACATTTGTACAGCTCTCCATCTCATCTTGTAACTATCTTCACAAAAATACGCTCTAAAAGGCTTTCATAATCATATTGATAAAGCTTTAAGAGAGCAGTGTAGGAAAGCAGTTTTTAAAAGGAACTCTAAGGATCTACGAGTTGCAGTATGAGCAGTCACAAAAAAACAATATAAAGTATGTCGCAAAAGTACAAGAAATAAAAACCAAATAAACAAGGAATCAATGTTTAAAGCAGCTCATTCCTTTAAAGGTGCTGCACTCATGCTAAGTTAGACGTATGAATACATTTAGCCTGAAACAAAACTGTAATCTGTCCTGACCAGTAGAGTGGCCAGTGCGTATTTATTTACTTGATAATTGCTGACTAAAAAGGTTCGAACAGAATCAGTTTTTTTCTGTTTGTTAGTTTCATTTTGTATCTAAAGTCGGCACTTTCTTTGTTTTTTTTTTCTTCGCTGTAACAGGAAGGATTATGTGGGCCTGCAGAGATGGAAATAAAAAAAAGCCAACCAAACATCTGGTGCTTGTCAGATTTACTGACAAATTTTTGCTATGATGGAAGAAGTGCCTTGAACTCTTCAATTTATGTCCTACTGCTTATTGGGATCAGCACTTCATGTGTGTCTCCACCCCCAGTGTAGATGTAGAAATCCGCTGTAGCAGCTAGTTGTAGCTGCCGCTCACACTGCTCAACAGAAGGAGTCATGGTTGAGTGCGTCGGTTATTTTCCACATCATGTCACGTTAGTCATCGTGGCCTGTTTCCTGTTGCAACAGCTCGGCTGGCTGAGCACTGGGCAATCCCTTCTCTTTTTCTAAAACCCCTTTAACAAAGGTGGTGGTGGGAGATGGGAAGGATGACATTCTTTATCCAGCCGTTTTGCCGGCTCTTCCATCTCAGTAGCACCACGTCTCATTTCTATTGGAGCGGAGTCTGAGATCCTCTAACCTCTGCTTGTTTGTCAACATGTCTGCCTCCATAATGAGGCTGTGTAACCTAACTAAAAAACAGATAAAGTAAATGACTTTCTGAGCCCCAGTACATGAGGTTCAAAGGGCAGACTGAGCTGTTTGCTGTGGAAAAATGATTTCATATAATGGCTAACAGTCAACAAGTGTACGAGTTCTAATTAGATGCACGATGATGTATAAACACACCCGTAAGTAAACACAATATTGAAAAGTCCACAAAAATTCAAACTGGTTCTTTACACTTAGCTTTGGTGCAGCAGTGTGTTGTGTTGATTCATTTTGGATCCAAGAGGATTATTTTTAGGGCTACTTGTTGAGGTCATCCAGTGAATTCAGCATTTTAAAGCACTATTCCCCACAGCTCTGCTAACAGCACAGGGTATTGGCTAACCAGATCATATGACCAGACTCTGACCATTTCAAAGGTCCAATAAAACCAAAGGCCTCTAGCAGGGGAGGGACAAAGGAAGTTCTCCCTGTCTCATTCTCTTTTTCGCTCTTCCTCAACATGAATATACATTACAAGCATGTGGTGATTGTAAACAGTGATGTCACACCGAGCTGGCAGAAAATGGCCCCAGCTGTTTCTGATTTTTTTTCCTTTCAGCTCTGCTCAAGTCCTGTGCTTATGGTCCAGCCTTTCAGAAAATGGATGAAACAGAGGCCTGAGAGGAAAATCCTAAACAGATCAGACAGCAACTTGGTACTGAGTCCCAGAATATTTGGAGAATGTAAACATATTGCCACCATAGAGATGAGCTATTTCCTACTTACTCGTTGGGAATGAATAGCATTGTGTTGTGTTTTACAGTCACCCAGTGCTTCATTCATTGAGACAAAAGGAGACGGCCAGGGGAAAACACTGTAAGTCATAAGACTCCAGCCATGTGCTCTGACCATGAGTCAGTAGTAACATGCATTCTGTGTTTGTAAAACTACCCAATTACTCACATCTATCCATATCCGACATGTTCACCGGCAGGTGAATCACACACCACACCCTTTAAAAATGACCAGATGACTGGTCAAACTGTGTATACTGGAAACTGCTAGATGTAGCAAATCAAAGCTAAAATCTCTGATAATCAAGAGACGCCATCGCGCATTGACTGAATACAAAATTCACAGAAAGCTGCATGACAGAGCACTCTGATAAGTCAAACACAAATTAAATCACAGTCAGACATTAGTCCTCTTTATTCTGACACTATTAAAGGACAGTAATGAATGAACTAAATGTTGTTTGCTTTAGAGCTGTAATTCAAACAATAATGCAAAGTCAGACTGCTGCGTCTGGTAACGGCTTGTAGCTGGCCTGATAATTATATTTGGGCAATATAACTTAAACTTGTCCCTCTTGGTGCAGCACAAACAGGTGCCACAAAGGGCTGTTAATCAATTTTTTTTAAATATTTATTTCTCAAATTTTTTAACTACATTGTACTTTTATTTGTTTTATAAGACTTTCCCACTTGACCTGTTAATAAAACTGAAGGCATTTTCCATAGCTGATATGTCGGGGGAGTTGCGAAGCAGCTGCCATAAAGCATTATAAACCTGTAATAGATAATGCAAACTGCCCATTTAAATGAGTTTTTATCAGATTAGTTATCTCCATTCTGCATTTACAATAATGGGTCACTATTTTTAACAGAGCTAATCACTTCCAAAGCGTGTACTTTAAAATATTAAATCAAATGCAGCTATTTTGATCGCCCCTAAAGTTGACATACACTTGTTCAGGCTTCTAAAATTTTAATATTTAATGATTTCTCAATTATTTACAGCAACAAAATACATCTGAGTCGAAGCTTACTTATTTGAATATCCACGTTCATTTCCATATGTAATGACATGTTCAAGATTTTTGTCTGTTCTTTTATAAAACAAATAAAGAGACAAATTGACACTGACATCGGTTGTCAGCTCTAAATACATGATGATGATGGATGTCAACCTTCTGTACGGGCATCGCTACCTTTGTTGTTGTCCAAAAACTGCTGCCAGCTTCCAGATTACAGCAAAAAAAGCATGAAATCCCGACAGGATATACTATGGGATGAAGTGACAGCTCAGGAGACTGGCATGCTTTCTGCACATGGTTCGTTAGCTGTAACTCAGGTCATGCCTTGGGCATTTAAAACCACAGGGGTTTGGTTATGAAACATACATCTTTCACATTTTAGACATTCTTTGGGGAAGCAACTGGCAGAATAAACACTGTTACTTGCTTTTTCTTTATTATTATTTTATTACTATTACTAGTATTATTATTTTTATTTGTAAAAAATCAGAGGCAACTTTGATTAAAATGATCAAGCGATCTCTATGTATAATACTGGAAGACAGAGTGAATTCATCCCAAGGCAGAGAGAAGGTTCAGGTGCTTTATCACCAATCTACTGTTCTGTAGGTAAGGATCACAAGAAAGGCAACTTTAGTACCTTTGACACTGATCTCTGATACTGATGAATTATTGATGGGAAGAGTCAATCAGCAAATCAGTGTGAAAAGGCCTATTCAGGTGATGCAAAGATGTTATTGTTATGCTGATAATCCCCTCACTCCATGCAGGCCTGTTCTACTCTTTGAATGAGTACTGTGGCTGGTCGCAATGACTTTATCCATTCTAAGAGAAATTTCAAAGTCAAAACACTGATTACTCACCCAGATGACCTGAAGAGACTTAACAGTAAAGAGACGCAATCACTGACAAATTATCTCTGAAGTTTTCTGAAGTTACTGTTGGGTAATATGTGGAACCAGTTGTGTTTAACCTGGATGCAAAACTCATGTCAGAGCGAGTATTTCTCTTCCTTATTAATCATTTACAATTTGATTATCACTTAAGAGCAAAGCAAACAATAATCTAAACAGGCTGACCACTAAGCCTGCATGCTGAAGTCTCCCTAAGTAAGATCCTGAACCATCAATTGCCCCCAGTGTGTTCAGTGTTAATGCATGTTCTAAAAAAAAAAAAAAAAAAGAACTGTCAGATCTAATATGAAGCACCAGATGTGAGTGAATTGGTTTATACCGTTTGACTACTGGATACTATTTTACAGGGGCTACATAATGAATCAATGAAAATCAGAAAAGGGAGAAATGGTTTTCTCCCTGGGGTTTAAACTGCATAACACCACGAGTCAAACCATTCAAAGTGAAAAATAACAAAGGCAAATATGAAATAATTTATCATTATAAGTTGCTAAGATACAAAGCTGTATAATAACAAATATTTGCCTATTTTACGTCACAAATTTGCATAGGGTTGAGTAAGAATGAGCATTCTTAGCCAATTGAAATGAGTTGCCAACAAAGTAGCATCACAAATAAATAAATGTAAATAAATCATAAAAGAGCTTCCAGTTTATGGTAGCAATACAGCAATGTTTTTCAGCTACCTTATTTCAAGTTGACTGCCTCTTAATTACCAGTGAACCCCCTTTGGTTGACTCCTGGTTCAGATTAGCTTTAATGTAGCTCAGTCAGGGGGAAGTTGGGCAGTGCTCAGTGAAAACAGCAATGGCCTACAAAAGCAGCCTTAAACTAAAATAGCTGTACTCAAACAGAAAAAAAAAAATCTTCTTTTTCTTACTTTTAAACATGAGTATTGTTGTACATCTGTGACTCTTGTTTGCTAGCTCAGGTGATAATGTGGCATTACTTGCGGCTAGTTGCCAAACTTCCCAGCAAAGACCGAACATTCAGTCACGCGCAAGCTTGCCATCGCATCCTCAGGTTAAACAATGAGGACGAGAAGTTATCGATCACTCATATATTTATTCATCACATCGTATTTTTTCCCGCTAAAAAAAGCCAAAGCGGCCTGTTATATTTAATAAACAGATTCCATGAATGCGTAATGACGTCTGAGCGGAGAGGATGCAAGGCGTGCATCTGCCGCAAACACTCAAAGCGCACCGAAACCAGCAACGTTAACTTACTAACATGAAAGTGTAACGGTACTTACTTTGGTGTTTTTTCCCCTCGTAAATGAGCGAACTAAGTGATATTTGGAGCGACAACAACTAAAAGGGAGCTTCTGCCTTTCTCCAGCAGCGAGGTCCTTTAAACCTAACGGTCCCGTTGTGTGTCCACGCCGCTGGTCGAGCTCAAAGGGGCGAAGCTAGTCCAGATCCGGACTGGTTTTTACATGTTTCCATGAAGTGCAAAGTGGGTCATCCTTTAGGGAAAACAAGATGAATTTGAGGAAAACTAGAAAATGAGCTGCAGACGAGATGCTATGTGAGATACCGCAATGACCCCGGCGGTTTTTTTCCCCTCCTAAAAAACCATTCAGCGTCTCCTGCTTCTCGTCGTGTCCGAGAAAATTTCACCTCATTTCTTCAGCGGATTCAGCGGGGTGTGTGTGGGCGTCAGGCCGCACAGAGGCGCAGGTCGGGCCGGCTAGAGAGGGGACAGAGAGAGGCAGACAGAGAGAAGGAGGAGTGAGGGGATAACGGAGAGGGAGGGACGCAGATGACGTTCGAGCACACGAGAAAGCATTTGGCTGACACACACACTCACATTTCCGCGTTTGGATTTAGTTTGGAGGAAATTGTGCTCCAAATCGTTTCTGCAGTAGGAGATGCGCCTCGTGTTTTCTTCCACCACCCAAGATTAGCTTCAGTTCACCTTTGACCTCACCGTTTGCTTGTAGGCTACAGCATAGTTATGTGTTGACTTTGAATTTTCCCCACTAAACCTTTATTTAGGTATTTGATTCAGTGTAAAATCATGCAGTAGCGCTTCTATGTGCCACTGAATCTAAAAACATTAGATCACTTATCAAACTGCACTGTCAATGTTAACCATTGCACATTAATGTGATTTCTTTTTCAGCTGCCCTTCCAACAGCCAAAGTTTTGTGACCTTTGGACTGTGAACAAACCATGACTGGAGTTACAGGGTGACACACAGCCTTCAATGATTTGATGTCCCTGTAACTGACCTGTACAAGACTTTGTACCATGTAGTAATAGTTTAAACATGTGGGGCAGGTTCATTAGGATGAGGTCAGTAAGTCTTTTGCACATGTAAACTGAATAGTGCTGGGAAGCTCTTTAGACTTTGCTTTGTGTTACAATTAAAAGTGCACTTATATCCTTTCTTGGTTGCAACATTAAACACTGAATTTGAACAAGAAGATGTAAGTGGCCATTTTTACCAAGCATCTGGAAGCAAAAGAGTCACCAACAACAGAGATTATTTAAAACTTCAATACTATGTTTTATAAAGAATAAATTCCAATAAAAATACCCCACACTGGTACGGTCTGTCTGGCAAACTCTTTATCTGATGTTATATTAAACCAGTATTGTAGAAGTCAAAATATGTGTGTGTGTGTTTTTTGTTTGTTTCTCACAAAACTACAGCCAGAGCCTAAACAGTTTGACATCCTTAAACTGCTCTGAAGCAGAGCAATTAAAAATCTTCAATTATATTCTTGTCTTTTGTACATTTAATGTATGCTGCTATTTTGAAACAGCCTTGTAGTGATCCAGTTATATAATATCGTTTCAGCTTGACATTTGCATTGTAGCTGTTAAATTATTTGATAATTTAAATTGGGATCAAGTCAAGAAGGAAAAAAACATTAAAAAACAAACAAACAAACAAAAAAAACAATGGACTGTTTGTCCCAAAGCTTTACTACAACTGTGGTTTTACAAAGGCTTAAAAAAATTAACTGATAAACAGTAGCTGGCTCCCATAATCTTGTATAGGTGAAGATATGGGTAGTGCTCTCTCTAGGGCTCCAACTGCGCCCCCTTCTGGTCAAAAGATGGACGTGCGTTCGGCATCCAGTTGACTCACATTCAGTTTTTTTAGTTAAATGTTCAGTGAATTCTCTCATTCCAACACACACACACACACACACACACACACACACACACACACACACACACACACACACTTAAAGAATCACATCACTGCATTCAGTATGATACCTTTTATTTTAACTTAAAAAGAGAGTGGATCAAAAAACAGGATTCAATAAATTAGAAATAAATATAATTGCTGTAATAATTAATAGATACATTATAATTACTTGATTGCAAGAGTCTGACAGAAACAGGCCCTCAAAGTTTTTCTCTAGAAAATTCTAAAATCAAAATATTGCATCCCACTCAAACCCCTTCTCCCAATAAACAAAAAATAGTTAAATTAGTAAATAAATAAAAAATAGTCAAATATTAAAACCTCCCCAATATAAGTGCAATCCCCCCCTCCCCTGTGTTTCACCTAAAATCTAAGTAAAAATTTAAAATAGGTTTGTGATTTCCCATTTTACAATTTGGAATGTAATATCCTTTTATGATGATGATGTCACTAGTGGTAATAATAATAACAATAATAATAATAATAATAATAATAATAATAACAATAATAATAATAATAATGATGATAATAATAATAATAGTTATGTCGCTGTGTTCTGTTCAGTGTTTTATCTAAAGTAGTTTTCTTTTTGAATGTTTTCCTGTTTTTTAAACGCTGCTCTTTGTAAACTAAACTATTTACAGGTCATTAGGATCTTCTCCAAAGTCTCTCTAATCTACTCATTTAGTAGTCTTTTTGTATTTTCTTTCTTTTTTTTTATTATGAAACATCGGTCCCTCTATAATTGTCATGTAATAGACATGGTATAGACATGTTGAAGTCTATAAAAGTGATATATCAGCAGTTTTCATCAGTAGCCTCCCTACAAACGTAGCCTCAGTTGTATTAACTGTATTCAACACCCTGTTCCACACTGACTGGACAAACCAAGCTCTTGTCTCTATGGATAAGTTATTTGTGTAAATTGTGTGTATATGTGTGTGCGTGTCAGCAGGCATGTGTTTTGTGCACTTTATGTACATATCAGCTTTGTACCATTTAAGGTTAGGTATTGAGAGTGCATGTATCTTTGTGTGCGTCAGTGTGTGTGTGTCAGCACTCCGCAGACGCTCATAGGTAGCAGACAGTCTGAAAGCACAATGAACCCTGGGATTCCACCTCAGCTGGACTCTGAGAGATCACCTGTGAAGGGAGGGAGAGTTGGGGGGTAGAGGTAATGAGACATGAACAAGGAGAGGGGGACAGAGAAGAAGACATCACCCATTATAAGATTTAGAAATAAAGTAGAGCTCTGTGTGGATGTCTGATTTTCAAATTTTGCCAAACATGCCCCTCCCATAAAAAAGACTTTTTTGGGCATGACTGGAACTACTGTCACTTTTCCTGCATCAGACTGTACCTTTAACTGCTTCTAGCTTTCCTTTGTTTCAGCTCAGTCATCATTCCCAGTTGTAAGGTTCTTTTAACAGCAGTATATCATGGTGCTTGAACACATACACACACAGTGTCTGGATCATGCAACTCAATACAGTGAAAATTATTTCTAAGTGTTAGTGTTGCAGTTGAAGTGTGTGTTAGAACGTAAGCGTATGTGTGTTCGTTAAGCTTTGGGCAGACGCGAGTATGTGTGTCTTGTCTATGAGCGTGTGCTGCACTCATGTGCCTCAAATCATGGCAAGCAAACACTACTACCAACATGCAGAACTTTCTGGCATTTGCAGTATAGAAATTCTGGGTGACAGTTTAACGTAGATAATGTAATAACAGCAGGTCTAGGGAGATTTAAATAGTCAGTTTGTAAGTCTAAACTGTTGTATTATACTGCCTTGGCATCCAAAATGATTTGTTATGTAAAAGTTTGTCTGGAAATAGAAGCAGAATGCTTTATTTATAACATGAGCTGCCTTTTGACAGTGCCTCCACACACTGACCTGACAGCAGTTTTACATTTTTCTTCGCTCTAGAAAAGATGAGGGATTGTGGAGGAGTTACTTTCCCTCATACCAAAGGCATCTTATGTTCCCTCTGTTGTTTTTCTCCCAGAATTCCTATAGTTGAAGGCTGTTCTCCAATAAGCAAGAGGCATTTGTTTTTCCACCATGACAACCTCATACACTTTACCTCAAAAAACGAGCTAGAAAAGAGGAGGTTGAAATGAGATAAACAGATAAAACCTTTGAAAGTGAGAGAACAGGAAGTAAAAGGAAGCTTGGAAGAGGGACATGGAAGAGGTGGAGAGAGAGAGAGAGAGAGATAGAGAAGGAGCAAACACCACATAAGTAGTGATAGAAAATGTAAAGAAGACCAAGAGAGAAAAATGAAGGAGCGAAAAAATCTAAAATGCTACATAACAGTGTGAATAAATTACAGTCCATGTTAATGAACTCAGGCTATCAGAGTACAGCTCAACAAAATGCATGCTCGCCAATAAATACAGTGCTTTGCCTGTAAGACTTGATAACCTCACTTTGCTCTTCTGGCTTGTATACCCCATGCTTTAGATCAGCTTGTGACCATATTTTCAGTCCTGCATACCGTGCTTATAACCATATCATGTCCTTCTGTCCATCATAACCTGCCAATCATGCATAACATCTACTTTAAACTAAACTATAGTTTTTCCATCTTAAGTGTTTCATGATTTTTTTTTGCATTATTGTTCTACATTTCTTCACCACTCCACAGAACAAACCTATGATACCTTTCTGTACAGACACCAATACAACAAGAAGTTATTCAGCCCTGCATTACACACTTAGCGTGTAACACAGACACATACGCACACATAGAAGCCCACGCTCACTATTTTACCTAAACCATTTGTTCAAATAATAATGACACCAAACAGAACACTACAGAAACTGATCAAAAACAAAGCCGCAAAACATAACCAGCGTTGCTACAGAATTTATCAAATTACTATGTGGTGATTAAGTGTATCAAATATCCAATCGAATCGGTTTATTCAGAGTGCAGTCCTGGCTATAGATAGTTATTGATCAGTATGTGCACAGGTCAATACAAAATAAAGTCACAATGCACCAAACACAGTCTGTGATCACTACAGCAACAGGACATGCAGGTCAACGCATGGCTGGTTGCTCGAGGTGACAGAACAAAAATTGCCAAGGGCAACCAACACAGGCAATCAATCGCCACAGCAACCCAAACACAGGCCAACCAATCAACTTACAACAATGCGAGAGGAAGGGGGGATCAAGGCTTTATCGGTCACTAGGCAACCATTGCCATAGCGATGGGGTCCTCGTGAATTATGTTTGGACGGAAGAATCTTGGGTGAGGTAAGTTGTCGTTTCAGGAAAAGATCAAAACAGCAGGAAAGAAAATAAGATTGTGAAAGAAAATAAAAAATAAAAACAATATTTTAGTATTTTCACTTTTCCTGAGATGATTAAGTTGTTTTCATGAGCCAGGTTGTTTCTGTTAACTTCTTACCATCAGTTAGCATTGCACTTTCAAATGTTAAGTTACTTTGACCATGTTTGCTTCCCCAATACACTAAAGCTCGATCTTTTCATGTTGGGGCACTAATTTCCTCCTCACCACGGCCTCACCTCTAAATATTTATTCTTTCTCTTCCCAGTGGTCACTTAGTATGGCCGGTTGGCATCTTTGGGCCTTTTGAGCTGCACTTTAAGTCTTTTCATGCCAATCTGGAAGCCATTCATGGCCTGGATGGCGGCCTGAGCACTGGCTGGGTTGTCAAAACTCACAAATCCTGAAAGAGACATATAACAGATATATCATCATTATTTTTTTAAATTCTCTTCTCACTTAAAATGCAGACGATACAATATTCTGTCCTCCACATTAAAGGCTCTGTCTATCCATTTGTCCTTGCTTTAAAACCACAACTGTAACCCTTCTCTCCCTCTTTCTTCCCGTCTGTGTGTCTCACCAAAACATTTGCTCTGGTTGGTGGCACGGTCCACAAACACTTTAGCTGATATGACATTGCCAAAGGGTAGGAACATCTGCAACATCTCAGAGTCACTGAACTCCTGAGGCAGGTGGTAGATGAAGATGTTGCACCCCTCTGGACCTGACACATATACACACATACATGTATCAGTTGGATAGTGATAAATAATCTTATGCTGTAAGAACTTGGTTATAAACAACTTTAAATAAGATCATTGGAGAGAGGGGTGTGGCCCCTGTCAGGAAGAAAGTCACATCACCTTCTCTTTGCTGCTGTTGCTGGGGCTGCTGGTGTTGCTGGGCAACCAGTGTTGGCTGCTGAGGAAACGGCTGGCCAACCAATCCGTAGGCAGCAGGGTACGCGGCTATTGGAAGAAGCAGAAAGTAACAATATCTGATTGGGTAAAAACAACAGGTGGCAGCATAAGTGTGTCCAATAGAGTCACTTCCTTTGAAGTGAAATGTCTCCTGTTGAAGGTGAAAACTATTAAGTGGAACAACAAAGCGGAGCAAGCCACTAAACAAAGACACTGTTGATCTCAGTCTGGTGTGTGCACATTACATCATCCCCTTAGTCCATGGTTATGAGCCACGTATACAGATGGTGCCTCAGTGAAATCTGATAAATCATAAAGTTAATTACCCTTGGAAATTTTTCATCCTTGAAAGTCACAGCAGACATACTGTTTCCCTTACTCACATCGAACATCTCCATTTAACATTCTGACCGATCTGTCTGCTGCTTTGCACAGATAGGTGTATTACCAAAAACTCAAGAAACATCAGTCTATAATATACATTTTAACACACCCACCCACACACACACACATATATATCTATATATCTATATCTATATCTATCTATCTATATATATATATATATATATATATATATATATATATATATATATATATATATATATATATATATATATATATATATATATATATATATATATATATATCTATATATATATATATATATATATATATATATACATATATATATATACACACTAAATACATATATATTTATATATTTATATATGTATTTATATATATATATATATTTATATATAGATATAGATAGATATATAGATATATATGTGTGTGTGTGTGTGTGGGTGTGTTAAAATGTATATTATAGACTGACATATATATATATATATATATATATATATATATATATATATATATATATATATATATATATATATATATATATATATTCCTGAAATGACCACAGGATTCAGATCAAAATGTCAGCTGGTCAGTTATTTTGTTTTAACACCAACCTGTGTAGTGTTGCATGCCTGCATAGGCTTGCTGAAGTGGATCCAAAGCTGCCGCTGGACTCTGGGCTGGAAAAAATGAATCAAAATGAGTCAGAATGGAAATTACAGTAATATGATAATAATTTCTGCTCAATTTGTCTATGTGTGTATGCCTGTATACTGTTGCATACCTTGATATGGGTGAACACCATTGGTGTATAGTGTTTCAGTTTGTTGCCCATTAGTTGGAGCTGGCACATTACTGTAACCATTCACTCCTATTGGCGGAGGGAGGGCTGGCACAGGTGTTGCTGCAATAGCTGGTGGGGTGTTTGTTCCTACAAACATAGAATACACAAAAAAGAAAAGAAAAACAAAAATGAGTCTTTTTTTCATAATTCTTTTTTAAAATGTTAAATTATGCAATATTTATTTAATAAAAAACAACTAATGCAAAATCCTTTAAATATGAACAACTGGGAACTCTAAACTAGCAGGTAACAAAGCTGACCTTTGCTTGGATGATATCATGCATTAAAATGGGTAAGAATCACAATATATACACTTTTGCCAAGTTTTTATGTAAGGCTGATGACCAGAACTATAGTATATTCTAATCTGCACAATAAATTCCATCTACAACAATTCCAGTGTGTTTTTGAGGAGGATATGTGTGTAAACATACCCGAGGACGGTGTGATGGGTGTAATGGGTGTGGCAATGATTCCATTGGCATTGAGTGCTGCCATCTGCTGCATCTGTACAGCAGCAACTGTTGCCACAGGAGACAAGTACGCGGACTGGGCAACCAGGGCCTGCTGTTGGACAAGCTGTAGACGAGGAAGGAAACAGAGGGAGGAAAAGGATGGAGAAAAAGAAAAGGGAGGGGGTTGAATTGATATGGGAAAAAGAGAATGAAAGAGAGAAGAGGAAGAAAAATGGGAGGAAGGGCCAGGGAGAGGGAGTGATGGAGGAACAGATGAATAGAGATCTAATTACAAGGCCATTATGTCCTGAGTCAGTGGGTTAATGGTTGTGTGTTGCGGGAAAGCTAATGCCAGATGACGTATGTTCTGTTGTCTTGGTAATAATATTAGCCCCAATTAGACCACTGATAGCCTCTTCAAACTTATTACATCCTTTCATAAGCACAGCACTCCCCCTTACAAACTCGGTGTGTAAGTGTGAGAGTTGTACAGTGAGCATTTGTGTTTGTGCTTGCCTGTGCATTGACCGCCTGTGTGTAGGCATTGTAGGCAGGAAAGTTGAGGGTCATAGGGCTGAAGATGCCAAGCTGGGAGGCCACTTGCTGCATCCTCCTCAGCCCTCGTTCCTTCTCTGTGTCAGCAAACTTCACCACCAGACTTGATGACGCTCCCTGTGATCAGAAAGGAGATGGAAGGAAGTTGTTTTTTGTTTTTTTAGTTTTTTAAATTAGTCCTTTATTCCAGCACATAGATTTTGTTTATGTAATTATGTGTTTTACATATTTGTAACTATTCATACAACTCACAGGCATTGTACGACTCCCATGCAAGCTGTTGATGGCAGCTTGAGCTTCAGCATGTCCTTGAAATTTAACAAAAGCACATCCTGCAACAAAGCAGGGTGATTAAAATAGAATGTATGACTAAATAAAATAAAGAAGTTTGTGCTTGAGCATATACACTTTGCAATTTACCTTTGCTTGTGCCATCTGGACCTCTCAAAACAGTGCACTCATCTATGCTGCCAAAGGGCTCAAACAGCCTTCTGACATCCTCATCACTCTGTTGTTTTCCCAGCATGCCCACAAACAACTTTCTGTCCTCTAAGAGACCAAACATGTGTGTAAGAAGGGAAAAAGACAGACATGAAATCAACCACTTCTCAAGTTAGAGGTTGAAAAATATCTTTCCATGGATGCTTCAGTTTTTGTCCACCAGGGAGCAGTGTTGACTACAGACTGGTTATGAGAGGGAGAATTAGTGTGATCTGAGTGTTTGTGTACAAATAGGGGTATTTAGTAAAAGTAGGTCCAAGAATCAGCTAAGCACTTCATTGAGTATTTTCCATCTCTGTTTGATCCAATTTGACATTTTGTATCTGTCACAGGCAATTTTAACTTTTAACTCTTTAAATCAGTGGATATTTCTGCTCCGTGAGGATCTTTTGCACAGCACTCACAATAGCACACACACTAAAAAAATGTTAAGGGAAATAACTTTAATTGTGATAGTTAATGTTAAAGTAAGGGCGAGGGAAACACTTATGTAAATGTCCCAACAAAGGTAGAAAACACCTGTGTATATGTGTGTTTTGTTTGGGAAGGTTTGTGGCTTACCCCCTCGGCCCTCGCTGTCAGCTGGTTTCACTTGGATTGGCCGATTCATCTGACAGACAAAGACAGTCAACATTATCTAGTCTCTTTCATATAGCTTGCCATCATACTGAATTCAGTTATGCTAAATTAATTTATGACAGCTTCCATTTTCTAAGAAAAGGTACATTCATAAGCAGCAAGTTCTGATTCAATTTCAACTGCAGGCTTTTGATGAGGCAATGGAGAGAAGTGTCAAGGAATAGAAGAAACTATAATATGGTTGTAGGGTTAAAGCTGGCAGCCTTCAGTTGGTAATTTACTTTTTTTCTATCAAGAAACATTAAAAGAGTTAAAATTAGAAACGGTAAGGGTATGTCAGTGTGTTTATTAGTCACTAATGAATCAAGGTTAACAGGTTGACACGAGTGTTTGGAGACGCTAAGGCTGCTTTCTTTTGTGTCAAAACACACAACCTAACTACTTCTGATTTCTCTCTCACATGTGTAGATAAACACACACATGCATGCACATACACACAGGAGAGTGCTGGGGGGATTGAGAAGTGACAAGATTAAGAGTGCGGGCCAGCTAATCTGGATTACACAAGAACTACGGATTAGATGAGGGACAAGAGTAGACTGAGACAGAGAAGGAGGGTGGGGGGTAATTTAGTGAGGTGAAATGACAAGAGTATAAAGTGAACAGGCACAGTCAGCTAAAAATAAAAGGGTGAAGAAAGAGAGGCAGAGGCCTGGGGGACCCCAACTGAATTCGGCCGTCTGAAAGGGCAGGTGGAAGGCCAAGAGGAACCCGGGGACTTAATGGAAACACTGGAAAAAGAAGTATTACATGAAGAGCAAGACAGAAAGGAGACTGAGAGTGGAGGGATGAAAGCAGAGCTGCCCCTGAGAGATGACTCAAAACGAAGAAAAAAAGATAAGAGGGGGAGGAGGGAGGGTGGGGCGTGACTCAGTCGTGACTTGCTCTGTTTAAAAAATGTCACGACCGCAGAGATCCAACAACAAGAGCATTGATGCATCTTCGCAGACAAACATTCTGAAAGTTCCTTCCATTCATATACTCTGCAGGTTTGTCTCAAACAAACTTGAAAGCACACACAGGCGGTAAAACCTACTCCACACAGTGCTTAGTCATAGCACTGAGGCAAAGAAACAGTGTTAATGCTAAGGGGGTGGGGTAGGAGGGACGGAGGGCTGCAGGATGATGGTGGTGAAAATAGGGAAGAAGTGCAAGGAAGAAAGAAGAAAAGGCATGGATGTAGAGCAGGGAAGCCACATCAGTGTAAAAAAACAAAGAAAAACTGTTGTTGAGAACATTCATATGTTTTTAATTACATTTGGAAGATGATGCAAAAATAGTATCATTAGAGTTTATGATAAAATTTGTAAATTTTAATAATAAATGCCTAACTGCCAGTTAAAGTGTGATTATAACTGGATGATACTTGACATCTAAAAAGTGTTTTTGGGAGATGAGGACGGGACATAGGAAAAAGAAGACAGGAGATGACGAAGAAAAAGAGAATAAAGAGGGATGGGTAAGGATGAGAAGAAAGAATGGATAAAGGTCCCAGCGGGGTGTTAAGGCAATGTAATGAAGCTGGTAATTGAGGAGAGGGCAGAGCAGAGCGAGACTGATCCATACATTTGATTAATCAGCTCTAGCTGTCACCACAAAGCTATTGATCTAAGGCAAGGCCATTACATACACTAAAACACCAACATGGGTGATACAACCTCATCTGCACACACTCTCCTATAAAACAGTGCTCACACATCATTTAGAAGAGGAAGGAATGATAAATGCTTTTTAACCCCGCCACGTTTTCAGCACAAGCTGTCAGCATAAACATACTGTAAACTTAAATAAAATACTCCCTCCTGTATACATCCATCCATCCATCCATCCATCCATCCATCCATCATATCCAAGTCCTCATGTTATTGCTGTCCATGATGCCACCCATCCATCTTGTGCTATCAGCTCATTGATCAGTCCCGTCTTGTACATTGATTTTGGATTCTGTTGTAGAGCAGGCTGATTGTAGCAAGATTTGTGTCAACTAACCTTTTCTCTACCCTTGCATCCATCCATCACCTCTCCCATTTCTTCCTTCATTAGGCCTAATCGAGCTCATCCTTGTGCACGTAAAACAGACTCAACAGAAAGCCCTAAGGCTTTTTTTGAATGGCAGCTTATCAGACTGAGCATGTGTGTGCATGTAATGTGTTCTGACATTTCAATCTGAACCGCATAATACGAATTTCATGAATTAATGTATTAGGAAAGATGAGAGGGAGAATCAGAAGAGATGGGTAGAAGCTGCAGGTGAAAGTTGCACTCTGCTTTTTTAGAGACAACACAAAAGCATCGGAAATTTGCCATGGCAACCAGTTCGTTGTCATGGCAATCATATGACGGCACACTGACTAGGTAAACAAGGATGCTGGTTGCCAATGGTGACTGCTATGCTCTTTGGATAAACAAAGATTTAGTGCTAGAGAATGGTTTGCTGGCTTTCCACTACCCTTTAAAACATCACTCTGAAGACATTTTTTTTATGAGTCTTAAAAATAATGAAATGAGCAATGAGAATGAGAAAATAAGAAATCAAACAAAAAAACTGATCAGTGCATGAAATTTATGAAAAAAGAAGTGATGTGTACATGGCACAGAAATAGGTGGGAATAAGTGTGAAGGAGAGTGTGAGGAAACTGAATCCATATAAGAATTATTATAATTCCCTTGAGCCTGAGAGAAATTGCATAGTAAAGTATCCCTGGTAGTCATTCAGATTGCACTTCCTTTTTTGTCTCTCTCCTTTATTCCAACAAACATGAACAGCTTCACACTCCTTTCAAGTTTAATTATCCTCTAATTACTCACGTTCCAATTAAGACTTAATTAACAGTAACCATCTGCAAATATGTGCATATGAGGAGCCGGTTTTACACTGGAGCGTAGTTTGACACATCGTGCTGCATACTAAGAAGGCTTTGCTGAGTTCTACATCTCTGAGGAAAGTGAAGTCACATGTGAGTCAATGCATGAAGGCATACATGTGATATATGATGGGAGTTTAATTTCGCATGAGCACCCACACTCAGTGGAGGCACGTCCAATCATGCACGCACGAGCAAATCCTGTATGTAAATACAAGTCCATTTGCATGCTGTAGTGACAAGACAAATATACGGTACGTCACTCATCTGTGCACACACATATACATACACACTGACACTGAGTTACACAAAACACTTTTCCCCTCTCCGACAGCAGCCGCCCTTTTGCTCAGACTGAAACAAACACATACTACACACATACAGTTAATCTTACTCCCTGCAGTAATGCAGAGAGGATTGTACCAGGATTAGAGGATATTAAATCCTTGGATTATCCAATCAAATCGTATTTTACCCCCCTCCCCCACTTACACAAAATCAGTGGAACGAACCATTGCACCATGCTGTGAGGGACAGTGGTAGAGAGTGTGTGTGTGTGTGTGTGTGTGTGTGTAAATGTGTGTGGAATATGAATTAATACATTGATGTACCAACATTGTATTTTTTTTTCCTACAAAACATTGAAGGGCAATTTGACACAAAAATCAAATGTTCATTTAAAAGTAAAAAAAAAAAAAACAACAAAAAAAACCAGCATGACAATATACAACCGTGTTGATGTACATGTGTATGAACGGAAATAAAAATTTCCACTCTTTCTTGATATGACTTTTCTCTACACACCCATGCATGCACATGATCTACACACACCCTCCCACCCTTTTCAATCTCCCTCTGGAACAGTCCACCCTCACCATTTCAGATGTCCATTTTCCAGAGCTCAAGAAAGGAAAACTATTTTTATCCCTTCTCCACAATTTAGTATTATTCCTGCCTCTTTCTCCGTCCTTGATTCCCCTCTTTTTCACTCTCAGCTCTATAATCTCTCCATACAGCCTGATGATGCAGACATCACAGTTTTTTTTTCCTTTTATGTAAACCACGTTCTGGTCTCTCTTTCGCTGTTGGTGTGTATATTCCATTCACATGCATCACTTCATCGCTGTGCCAAAAATTCATGTTGATTTGACAAAACCACAAGTAAGCCGGGTAGCTGTGGTGTTTTATTAATATGTGGGCCTTTCAATTCAGTTCAATTCAGCTTTATTTGTATAGCGCCACTTCACAACAATGTTGTCACAGGGCACTTTACATACACATCATTCATACATAGCCTATAATAGAAACCAATTGATTGCATCGAATCCGTTGTTCTTTCAAGAACATTGTTTAAAAAAACTACAACAGCAACAAAAATCTCTCATTCATCATTCTTTTATTTTTTAATTTTCTATACTGCTTATTCAAATAGCATATTCCCAGCAATTAGCAGGCAAGAGGCAGTGTACACCCTGGACAGGTCGATAATCAATCACAAAAAAACAACTCTTTTATTTTCTTAAGTAGCTATACTCTTTTTGCAGTTTTGATTTCGACTTCTCAGGCTTTATGCTAGAGATAAGTAAAAATGAAGTAACAATTATTGAAAAATATTTCTATATTACGAATATAATCTTCTGATGATGATGTGGTCTCAATTAACATACATGAATAAAAACATGTGTTTTTATAAAATCAATGACACACAGCAGAGACAAGTAGTGATTGTATTACAACCATCAACTAATCACTTTATTTTACTAACCCACATTAGAAAATAGGAATTTAAATTAATACAGCCGAAGTGATGTCAATAATTCATTTAGCATAATATTATTGTTTTGATATTTTGACAAAAGGTAAAAATTTTCATCATCGTCAATATTGTATAGTACTAAAATGAAAAAAGGTGTGAAATAAAAAAAAAACCAACAACAAAAAAAAACAATTTGAATCTAGTCGAGGGCACATGCTTTAAGTTTATTACTTCTACACTTCTATATTAATGAAACAATTAAACATGCTACACAAAACTGTTTATGCCATGAGGATCAGATAATTGCGATATTGGTAAGTTATTAATAAAAAAATCATTACAACCAAAATTACAGATAATATAGACAATTCAGATGATGTAACTCAAATCACATGGTTTTTAGATAAATTTGTCCTGCGTGTAATTTCTGACAGAAAGCCCACAAAAGATGGGCATTTATGAACAGTTTTTCAGGATGTTAACATTTCAGTATTGTAGATCTCCTTGTAAATGTTCTTTGCTGGCTCCCTGATGAAATTGACTTAGCACCTTTAATTCACGGATGAATGAAGATATTTAAATGTGAGAAACACAGAGTGACTGGTAAGGTAGAGCAGCTTAGCAGCACACCTCCACCCCTCTGTGCTATTATCTTTTCACCACCACGTTAGGCTTTGCATCCCTCTGGTTGCCAAGCAACCTAGCATTTTGCTCAGCTCCGTTGCCTGGTAACGGAGGCCTGCAACCATAATGCAAGCTCCTGAGCAGCCCATCCCCCTGCTCTCATCCTTCCTTTCCCTGTCTCTCTCATTCCATTCTTCACACCTGAGAAGTCTGCCCTCCATCTCCTCCACTCAATATGTTATCTGGCAGTTAACCCTTCATCAGCCCCTCTGGAGGAGCATGGATTAGTAACATATTCTCTTTTCTTTCTTCCTTTTTCTCTTTATCCGTATTCACAGTAAGACATCAAATCATGCATAAAGCAGAACTAACCACACTGTTGATCCCTAGAATATTATTCCATTTTTATCAAACCCCAAAGAGAACATTTTGCATGTAGCAGTGGAGCACTCACTGAAATTTGATCCTTTGGATTTAGTCCAACATAATCCAACAGCACTATAGCGGATAACCATTAGACCTATGCACTTGGACCTTCTTTCTATTTTAGGGAGTGTAAGTCCTTTGAGAAATGAGCTGGTGAATTAAAAAGGATGCTTAAAGCCATACAAATTCATGATTGCAGAAATCTTATATTCAGTGAGATTACTTTCAGTAGAGAGCCTGTAACACATTTGTGAGTGCTCATGTATTTACAGTGTTGGGCAGTATTCCAGGAAAATTTAAGTACAAATGTGCAGATGGATTGTTTACAGTATTTATATGACTGCATAAATGAACAGATAAAATCCTGACACTGACTTACATATTACATTAAAATAAATGTATGATTTCCTTTTTATTATTTGGTCATACATTTCTTTCTTTAATTTCATGCAGATCAACTTAAAATTCAGAAAAAGAATTTTATATAAAGCTGTAATCTTTCAGTGGATGGCATTTTGCTGTTCGGTTCCAATGCAGCAAAAAAATCAGCCAAAACACTTAATCCAGTTAAGCAGTGCTGATCTTTGTTTTGTTTTGAAACTTTCGCTGCTATTTTTTTTTCAGCATGTACTTTCTTTCAATCTGATTTGTTGTAATACATTTTTAACAGATAAGGAAAAGTAACGTGAAATAGAAAAAAAGAACACTTCTTAAGATTATCTAATAAAATATCAACCCCAGGAAGACACATTGAAACTCATTCTTGCAGTTCATGGTCACATTTATATAAGACTTAAAGGTAGCATTTAAAATTGATCAATTAGATAACAAACTTCACTTCACTGACAAAACTTCACTTTAAAACTTCAAATATCATCACCTATAATGAAGTACAGACAATCTTATAATCAGGAACTAAATTATTTTCTAAAAACTGCTCAAACCAATCAACTTTCCTTCCACAATATAATCATGCCCATAGTTAGAGATGTTGCCCTCGTCTGATAGTCATAGGTAGTTGAGCAAATTATTATAAGATGCATTCTGCGTCAGTGTATTATGAGTATATAAAACTTAATCTTTGCAGGTTGGACGTCAGCTTGAAGTGCGGTTATAAAGGAGACCTCAGAGTGGAGGTCACACCCCAGGTGCATCTGAAGTCTGGTTATCCCCTTGCCTGCCTAATCACATACACACACATATATGCAAAGGCACACCACCGGCCCCCTCTGACAGATGTCTCTGTTTAAATTGACAGAAGTACGCCCCGACTCCCTCCCACTCCTCCACCACCCACAGAAAAGCCTTTCTTCCTCACACCACCCGTCTGCCCCTTCCTCCATGCTCATTATGGAAAACTTTTGTCTTGTTTCCTCCTTCTCTCAAACCAGACCTTCTCTACTCCTCCCCTGTCTCACCCTACCCCCACCTTGCCTGTACACCCCTATTCATGCCAAACCTCTTTATAGCCCTCCTCCACATCTCCTAACCCCACTTTTCATTCACACATATTCACACATTCATTCAGCCCCCTCATACAGGCCTGTTCTATACATCCGTTTCTGCAGACACATACATATTACATGCGGCAACGCGTCTGGACTGAGGGCTGAAGGTTGCAATTTGGTAATTACATGTTCATTTTTTTTTTTTTTTTTTTTTTAAACATGTAATTACATGTTCAAAATTAAAACCTGACAAGTCACATCAGTTTACACCACGGAAATGAAAAAGTGAATGAGGTAAGTAGTCTGAAAAAAGGTTGATTTTTGCTGTTTGACATGGCACTTTTCATCAGAGACACATCTAAGTTATCAAAGTTGCACCCAAGTACAAACACTTGGATCTAGTTATCAATTAAGTTCATTGAGTTTTTTTAAGTGCTTTTTTGGCACTTTTTTTTTTAAAGTTAAAGACATTCTCACTGTGCTTTCGACAGAATGTGTTTGTGTGAGAGAGTTTAATGTGTGTCTTCAGCAAACATGAGGATTTTAATTAATTCCGAATCATCAAAAGTGTGGATCCAATAGTATAAACTATGCTGTGTGTGATTTGGTACCACTCAAAGTTTGAGTCGTGCAATTTAATAACAAAGCATGCATCAAATGAAATAATAAAGACTGATCGTTGAAACTACACACCTTTTTTTTCAGCAATTGAGGAAAACAGACCCAGGGAAAGCTGGCTGCATTCATAAAACAGATGGTGTGTGAGATGGACTCAGCTCAATTTTAGGTTACTTTAGAGCTCATCATCTGAGAGATACTGGTTTGGCAGTGAACAATCACACAACCCGGTATCATGTATTCACACAAATACATTGGTCAAAGTGGCCAATACATTAATGTTATATATGTGTGTGTGTGTGTGTGTGTGTGTGTGTGAGGATGCGTGTGTGCACGTGAGAGTGAAAGAAAAGAGGAGAGAGAGGCCTTAAAGAGGCAGGCACTCTCCAGGGTCAGGCTTTTATGAAGCTATGATTAGATTCTGTCTCTATTTTGTGGTGAGGTATAAGGCAGGCACTTTTTCTCTCTGCATGTTGCATGCATAAATATACCAACATGCACAGGCACACACACACCACCACACATGTATGTAGAGCAAAGACTTTGGCTTTAAAAAAAACAAACAAGACCCCCCCCCCCCCCCCCCCCCCCCCCCCCCCTGTCTTTGCTGTACACAACCCTCCACAAACACCCTTTGCTTCCTATACACACTTTATCACTCCTCCTGGCTTTTCCTCTTTCTGTCTTTTTCATGCTCACACGCACACACACACACACACCCATACTCAAATCTACACCTGTCCCTCTACTCCCTTCCCGTCTCACACACATTGAGGATAAAAATAGAGAAAGAGCACAAGGGAGGGGGAGAGCGATACACATCACAAACCCCATCAGGAGGGGAGAGATAGAGGCAGAGAAGGAAGAGACGGAGAGAACATAAAGACAGGGAGAGAGGGAACTGGGTCTGTTCTAAATCGAAATTGCAGCAGTAAGCAGTGAAGGGGAATAGTAAACACTGCTGCTGACCACATAAATATGCGAAATTAGCCTACAAAGTCGCCCTAGTGGATAATTGCTCATCATAGCTTTGCCCCATAGGGAGGCTGTCTGCCAGGCTTCTTAGATTCCACATGGAAACACATAGAGCACACACAACATAGACACATGCTAATTGAAACTGATAAACATCAACTACACGTATTGGATGATGGACATATGCAGAGATACTGCCTATCTGCCCAGTCTCAAGACACCACTGACACGCTAAAACCCCAAGCAATTAAGTGAACAATCGCATTGATGTGATATTAGAAGCATTTATTTCTATTAGTTTGTCTGTCTTTAAAGTGATGTTTAAGTAGTACAAAGAGGTGTCAACAGAATCAGCCGCGACTGCTGCTTTGGTCACTTCCATCAGTGTCCATACAAGTTCAAATTGCATCTATATAAAGTATAGCCTTTTTAGCCCAGACATAAATAAATGCATGTCCTCTCTTGGGTCCAGGCTGAATAAAATGCATAACAGCTGTAGTCACATTTGCAGCTGTAATCCTCAGAATACAGTATTTCAATTTATTGTACTCATAGCACTGTCAAAGTATGCGCATTTAATCAATATCACAACTACAGACTGATTATTTTTTTAATAAGTGTATTGATCCATTGTTGTATCACTTATTGTTAACTACGTGTCCTGTGGCATTTCTTCTGCCTTTTTAATAATTCATAGTCATACAGTGTGTCACAGGGAGTACGATGTGTGTGTGAGCGTGTGTGTATGTCTCCTTAGTTTTGGCTCTAATCAAAAATAGGGAGCAAAGTGCTGCCTGGAGAGCAATGAAGCATGACAACACACACCTGGTAAGCTGCTTATCACACTTTAATTTCACCTACACTGAGATGCCAGTGTGACTAAACAGATGTTTGTGTGTGTGTGTGTTTGTGAGTGAACTCATGTGTACAAGCATGTACATGTATATGCATGTGTACAAACAGTTGTGTTTGAAGCAGCGCAAAGATGAAGGGGAGCGATAAACACAAAGAGAAGAGGGTGCAGATTAAATGGAGAGAGAGAGATATCAACAGCAAAGAACAAAAGAAAAGATGAGGGGAAAGATAAGGAAGGAAACACAGCAGCAGTAAGGCAGGGAGAGAAAGAGAGCTAGGGAGAGAGCACAGGGATTTGTAAGGTTAAAAATCTAACCAAGATGGCAAGGAACTGTGGCTTGATGAAAAATGTGACAAAGGAAGAATTATGACATTTTTTAAAACAGTTATGTCTTGCATTAGAGTAAATATGAATGTGTGTATGTAAATTTTGACAGGTGCACTTATGTAAGAGACTTGGTTGGAGCAGAAGAAATTTGTGAAAACAATATTATCAATAAATATGATTTTTATCGTTCAGCCATATTTTAAATTGTTGTCAATAGCCAAAAGAATTCAAAGAAAAGTAACAGAGAATGCATGGAAGCAGTGTCGTTCTGTCAAATACACTATATAAAGATCACTGAATTACTTGGAATGGTAAGGAAATGTGAAGGCTGTTGTGTATTATTACTAAAAGATAACACTTAAACTTAAAACAGCATAAGAAGATGCCTGTATATAAGATCGTGCATTTCTTCCTAAAGGAGCCCCCTCTTCTGGCACAGAGAGCCACTATGAAAAGCTTTTGATGGGAAGCATGGAGGAAGTCGTATTCTCTTGAATGAAAGTTTTACAGCTCTGACAGCAATCTCTTCACCCCCAATCCCACCTCCCACCAGAGGAGTTGTATGCTCAAGGTTAAGCCCTGACCTCTGACCTTGCACACGTGCTGTCACTCTGCTGCGACCATCTCTTTGCCAACGATGATACAAACACAAATAAAAATCCTGGCATTAGCACCTTCACCCCTGACGACACATATTTCAGCAGTGAATTATACAGTACATGCCGATTATTGTGATAGCTTGAGCTTCGATATCGCATGGCTCCTCTGACAAAGACAAATCAGATGCTTATCGGCCCTGTTTCATCAGTGAGCACATCAGACACACCTTTAATTAAACATCACCACAGCATGCCAACTAATGCTCTTATGAGGGAAGTTTGAATTTTTTCCCCATTTAAAAAAAAACCCCAAAACAGATGTATGCATATCGGAAAGAGTAATTCAGTTGTTCAGTGTCAATGAACTCTAATCCACAATGTCTAACCTTTAGTTCTTTTGTACAGAAGGAATTTCTGCATTACATCTAACATGAAATGTCAGCAAGCTGCAATGCAACTATTGTGGGTCCACAGTTACATTACTAACAGTGTGACATAGCATCTAAGTATTGCTGTCCTCCTGTCACACTCCTTCTACGCTTTTCTTTGCTTTAGTCCAAATTAAACACAAGGCGCAGGACACTCTGATAAGGCCATCTGTTCATCTCCCTCTCGCTCGCAATCCCTCTGTACTTTTTCTCATTTTACACTCTGACACCCTGTTGCCCCTGCAGAAGCTACCAAGGACATTTGAGCTATAGTTTCTCTGCATGTCTTTATGTGTTTTTCCTCTCTTTTTTTTTATTGTTTTGTAGTCTTGATTAAACATTTGGTTCAGCATTTAATCCCATCAGTGAGTGACATACAGGAGATACACCACTTGTCATCACATCTTTAATTGCTTGGCCATGAATGTAGGAGAAACACGTCTGTATAATTGTGATGCTACAAATCAATTAAAGTTGAATGAGGAGCCTAAAATCTCCAGTTCTATGAGAGCCCCTTTCGACCAAGACTGCCTCACACATACACATGCACACAACCGTGTTCTTTTGTCCCTCCAGTGAGCTAAGAATCTGACTATAAAAATTTGCGATAAACTCATCACACAGCTTAACAAATAGAAGAGGGGGACTAGAGGGATGGGAGGGAGGAGATGGGGAGGCGAAATGGTCAAAAGGGTCAACTAATCAAGAGGAGGGGAAATGAGATGAGGGGTAGAGGAACTGCTGGGGGAGGGGGAGGAGGATGGAGGCAGGAGATGGAGAGAGTGGGACTAGTGTTGAGAGCAAGACTTAGAAGGGTTACCATAAATGACTGTGAAATGAGAATCCAAGGAGGAAGTGCGAGTGTGCAGTAAGAGAAAAAAATTAGTAAAAGACATCAGGAAGGGAAGAGGTGGGGGCTGTGAGAGATGAGGAATACCATGAAATGAATGTGTTGGGGGTAGTGAGAAGAACATTGTGTAATATCTTCCTGCTGCAAGGAAAGTGGAATATGTGAGGAGAAAAGCGGAACACAGGACAAAGTGGATTTAAAGAGAAAAAAATAAATACATTTCAAATGACAAAACGCGTATTGAGGGTTGGTGAAAATAAAAGCAATAACAAAAGAAAGATGGAAAAGGAAGTGAAAAAATACAATACTGAGTAGACGTGTGAAATAGACTAAAATTTTCTTAAGTCATTTCTAAATCCTTCCAAAAGTGTGCAACAGAGGCAAGGATAGGGAGTAACTAGAACACAGGGTAGAAATGATGAAGAAGTATAAAAAAGTATCTGCAGGGTTAAATGTGGGGGTGGGTGACACACTATGTGGTGAACCATTATTTATAATTATACAAAAATAATATCAAACTTAATCAGAAGTCAACAAAGCAGATTGATTAACAGCATTTGAATGGAATTTATTTATAATTGCATCAAGTTAAAATATGGAACTTTTAAACCTCCTTATTTTTAATTACAAACCAAGTTACTTTACGACAGCAATGACAGTCATACTTGACTGATTAAATTATTTTAGATTTAATGTGAGACAAACTGAGAAAAACTCCAAGCAGAAAGACTCCCATTTGTCATTAACAGTGCAGGCTTATTGAAAAGCCAGTACATAATAACCACACCCTTGTTTTAGCACTAGTTATTCTCTGGGGAGCAGTGTTTCTGATTGTTGCATTATGACTCTTGCTAATGACTATCCTCCCTGCACATGTTACCTCTGAGTGTCCGTAATATTTATCTCAGTTTATCTAGAAATATGATGTCTTATTCCCATCGCCAAAGCAGGCATATGGATAATTAGTAATAAAGTCACCAGTGGGGGAAGAGAAAGTTAACCCCATTGAAAATGGATATAAGTCAGAAGACAAAGTGCAACGTAGAAAAAAGAAGATGGAACAGACAGTGGAGAGGTAGTTTATGTGGACAGATGAACTTGATGTTAGCTTCATGTCAATATGAACACACACTAAACTTAGAGATGGATAACTGTGTATGTGCAAATATAGAAGCATTTTCCAAATTCATGAAGAAGCGTGTATGACTTCAGTATGTATGTATGCAGGGATTTGTGCTTGTATGTGTCAGAGCATTTCCCTTCCCCCACGCCCTTTCTGCAGGCTCTCCTTCAACAATTTTCTCACAGAGATCTTATCAACGCTCTTGCTTGTGTAGAAGGTGTAGGAACTGAAAGTCTGATCAGTTCCACGGTGACACAGAGAGAATAAGATACAGAAATGTTCAGCGAGGGTTGAGGCAGACTATTCTGTTGCAACTGCTACAAATCAGAACTTAGATAAGTGTTGGAAAATGTCATGTCTCATGAGCATCCTATACTTTTACATTATTATATCTGAGTTAGACCATTTTGCACATAACCTGGGATGTATGAACCAGAATAAGAATGTTCCAAAACAAATAATGCAAAACCCTGCGATGGAAACCAGGTCAGAAAGAAAAAAAAAGAAAGAGGGAAAGATAGAGAGGTAAAGCGTATGAGACAGACACCGCTTTTGCACAGTGCCCCTTCCATAATGAACAGTGTCCTACCCCAGCACAGTCATAGCACACAATCCCTCACTAGAGAGACTTGAGGGAGCCTGGGATGAGACAAAGGGGAATGGTCACATTAATTACACACACTCTCTAGACGGGAGCTATCACCGGAGGCTAACGGAGGGAACGACAAGGAGATGGAGAGAGAGAAAGATAGAGAAATGGAGATGCTAATGCTTGTGGAGTACCCTATGTGTCTCCAGCGGGAGGGAGTGTTTGTCCTTAGCAGCAAGACGCCTGCCGGCTGCTGAGTTATGTCACAACGTCACTAATGGGAGCTGAACTCCTATCACAAAGACACACACTGATATGTGGCAACACGTGTGTGTGTGTGTGTGTATACATACAAGATAAATTGAAATGTCTATGTTTATTGGTAAGGAGGTGGGCTCAGTGATATGAATATACATGTAAAATTGTTTGGATTGCTGAAGAAGTGTGAAATGTGCATTGTCTGGGGGTGTGTTTGAGTTTATTATGTGTTGCGTTTGTTATAAGCACTTACCCCTGGTAGTGTTTTCTGCTCATGAAGAGCGCTCTGGGCTTTCAGTGCCGACTCTCTTGCACAGTACGTCAGAAACGCACATCCTGTCAGACAGAGAGAGGCAGACAAAAAAGGACAAGAGGAGAAAATGTAGAAAAGGTCAGTAAATGGTCCTGAAATTTGTCATTGCCTGTATCTTTCCCTAGAAACACACACACACACACACACTTTCAAACACACACTCTGTCACAAACCACAGAGATTGTTCTTTTTCTTTTGCCTTCTCTGATTATTATTCTTTTTTCTGCCTACCCTGAATTGTGACTAGGATAATGGTGCAGGACTATTAAATAGAGATAACCATGCACTACAGTAACTAATCTTGTCAATATCATAATGATGTACTTTAGAGCAGAGAAGGACACTCCACAGCACGGCACATTTCAGAACGGCACGGCACAAGTCAGCACACATGACAGCACCACAGATGCTTGCGTGGGGCTAAAGGGCCTTACAGGCTTGCCACTCTCAGCTTCCTGTCCTGTTCCAACCACTGTGCATGCCTCACGATCACTCCAAATACACTCCCTCTGCTTCCCTATGTGCTGTACCTGTGTTTGAGTATGTGAGGGAGGGGTGGATAGTAGAGCAGGCTGGCCAGAGCTGTTTACTACACCTGTCACCAGCACTAAGACAACAAGATTAGTAGGAGGTTAGCGTACCCTGTGACATCTCACACAAACCACAGAAATTAGTTCACGTCAGCTGTAAATCTGAGGAGTCGATGATGACTCGACATTATGCCAGAAGAAGGAAGCAAAAAGTTCAGCATGATAAAAACTCACACAGGGATACAGGAACACACACACACACACACAGACACACACACACACGCACACACTTGCATCTTATAGACCATCTCATTGCTTTTAAGAGGGGCTTACTGTGGCTGTGGGGATTCTCGAAACAACAGATTCTTTCCCTTGTGTCACCCAGGCTTACAGGCCCATTACACTGATTGGTGCATACAGCATAATCTGTTTCATGTAACACACAGAACCCCTGGTTACTGTGTGTGTGTTTGTGTGTGTGAGAGAGAGAGAAAGAGATATATGTCTTATCTTTGGTTTATTAGTATATAAAGTTATTTACCACTTTGTGACGCAAATAAAGAGCTCTTTGGAGGACACAGTATTTATTATAGACCCCGATCATTCCACATTTATTTTCTTGTGGACATTAAATATCATGTTTACAAATCTCAGTAAAATCTAAAACAGGCATCTAAAATGTCTTGCCACAACTCTACTGCTCCATAAAAGCTATTAAATTTTGTGTAGGTGCACTGAGTTTGCTTGCCTGTCTTCGCAATCTAGCTCTGCAGTGTTAACATGAGATGAAGACGAGAGGTGCTGTGACAGTTTCCATGGATACATGTGGCAGTCAGCGAAGAAAAATCCACCCATCTATCTGCCTTACTGTCACATGGTTATCTATCCAGTACTGTACCTAACCATCTGTCTCTCTCTCTCTCTTTTTTCTGTCATTTTGTCAGTATCTGTTCAAGCTGTGCTAGGAAGGGAAGACTTACCTTTGTGCATCCCAGTGTATTTGTCCTTAATCACGGTTAGCTCATAGATCTTGCCAAATTGCTCAAAAATGGGTTTGAGGTCCTTCTCCTCCAGATTCCGGGGAATCTGCCCTACAAACAACTTGATGGCGTCGGCCTCCTTCATCAGTACAATGTGGAGACGTGCAGGGGTAAATGGATGAGGAGCAGGTATCGCTGGAGAAGAACAACTTAGGATGGACGAATCCTTGGGTCAAAGCCAGAGAGAAAGAGAAATAAAAGAGTTGAAAACATCCAACAAAACATAATCTTATTATCAATAATTGATGTGGTTTTAGTGAAAAGTCAATTTTGTGTTGTTTTAGTCTTTATAATATTACCATATGGGTTTGTTTTGATAACATAGTGATTTTGTTTAGTGTGGCATCAACATGTTTGTTGTTGGAAACTATAAAAAGGTGAAAAAATATTTCAAGCATGAATTCTGGGGAAAACGCAATATTTGAAAATGAACAAAAAAGGAACATTTGTTTGAAAAAAAATTAAAGTATTTGCATGATTATTTTGAATATTTATTGCCCAGTCTGATGACAAAGGACTCCAGTAGCTGCTGGGAAAATAATTATGCAAATGTTAATTAGCCAATCAAAAAACAATAATAGCACTTATTTCCAATTAAACATATATAAAGAGAAAATATGTGAAAGCAAGTATTACCTTTTAGCAGAAAAAGGGTTATTAGGGTCCCTATGATGAAAAAAAGAAAAGAATCACTGTGACTGGGGATAAATCATTGCAATAGAGCAGTTTCTTTGTTTAGGCAGCTGTAGGTTACAGCTTACACACGGATGTCATGGGGCTCCCTTGCTCTTTGTCCGATTCCCTCTCAATGTACACACACACACACACACACACACACACACACACACACACACACACACACACACACACACACACACACACACACATATGCACACATATACACAGGCACCAGAACAAAACAACACATGGATAAATACAGACTACATGCGTTATGTCTCTTACCGATGATAAATAAAGCCTAGCAGTCCGTGCAGATGAGAAATGAAAGAAGGATGCTTTCAGATGGGTCCCCGTTGTTATCCTCTCCGCGCTGACTCTCCGTCCCGTCCGCCTGCCTCTCGTCTCTGGATGCTGCTCTTTGTGCCCGTCGAAGTCTCCCTTCTACTGGGTGTACAAACACTACAGGCTTGGGTGTGTTTTTACTAAATAAATAAAATATATATATAAAAACACCCGTGTTCCCGGTCTCCAGGAGTGGATGTGACGGAGGAGAGTCCTGGCAGGTGACAGCTTATCACTACTGCTGGTATGAAATTTCACCAACTTTTCGACAATCCGAAGGAACCGAAGCAGTTGGTTTTCACCTTCACGAAATCCCACTTTTAAATCCTACTTTAACTACAAAGTAATGGCTAACCAGCTGCACATATCTGGCTAACTTTCAAGTAATTAAACTTGATTGTTGTTGTGTAACAACCTCTTTTCACCCTTGCCGTTGCAGTTTCTCGCCGTTTAAGAGGCTGTTTTCTCTTTTATACAAACTGTTGTCGTTATTTTCTGTTTCTTGCAGCGTCTCATCCGTCCAACGGCTCTGTGGTGTTTCACGTCCTATAGATACCGGTGTCTCTTTACTCTCTGCTTCCCCCTCCCCCTTCTCTCACCAAAGCGGTTGCTAGCCTGTGACGTAACTTCAAGGGACCGTCAATAAGTATGTCAATCGTGCTTTCACGAAAAAAATTAATTAAAATGGGGAAAAAAATGTATATACTCCTTTATAAATTCAATTCATATATATATATACATTACTTTAACGGCTAAAATACACATTTTTAGATCATTTTAATTATGTTTAATCCTCTTAGAATGAGCTTTGATTTGCAAGTGGGAACTAGTCAGACACTGCCTTGGCGACGTGGTGCGCTGAGCCGCCTATTGTTCTCGCCGCGAGCCCTGGCCTTGGTGCTGAAACGATGCTTCTTGACTTGAAGCCGAAGCGCGCCGCCGCCAACGAGCACGCGGTCACGACTACTACAGCTGTTCACGCCCGAGCCCGAAAATCACGCTCACACCCACACAAAACAAAATGTGTGACAGAGGGTAGAGAGATAGCTCGAGGATGGAGTTGGCCTACTTTAAGGGCTGCACTTCGGTAGACACAGAGCTACAATTGTTGTATGGCTGCCTGAAACAAACGATGTTATAAGTAAACAAACTGAAAAGACAACCAGTTTTCATAGGTTAACTTTGGGATATATGCGCACTCAAAGGCCTTGCGGGAGAGAGTGAAGAGTCACGGGGTTCATGGTAATTCACTCCGAAAGGTCACCATCTGCCAGCCTTGCCTCATGCCCTTTGAGAGACAGCATGGTTCACCATAAAGCTACACCCCTACAACACACACGCTCACATGTATAGGCCTAGCCTATATAATCACGTCACACGGGGATTCCTACAAATCGGAACCAGTGAGGCACGCGACGCCTGCTGCGCCCTGAAGATGTGAATGGTGTACTGGCGGCCCGCACCACGACCTGTAAAGCTTCCCTGCACTAAGATAAAGAGGAAACGACAACTCACGCAAGTGCCTGGCATGGGGGAAAGGAAAGAAAAGCTAGAAGCTTGTTTTTCCTGTTCAAGGATGGTCTGTAAGCAAAAAGTGCAGTTCTTTCATTTTTACAAGACAATCTTTGAATTGTCAAAAGTAACATTCAGTTTTGACAGATTAATACATTCATAACCGACGAAAAAGAAAAAGGAGAAATGAAAAATATCTTTAAAATAGAAATAGAAATGCAAGACTAAAGAATTGCCACTTAAGATGTTGAGTTTTAGAAATTCTAGGTATTTTACTTTATATTAAATATATAAAGTTATATGATTAGTTTAAAACGCTAAATATAGTGTAAGTTCAACAAAGATTTGGTGACGTTTCAGTTCTCCTTTCATCCCCTTTTTATACACACCTTAGCCAGACCCAAATTAGCCATACTTTTGCCATTTACTGTAGATAATGGACATAACTTTGTTTTTTTTTCTCTTTTTGCCAGACACTGAAACTTCACAGTAAAAATGCTCACTAAAATACGCCTTTCCTAAACAATGGCCTTGCTATCTTCTGGGTCCCACAGTGTTAACTGAGATACATGCATGTAGTAAAATAACTAAGCTGATTTCAATGTTTCTTTCCCTACACAATTTTAATAGACAGATAAAGTATTTGCTCAATTCATTTAATAACATTCTGTACTTAAAAATAAATCAGAAACAAGCAAATAACAAACAAACAAAAAAAAAAACAAAAAAACAAACAAACAAAAAAAAAAAACAACTAACTGTGTTTATCATGAAGCAAACTAAGAATTCATAACACTCACTGGTGCCATCATTTGGGCAAAACTGGCAATACAAATTCTATTCATTGGTTCGAAAAAGAAAAAGCAACACAACCTTTAATTAATTACAGTTTTATTTCAAATTAAGCTGTCAGGTAATAACTTTCCTACACTCATGCATTTTGCATGATAAAAATGTCTGCAAATTGATATAATCTTATAAACTCTGGTGGTAACAACAAAGAAGAAAAAAAACATTATAGCTCCTCAAAACAGAAAATAAATTATATGTTCTTCAGATCATATATAAATTACTATCCTATTTGTATATATATGTCTGTGTGTGTAAAATGGAATTTATTCTACATTAGAGGCAAGAATGACACATTCAAAGCTACAACTGCAAAACGCGCAATCATAAACACATGCCTACACATGGAAACATTCATAATTAAAGCACACAATGACATCACTGATTCAACAGTTATATGGCAGTTAGATGTGAATAAATGAACCCTACAACAACACTTCTGATAACACTACTCACTTATAAAATATAAGAGAAATTATATTCAAAGAAACTTTACATTTTAAAACATATCTGACAAATATACAGATTCCTCAGGTTTGACTGGATGGGTATACACATTGTGTGGGAAGCAACGGCAAAGAAAAAGCTTCCAACAGTACTTATACACATGTACAGAAACTGATGCTTTAAAATGCAATCTTTATGTCAATGCAGAGTGACTACTTTTGACTATTGTGAGAAAGAAAGCAGCTTTCTCAATCTTCTTCAGGTTTCCTAATTCTGACCTCATTTAGTCTCGGGAGACATTTTTAACATCCACACCCAAGAAGGTGATGCCATGAAGATGTTTTTCATTTGAAAGCGCAGCTGTGATAGATAATAAATCACTCAGAAACTGTTCATGTGGAAGGCCATATTATGTTAAATCCACAAAAAGAACAAAAGCAATTGATATAATTAACTTTAAGTGTGTTTAATGTAACCAAAACTTTTTCATAAATTTTTGCTTCTTTTGTGCCACGAGTTTCATCGTGTAAAAATACTGAAAACACTGACACCTAATCTTACAATAAACCCAGTGGCTTCTTTTTATTTGGCTAATTTATTAGCTACTCCTTAATAAAACATCTATATCGACTACATTAATCACCAAAAAAAGCCCCAAATTTATTCCCTATGGCTCCTGAGGAACTCTGGCCAAAAACAATGCACAGATGTTTAAAGAAATAACTTTATCTTTTAGTAGTTACCCATTAAAACAAATAAATGAGCAAGTTGCATGGTTGGACACGTAAAGGATGAACTCATTCTTGGTTTTGTAATTTCATTGGACTCCAAGAGAAGAACAGGTCTGTCTGCATGTTGTGCAGTTAGCAGCATCATCTTCAGTAAAAATACACAAGTCTTCATATGGAAGTGGAGATTTGATCACAGCTCAAAACGTTGAATTTGAAACCCTAAACTTTCATGTCCAGTGAAACAAACTTTGAAAACAGTGTTGGGTACTTTTTAACAGGATTGCTGTAGCTGACAAAGTAGTTTCTCTTTATTTTTGGCAAATACCTTTGAATCTCATTAAATACTGTTAAACATGCAAGTTTAAGTGAACAAATAGTGTGTATGTATGTTTTATCAGCTTAAGTTAAAATGGACTGACATAGAGAATTGGAAAAGATGTACATGTGAACTGAAAACACACTTAGTCTCTGCTGTGTAACATTCATGTTTACCCTTCTTGTTTGGGAAGAGTCTCATCTCCATCCCTACATCCACTTATATTTGGTCACATTCTGCCAAGGTCATGCCATCCCTTTGGTTCATCTGTCCAAATACTGAAAAAGACACTTGAGGATATATGTTTTTGGCAATCAGTAAAACACAGAAGACACATGTTTAAATCTTTCTCGCTTGGCTTGGGGTTGCCACTGTAGCTCAGTGAAGGGACTTGTGCACTGATCTATTTGCATAGATCTTCACCACTGCAGCACTACGGTATACACAGTTCATCTGGCACATACAATAATGATTTGTTTTACACATAAGTAGTACTATGCATGTCTACATGCATCTGCTTTAAGATCTCAGAGATTAAGAGGGCACAATTTGCTGTTGAAACACAGCTGTGTCCTCGGTGAGCACCTTCCATTAACACCTAAAAGCCAGAGAAATGAGCTTCCAAGAGTGTAAATGACAGAATGCACATTGAAATGCACAAAGTAAAAAGAAGCAAGCTTAGTTGTAGATGTGGCTTGAAAAGATTAGATCAGTTGTAACTGAGTACTGGTAAAAGGAATCAGCTGCTTTCACAGTGTTTTACCTGAAGAATCACAGAGAAATAGTTAAATGTTATCTGAATGCCATATCAACTCTGGGCAGTCTATTTCTACAGACTCATCCTTTCAGTCACTTTGACCTATTCCTTGACTGCTTTGCACTCTTGGGTTGCCTGTTATTGGCTGTTCAATGCCTCTTGGCACGCTGAGCACTCTGGGCACATGAAGCACAGCAGGCAGTTTTGTAGTAGGAGTAGACACACATTCTAGCCTGTGCCACCATTTGACAGTTGTCACGTCTGTCCCGGCAGTTTTTATCTGCTAACAGAGAGAAGGAGACAAGGGTTAGCAGGGAGAATGACCAAAAATGGTGGGTGAATGCATCCTCTCCCAAACACCCACCTGTTATTTGTAGGCCACAGGGTACTATGTTGCAGACTTGCTCATGTTCGGGTTTGGTACTGGCATCGCAGGCTTGGCTGTGCTTTTTATCTGGTGTTAGACATCGAACCTCCCTCATCTGTAAGCCTTTCCCACAGGAGCGTGAACACTGAGGCAAAAACAAAACAAAACAAAAAATAGAGTATAAATTATATGGGAAACATTCTCAGACACTTCCCTAAATATCTGTCTTGTTCTTTCTTATAAAATGTTTCTCTGTCAGGTCATCTCTCACCGCACTCCACTCGGTTGTAAACCACTGAGGCTGACACTCTCCCATATCACACTCCTGGACTACAGCAGGCTTGTCCAGATGAGCACACTTAGTGGCTGGAACGATGGTAAAGTCATTCTCCATCTTCTCGACACAAATGATGTCTCGTCGTTGAGATCCATCCCCACATGGCACATTACACTGAAAAAACACGTCAAATGAGCCAAATATTCTCAACGCCAGCAAAGAATATATGGCATGTGTACCAAAAACAACAAATACTAAAAGGTACAATCACTCTAAAGTTATGTAAACACTTAGTTTACATGCAGCATATTTTGCTCATAAATCTCAATATATCACTCAGCTTATGTCAATCCTAAATGGCCTCAGCACAGAGGAGACCGTTGTTCTTTATCTGTGTTTTAAGTGACATTTATGGATGCAAAAGTAAACCGTATTCATTAACATCAGTGTTAAGAAGCACTCCTGAACCACGCAGTGATTTCCTCTACAGAGTTGGGTCTATGTTAAATGCAGCGTGGAACTGAGAATAATAGCCATTTAGATCATTTTCTGTCTGTTTTTTGGAGATTTATATTTCTTTGTTTTCTATTAGTCCTACAGTGGTCCAGTAGATGATGAAATCATCTTTTTCAGTTACATTGACAAATTTTTGTCTTAACAGTGTATAGTTTAGTGACATACTGTGGTGAAGTTGCTGATTGCAGTCAACCATTTTTACTTTTTTATTCTCAATCATGTCACTTACTAACATGTCAGTTTTTGTTGCTCTTGTATCAAACAATTTGAAATATGTATAGAGTCAGCCTGTATGGTTTTTTTTTTTAATGCTAACGTTTCTTTGTTTCACTAATGACACCTGAGCCATATTTTCAACATGATTTAAATTACTTGCAAATCATTCAATTTAGTTTTTAAAAGACATTTAACCCTGCATTTGAAATTGGACTTGTAAAATCTTTGGACACAAACATGTCCCTCCCTCCATCCTACCGGTGTCCAGGGGCTGCTGTACCACATGGCTGTCGGCACACAAGGACCCTTGTTACAGGCCTTCATCTCTGCTGGCCTTTCTGCGATGCAGTCCCCTCCTCCCCCACCTTCTCTGACCCCTCCTTTGGTGAGACACAACACTTCTCTCTTCTGCACCCCGGGGCCGCACTGTGCCGAACACTGTAGCCACAAAGTGGGATATCATGTTGAGGATTACATCTGAGTGCATGTTAGCTTTTTCCATTTCTGAGTGTGTGTGCTACGCACAGTGTTGGACCAGTCACTGAAGTACCAGTTGGTCACACAGGGACCCATGTTGCACTCCTCACTTCCTTGTGGGCGGAGCCCAGAGTTGCACTCATTGTCATTCACTATACTGCCTTGATCGCTGACACAACGCACACTCCGAGTCCTTCTCCCTACTCCGCAGTCCACTGAGCACTGTGGCAAAGAGGAACAAAGATGAGAGTAAGAAAGACCAGATGAATTAAAGGGAATCAAATCAAAAGAACCTTAAACTGATCAAGCTGCCATTGTAAATGACTTTTTTTTTTAAGGGAATAAAACGAGTTATTGATATGGGGAAAAATGTAACATTCTGAAAGGGACACAGTAAAATGTATGAATTCAAAATTCAAAAACTCCATGCTGTGTGCAACTGTTCTGTTTGTAAATACTGAGGCACTGCACTTGGCCTTGTGTCACCACGACCCAGAAGCAGATGCTGTTTCCAGTCACATACTGGTTTTGTTGACTTACTGTGGTCCAGTCAGACCTGACCTCCCAGTGGGAGCAGAGACGAAGCTGGCAGGCCTGCGTAGACTCTGGTGGGGTGAGGCTGGCGCAGCGCTGAGGGTGAACCATGGTTGACCGGTTTCCAAAGCTCTGTCTGCACTGGAGCTGTCTTTGCTGTACACCCGACCCACAGGACACACTGCACTCTGACCACGCACTGGCCTCCCAGCTAAACCACAAACAAGAAAATGTCATAACTAAGACAAATGGTAGCAAATGTCTTCTATAATTTTTGTTAGTCAATGCACAAAAATAACATACTTTGTTGAAATAACTTATATGTTTTGCATATTGAAATTCAGAATATAATACAGTAAAACCAAACGTGCATCTCCATTCATCCAGAGGGACTTAAAGTATCGATTCAATAAAAACATGATGCAGTGTGAGATTTGTCTAGTGAATCACATGCACTGATGTTTATTAGGAAAGCAAAATTAATATTAGGAAATTACGATTTTAAATATTTTTTCAAATAATCAATTTTAGATTAAATAATTCAAATGCTCACAATGGCGGGCAGGGGTTTGTGTTACAAGGCTCTTCTTCAGGGACAGGTTTGGCTGCAGAGTCACACTTCCTTTCTGGGACTTCTTCATCTGTGTGCCGATTAATACACAGAATGACTCTGTACTGAGAACCTGCAAAGAGAGAAGGGAAGCGGACAAACTGAATGGAAGACTCTATCGAAGATCTTGCACTTGCATTTAACATCCAGCGGAGGGAGACTTCACATCATCCAAACTAATTAAGCAGGCATAAACTTGGTGTAAGATGCATACATGCATTATTATAAGACTAACCTTTTCCACAAGAGGCAGAGCATTCTGTGAGGCCTCCTCTTCTCCACACAAATGGTGACTGTGTGTCCGGAGGCAGGTCAGTACGAGGTGGGATCCGAGCATTCCTATTGGGTGCCGATCCCCGTGAGCGTGTCCTCTCAGGTGTCCATCGGTCAGTAGACGGGGGAGAGAACACAGATGAAGAGGAGGAAGAGGAGGAGAAAGAAGGGACTGAAACAGGAGGAGCAGCCGGAGGAGGATCTTCTATTGACACAGTGAGGGGACCTGGGAGAGAAGATAAACATACATGGAGATGTGGACAATTTAGAAAGAAGAGGAAAAGCGGATAAAAGTCAAGGACAAAGACAAAAGGAGAAGAAGGAGAGGTCAATGATAAACTGTGAGAAAAAAAAAGGCTAAAACATGCTAAAATACAAAGAACAGGAGGAAGGCTGCGTGTCAGAGCCTAATGATGTCATGATGAGGTCAATGTCTCATGACAGCAAGCATGTTGAACAGATAGCCTCTCATTTAGGTCATGGGCAAAACAAATACACACAAACACATTCATAAAAGAAGTCCTCCCACTTGGCCAACAACCGCACCCATACTAATCCAAAATGCCATCAGTCATGTCTCACAGTGCAGTTTCCTCACATAATTTGGAAGGAATGACTCTTGACATCTTCTGTTGGATTTACAGCTCAGTTTAATCACTGACATGACGTCACATTGTGTTAAACATACTCAATATATGGAAACCACTGCTGTCAAATAGTACAGAACTAATCAGACAACTTAAGATGCAATGGACGTACTGCGAAGGGGTGCTCTTGCTGACTCGCTCTCCCTTGGTCTCTCCCTCGGAGGATCTCTGGGAACCTCCCTCTCCCTCTCTGTTCGTGTTTCCCTCTCTCCTTCCTTCTTCTCCACAGGGATATAAAATTCATAGTCGATGCCTGGATTCTCTCTGTGGAAAATTATCTACGGAGCAAAAAAGACAAGACAGGTAATGAAACACTTTTAAAGGATCCTGCAGAGGAATGTCCTTGTCAGAGGTCAGGATAGTTGCAGTATTTTGAACTTCTGTCCATCACAGGGGCTCGTAGTGACATCGCACAACTTCACAAGTCTTATTTTGGTCACGGTCATGTAAACTTAATCAGCAGGAGTCTGATGGCAACAACAATTTGGTCTGCTATTTTCAGAAACCAATCCAGTGTCCTTTTGTGACTATAAAGTTATTAGATGTAAAACTGCATATGACCTCTTAGATCTAAGACCTAAGATCTGAAGCTTTTATTAGAAAGCCCTGGGCAATCTCATGTGCCTATGCTTTAGTCTATCTGTCTTTATCCTACATAATGCTAAAAGTAGGCCGCCTGTCTGGGAGCTCTTGACACAGCAGAGGAGCACAGAAATGGTTTCAGAACTTCTGGCAAACCATTAGATCTATTATAACTGCTTGACAGAGTTCAATCGAGCAGTGGCTCCCAACCTATTTTCCTCAAGGACCCCCTTCATGCAAATACTAAGAGGCCGTGGCCCTGCTCCACCCACTGCTGAAGACACAGAAAAAGTCCTTACTGGAGACAGATTCTCACCATAGAGACTGTATTCTGGTTGAGTTCTGTCCTCTGACAAAGCCAAAGTTAAATTAACAGCAAATAGTCCCACAATTATCCACTACGGGATGTGGTTTAAAAAGTACGGCCATGAGACTCCCAAAACACTGGTTCCACGTGAACAAAACGTCCAGATAATTAAAAAAAAAAAAAACTCAAGTAGACACAATTCATCTTCTCTCGGTGTGGACATGGTCCATGACTCAGGGACACCCCGGTCTTATTTTCTCTGAGGGACCCCTTTTGGGGGTCCCAGACCCCAGGTTGGGAGCCACTGCCATAGACTAACTACACCATATACATGATGATGAAATTAATCTCTTTAAAATAATCTTAAAATAGCCTGTACCAAAGTCAAATATATTTTAATCTGAAGTCATTATCATCTTTACTCTGTGTTTCTGCTTTTCTTCTTCAGCACTGTTAAAGGGGTAACATGTGATGTCAGGAAACCACCGGGTGTCGCACATACACCAAAACCACAGAGCCAAAACTGAAAGTAAAGCCTAACACAGAGAGCTTCAAATAACTCACAGATCCACCATCTCAGAAAAAAAAAATTACAATTTTGAATTCTATGCTTGGCAAAGAATGTTTCATTAGAGAGCATTATTTATTTTAAAACACAATTCCCGTGAACATGAATATGAAGATAAATGAAAAAACTTGCCAAATCTTCTCAGCCAGTGCCAAAACAGTTCACAGTTAACAGATGTGTGGAGAGGACACAGAGCATGCTATGGGGATTGCTGCACTGATAGGGTACCAGTAGCAGTGTCATGGTGCAGGCAGCTTCTTCCTCACAGGAAATAAAAGGCTTGTCATTGTTGGAGGCTGCTCCAATGCAGAAGGATATCAAGTTGAAACTCTGGAAATTCTACAGTTTTACCTACTTGGATTGAACTCTGTCCAACATGACAAATGCTCGCCGCCACAGAGTTGGGTTTTATTAGAAACCACAGAATTTGAGAGTAGAGGTTATGGAAGGACCTGTCTGCAGTCCTGACTTCCAACTCCATGGACACATGTGGGATCAGCTTGGACATGCTGTTCATACCAGATAAACTGAAACAGGCTGATTTGTGACAAATGCTGGTTGAAGAATGGGATGCTATTTCACACAGGTGAAACTAAGTTGTTGTGGTTCTTCCACATGCTAGTCTGAGGCCCCTCTTTGTTAAATGAAGAAATTGTTATTTTGCCAATGTGCCTTTGCTTTTTAGATTTTAATCCTCCACCCAAGCAAACAAGTGTTAAAGCAGAATAAGTGGTTAGATACTGGCAGAGTTGGCATGTTTTTTTTAAAGGGCAGGTTGCTTCTCCTTCAACAAAGACATGAAGGGCTTGCATTTACAGCATGCAATAATCTTTCCAAGCAGTTATTTTCTTCTTTTCCACAAGTTTTTACTCAGTTTTAAAGGGGTCCTATTATGGTATTTGGAGTTTTCTGAGCTTTCTACAGTGTTACAGTGTTGAATCGTCATCAGACATGTGAATGACACTATTTTTTATTACCTAAACGCATGTTTGAGTTTGAGTTCCAGCACTCTCTCCGTTCGGTTTCCATGGCGACGAAAAACGCATCATTTTGGAGAGTTTTTTCTACTTGGAAATCCTTGTGACGTCCCGGAGGATAAGGTTCGGTGATTGGTTACCTTCTACTGGTTAACAAGGGCATGTACCAATACATCAGGCGGGTGGAAAACGTCGGATAAAGTTATTTCCAATGATGGCTGGTCAGTTTACCAAAGAGAGACATCCTGCTGCATTCCTTGCTGTGGGTTGCTGTTTTCCACTTTGTTTTCAGGGTCTAATTCAGGTTCAAACATGTAGGGCTGTATGCTATGTGTTGACATTGTATTTTGGTTTTTTTCATTGAGTTTATATTAGCCTAATCCTTCTGTTTATGAGATGTTACAATGACGGCAAAAGCAGTTGCAGTGCACGCTCCCGATGTAGCGCAGTGGCAGCTGACCAATCAGTGGCAACTTCTATCTGGTGGGAGGCGGGGCTTAATGTGGAAGAGTCTCAATCCACTCGTTTTGCCCGCAGGCTGATCTGACAGCCTACGGAGAGGGTCGGTCTGAAGTAAATAAAGCCATTTGTGACAATAATTCGATCAATCCCAGCCCTTCTGGGCTCAGAAATAAAAATAAATTAGCCTGAAATGAACATAATAGTTCCACTTTAATAAATTTGAAACAGACATTATTTGGATACTTGATGTTAAATGAATTAAAACAGTGTTCAGGTGGATAAACAATAATCCTACAGCTACTTTCATTCTTTAACTGTGATTAGGATTTTTTTTAAATAAATTTTTTACTAACCAAAATATTTAACTATGCATCCAAAAAGAAAAGGTATGTAGAATTATAATAATGACTTTGAGAACCTTTTGCCTCCAAAGTCAGGTATTCAGTTATCAATTGTATTCTCCAGGATAACATGTTGATGTTTTGCTGACCAGATTCTACATGCGAGCATGGAGCTGAAGCATTTGGTGTGTTTCCCTCAGTGAGGTCAACAATCATTTCTGACTCCTCTGCATGGACCAATATCATTGTGGCTGTATTCATTATTGTTATTTTCTCATGCTCTGGTTTGTGTTTTCTTACAGGCTTAAAATAAAGAAATAAAGGCCTGCCTCTGCTTTAGTACTCACATATAGCTGCAACTGTGTTGTGGTGGGTCCTCGTGCCCTCAAGGACTCTCCTTTCTCTTCCTCTCCCTCTGATTGCACTCTAGGTCGGGTATAGGTGAAAGTGGTCCCTCCTGCCTGGTACTCCCCTGGAGGGTCCACAGCCCAGCGCCCATTCACCACTGACACCCCGGTTCCGCTCCTCATGGCTGGAAGTCAAGGATGACAGCATCAAAAAGGTTTCAGTCATGTTTTCCCTTTTGTATTTATCCTCTGTTTAGTCTGGCAAATTCTTACAACCCCCACCACCACCACCATGTGCTCAAACACACTCCTAGACAGACAAACACAGAGTTTGGAGCGCTGTTTCATTAACAAACAGGAGGTTGGCGAGACATACACTCACACACACAAACATGTACACACTTCAGCCTTTCCTTATTGGGCTTCAGCATTACTAGTTTTATCTGGTCTGAGTTTTAAAGCCACAAAATCTGTAGTCTTAGGTGAAGCCAGCCCACGCATGATCCGAAGCCAAATCTGCACTTCCTTCGCCAATATTTCACTTTTACTGGAGCTGCAGCTCCGTTTAGACAGGAAATCTTGAACTCCACTTGTGTGTGTGTGTAAAGCTTTGTTTGCCTATTAAACCTCACCTAGGTAGTTAGGGCTTGCTCGTCTCTCCGTGATGTTAATGAATGTTGCTCCGGGTGGGATATCCAGGATTTTGTGGTAACCAAGGGGAACTGTGATATTTTGGAAGCTTCCCGTCACTTTTCGACAGGAGGTGTCACGGCCGCCACACACTCCACACTTGTCAATCACAGCACTGGAGCCCAGCACCCCGTCACATCCCTCAGTCTGGCAGGAGAGGATAGTGAAAAGATGTGAGTGATGGCTCAGACAATGAGGGAAAAGTGGGGAAGGGGAATTACAGAGACAAAGCAGGAAGGGTGGGGATAGAGCAGGGAAAAACTAGACTTGTTCAAGTTTCACATCTGATGCCAGTGTTTATTTCACTTCTATTTGTGTAGATTAGATACTGGTGGTCACAATACTCCTGCCAGAAGCAGAAAGGAGGAATGAGAGTGAAATTAGTCAGTGAGGGGAGAAAATGAGAGGGAAAGAAACTAAAAGAGGCCCAGGTTGAGATCAGCCAGATTCTAGATTATGTCGACTCCAGCTAAACAGTGGACTCAGGTTCAGACGGCTGTTAAAAAGGGGAAAAACAGAACTCTCACGCAAGCACGTTAACTTACCAGACATTGTCCTTCTACACACACATCATTGGTGCTGACATTGAGGCAGGGCGTCCCGTCTCTGACGCGCTCTGCCTGACGGACGTAGAAGCGATACCCAGCAGGCCTGCAGGTCAGCTCACACTGCTTGTCTGCACCAACTGCAAAGCACAGAGGGTAGGTAGCAAGATTAGTACACAAAACAAACTGTTTGCTTTTCTTAAAGTAAGTGTAACTTTTTAAAACTTTTTTTTTTTTTTTTGAGGAGACACAGCTGGGCGATGAATGTCTTTCCATGTGGTCGGGAAACTGAGCCTGGACCATGTAACCTCTTGCTGTCAGAAACGAGACAACGACCAGCTATTTTCCCTGCTGCTCGGTATACTCTCTGCTGTACCTTCCCTAGAGATGCATACTTACCGAGGAGGTGCAAACACAAGCTTGAGAAAGGTAAGATTTATGGTCACAACCCAACTTGTGAACACAGCAGGGAGGGATATATGCGTAGAAGAGAACAGAGGGGAGGAATCAGAGAAAGGGAGCCCTGCTTCAAGGTTACAGAGGAAATGAAAGTCCTTCAGCGCTGAGAGCAGGAGGACAAATAGACGAGTGGTGAATACTGAGGACGTCAGAGGAGAGCAGGAGTATAAGCAAACAGTTTGAGGACAGAATGATGTATAACACAATGAATAAATTAGAGTTTTGGGATTTATGTTGTGGAATTCCCCCAGAGATAAACTATACATAATGTTTGTGTAATGTACGGTAAAACGAGTTCATTAGTAGATATTCACCCACTTCGAAGTGTCAAACAGAATTTTAAAATGATAATAATAAAAATGGGTTCAATTTTTATATAACATTGAATCCATTATTCATTCATTCTTCTTTCATGAAGTTAGTTTACAGATAGTAAGCTCCATGCGTTGCCACGGCTACTCTGGGGAAGACTGACAGAAACAGCCAGTCCTTGCCGATGTCCCCTTCAACCACAACCAAACATTCATACACATCCATACACCAGCTATGCTGACACTGGAGGCAAGGGGGTTGAGGGGGTGAAATGTCTTGCCCAAGGACATGACAGATTGACTGGGAGAACGGGATTCGGACCGACAACCTTCCAGTTTGCAGGAGGACTGTCTCTTCGCCCCTGAACCGCCTGAGCCCTTTAACCCAAACATCCGATGTATGCCCAGCTTCTTTTTTTTATTGAATTATTGCAAAGCAAATAGTTACAGAATCAGTACAGGTAACATTAAATGACCCCCCCATACCACCCCCTCATCTCAATCCCCTCTCACTCCCCCCGACAGAGAAAAAGAAAAACTTCTTATCTCTATCTTGGTGACAGAAACGTAGAGTCTGCTCCAGAAAATGTTGACGTATTCCTTTTAAAGAGAAGAAAAAGGAGGAATGGCCTGTAAAGGCAGTAAGTTGCTTCACTGTTTGTCATTTTCTTTGAGTAAAGAGATGGGGGAGTAATGGGTGTGTAAGTCCTCAGCCAGATAGAGTAGATATTTGTGTGTATGTGTATAAGTGATAATGGTACATGAAATAGGGCCGTAAAGATGAATTCACTGCATGAGTCAGTGGTCATAGATTAAATTGGAGATGGGAAGGAGACATTCTTGCAACTGGAAGTGTCTGGGTTATAGGTATTAATTCTATGCTTGTGAAACAGGTCCTCGTAGTGTTCATATTTCTGTGACAATTTACGACGCATACCTAAGTGTTATTAAATTCCAATCAAATACGTAGTCATCTTGATCCTAAGAACAGTTAAAACCATTATATTGTTACATAATCCTGCGCTAGGATTCTGTAAATAGCTGTGTTTTTGAGAAACAGTTATAAAACTAAGAAATAAAACCATGATTGTAATGCTTATGCAATTTCTAAACATTTTCTATAGGACTGAAGACTGTTTCACCATGACAACATATCCTTTGCCAGCTTTAAAAGACATTAACTGCATATAACCTCAAGTTTCCATCAACTTCAAAACCAAGAGGAGACAGCTTCGTACAAAGTGTAAAGGGCAAATACCAGACCCCTGCTTTTACCTAATGATGTTTCAGGACCTACATGTGCTTTTACAAAAATCTCCCAAGTTCTCTTTAAAGCACTACGATGCTTTCCCAAATTTAAAACAGGTGCTGATATACTCGTCAAATAGAAATAGAAAAACTAAATAAAAAATTGCACAATCGAGATGCAAGTTTCTCTTTTTCTTTTTTTTTTTTTTTTTTAATTCTTTATTTATAGGTTTTCAATGTGTTGACAGGTACAATTTTTATGTGCAAACGAGTGCACAACATCACTATTTACATTTATGAGAACATTTGCCCATCAAGGAACAAAAATACAAATAAAAAAATACAAATGAAGAAACAATGCGAACAAGGGAGAGACTTGGTACAATTTGTCGTTATCTTATTTTAAGATCAAGTTGGGCTTTTTAAGTTGGATATACTTGACCCACTTTTCCCAGCATGCTACAAACCTATCTTGTTTCTGGTTTACAAATGCTGTCATTTCTTCCATCTTATAAATGTCCATAATTATGTCCCACCATTCTGATATTGTAGGGACATCTTGTGACAGCCACTTTTTTGTAATAGATTTCTTACTTGCGACCAATAGAATACTCATTAAATATTTTTCTTTCTGACCCCATTCTCTAGGTAGACCGCCAAAATAGACAAGTTTCTCTTTTTCAATGCAAAGGTAGTCTGTTGTATTTTACTAGGAAAACAGAGATTGCACATGTTTCGATTACTTTACATCCGGACCGAAAAGCCCTTTTCCTCCACAAGTATAAGGAAACTGAGGAGTGTATTTGTTCCCACTAAGTAGATGGAAGTGGTATGGTAGTCATTCACAGGAGGTAATTGACACAGGCTGGATGTTTATCTTTGTGCAACTTTGTGTAATGTAGGTAAGACTGCTGATAAATACACGCTGAAAAGGTGAAGTTCTTCAGCACAGATACACATTGGCTTCAGTATAAACAAGACAAAGAGGGTAAGTAATGGGGGATTCAGAGAAGCTGATAAAGGTATTTAATTTCTGTAGACTTTAAAAATACATTGATTGGAATCAGCCAGGTTGTAATCGGCACAGTTTGAGAGGCAGCATATGACATTATCAACACAATGATACACAACAGGTTTGGAACAACATACAGTATATTCCGATCCTGTTGACATCTTTTTTTTAAGAAAAGTCCTGATTTGCTCACCTAAAGCTAAAATCTAAACTGCCCTGCCTGCACTGTAGACCCCTCAAAAAAGCAAATATTTGGCCAATTACCAAAAGAAAAGGAAAAAAAAGGTCAAATATGAAGAGACTTCACTACAGCAGCTCCTCTTCTCTGTCCACAAAGTGCTAAAAATAAAGAAGAAGCAACACAATAAGCAGACATGTTCCTGTCTAAAAAAGCTTTTTGAAAAGTCTGTTAGAAAATTAAAATGTCATGAGTTATGCTCTGCCATCTTTCCTACCTGAGTCATCACTGTGATGACTAAAGTAGATGTCAGAATTCAATAGTTTATTCAAAATAAGTAAAAAGTACTGAACCCGAAAGCAGGGGTGGGCAACTCCTGCTAACACCTCCCCTTTTATGTGAACAGACACTGACAAAAGTAAGAAAACCCTGCGTTGAATTACTGAGCTGATAACCAGCTTCCCGTTTATCAGCTTAGCGAATGTGTGGGTAAGTCAGATGATGGAGAGAAACTCTGGTTGTATTCATCCTGCTTCTTAGGCCTCAGGTCATCATGTTCAAAGTTTTTATTCTTAATTTCTCATTCTCAACATTTATTTCTCCTGCAGCCTCCAACTCTAGGGAGTATTTTGAGAAAATGATATGTTTTTTTTAAGACAGGCTTGATAAGGGATAAAAGACTAATCATACATCTGCATTTCAACTGATTTAAGACATGAATGTTGTACAGATACGCTACGTATCAGGGCATATTTGTTTTCAGCACCGCATCCTTACTTTTTTTTTTTCTTACCACTGTCTTATACTGATTGACAACTGCAGAAAGACAAATAAACAGGATGTGTTTAAAAGGAAAAGTGAAAGAGTGATGCAGAGAATGGAGTGTTCCCATCTTCTTTCTCTCCATTTTCACTCACTCCATCTGTCTGTCATAGTTATTTTTGAGAGATTAAAGTGGAGACAGTGACAAAAAGAGAGGGGGAGATAAAAGTGGGAGATGCTTTCACTCTGGTGTGCAGTCTGCCTCTGTCTCTGTAGCTTTCCTCTTCATATGCCATTTTCTGCCTCTGCAGGTCAAACTTGCGCACACCACAGCTTCTAACCTTTTATTCTTCTTAAATATTCTGTTTTTTAACTGTTGCTTGCCTCTTCTTGTCTGTCTGTTTCTCTCTTTGCTTCAATCTCTGATCTCCTATTCACTTCCAAAGTCCCTCTGTCCCTCTCTGAGCTTAGTGTTCAGACAGTGGAATATATGTTGTCCAAATATACTTCCCCACTATCTCTCCATCTAAACAAACTCCAACAGGGAAAGAGAAAGAGAGAGGCAGTGGGACAGGAAGAGGGTAGGATGGGTATGCAAAGAGGGGATGAGGCCTGAGAAAAATGGGAATATTCAAGTAAAACAACACCTGCACGTGCAGCGCCTACAAAGCTGCTGAGCGGCTGCAATGCAGAAAGGAGTGAAGATTATTATTTCTGCAGCTTGTAGGCACAGTTGCAGCCTTGTTTTTTAAATTTCCACAACAAAGAAACAAGCCACATTAATGCATAGCAGTGTCTAAGTTGTTTAGCATAAATAGTCATAAACAGATGAGTACAGCTGGATAAAAATGACTGTTTGATGTCAAAAGTTACACAAACTCAGTATCACAGTTTCAGAGTGATGATGAGAAGCTAATATGATGGTGCTGGGTTGCAGCCAGTGGCAGCAGGCTGAGGTAAACACTGTGATACAGTTTACTTAGCAGAGTGGAAAAGAATCATCTCAGATTGAGTGACGTCATCTGTCTGGAGCTAAAAGTACTGCATTTATCATTAGCCAGTATTTCAGGGATTTTTTTTTCATCCAAAGACCCTCATGCTGCTACAATAGTGCAGAACTGTGCAGTAAAGGTCGCCCTATTTTCTTCTCTTAGTCAAGCTCTCTTTGATTTCTGAGCAGGTTTCAAGGACAAAGCAGTTTAAAAAAATCTGAACGGAAGCAGAGGGCACAGACCCGCAGCAGATAGAGAATGTAAAAGCAAGTTAAATTCAGAACACAGCCTCACAAACACTGACCAAGGTGGCGGGGTAAAGGAAATTCTCTTGTGTATCTATGCAGACAGACTGACTTCCGACTGATACCCCAGCAACGAATCTGGCTGCAAACGCAGAAATTATCACGCAGATCCCTCCCTCTTCCTTAAGACTGGAGCAAGTATGATAAAAATAATTACGGAAAACATCCTTTGAAAAGGGTTCAAAGGTGTACTTGGTGTGCAGAAGCATTTAAGTAAAGTTTATTAAATATCAAACTGGTGGCGTCATAATGTTTTATACGTCCATGCTGAAGCAACAGCAGTGTTTTATGTCTATAAACTTTTCAATAAGCCGTGACACATAATTGCAAAGCACTTTGTTTTTGTGGTTTTATAGTTTTCTAAAGCTTTAGAAATACAGGAAAAATCAGTCTTAGAAGGTCGAAAGGATTGTCAAATTATATGGCCAACACATGCAGAGCAACATTAGCATTCATGGCAGTTCTGATTCGCCATCTGTTTCTACTAAGTCCTGAGGAAATAACTAGATTTACCATCCAGAAATTCCACTGTAGTTGCATTTAAACTGGACAAAAAGAAAAAGGGAACAAGACAACAACGTAACACTAAAGCAAATATTTGTCGTTTGTCTGCAATGGGAAAGTGTGCAATTGGTCTTAAGTGTGCATCACAGTGGTCACAAGTATTTATAAAGGAGAGCTAAGACTGAATACAAAATGTGGATACCAGAGCACTGAAGCTCAACACCTCAGCCAATAAACTTCACATATATGCTCATGTGTTGTAAAAATGGTGTATTTTTATTGGCTGATCTCGCTGGATACCTGCTGAGAAGGTAGCAGAGAGTACGTTTATTGCTGTTGTTTTTCCATGAAGATATTTTCCTTCAGCAGATGAAAACAAGGCAGATGGGAGCCGTGAGACTGAAGCATAAACCTAACACTGTGAGATGGAAAATTAAGATAACTGGCTGAAACACTTTAAAAGGGGGGGGGGGGTTATTGGTTCCTTTCATCTCATCTATTGGTTGGATTAAAAAAATGACCAGAGTAACTTTGATTTAGACAATTTAGTTTGTTCCAATTTTCTGCAAGCATTAGTGTTTGTGTTCAACACCATCAAACCCCTGTATTTAGTTTAGTACAAGGTGTATATTTGGGCAAGTTTGGTAAATGTGTTTTATTGTCTGACAGAACTAAACCAAACTAACATACAGTGTAACCACTGTCTGTGGGTTGGGTGTTGCTGATCTGCTACTTCTGGGTCTGAGCTCCCAGTTTGCGTGTGTGTGTGTGTGCGTGTGCGTGTGTGTGTTGAGGAACTTCAGCCTGCTGATACAGTAATCACACATTCAGACAGACTGATAAACAACCATACATTAGCAAGACACAGTAAACATTTCTTCACATATCATCCCAGATCCACTGAGCTATTTATCTACAGTACATGCTAGCCAATAAGCTCCCGCTGTAAATACAGAGAGGCTTATGTGCACATTTTAAAAGTTTAATGATAAACACTGTTGATATCATCTCACAGCTGTGTTTCACTCTTCTCTTCCCCTCCCACGTTTGTGATTTTCTCTCCATCCTCTCATCCTTTTTTCCCAAATTCCTCAAATATCAATAAAATGTTTTTTTCCCCTCTCTTTTGTTCCTCCCAGCATTGGAAAACAAAGACAAACAGGCACAAACTCCCTGCTCTGAACTATTGTACACTTTAAAAAGGAGAGCCAACATGCACGCACATACATAAATGCACATAACCCAACAGACAAAGAAGAAACAAAGACACACGCGTCTGAGCCACATCATCACCCTTTGCTCCCAGCGGTCATGTGACAAAACACTTGCATCCCATCACCTTTCACCTCACTCCTCCTGTCTTTCTCTCTCTTCTTCTTTATCTCACTCAGTAGGAATCTGTGTGCTTAGTCAGAGCTAGGAGGAGAAGCTTGGCAGGAGAAGAGGGTGCAGAGAGGGAGATATTGGACAAACAAGAGGAAAAAGAGAAGAATAAAAGCAAACTGAGTTCCAGCTATTCTCTATTCCTCTTGACTCTCGCCACCCTCAATGCTGCATGTAGATGTAAGCCTGCAGAGGGCTGGGTTGCTCAGTGGAGGCCTGCCAACACACACTCATACAAAAGAAAAATTCTACCCCCTCCTCTCTATCATTCCATTTAATTCTCCCTATAACCCTATTTCCAGTATGAAGCACATTGCTACAAAACTCTTGAATACTGTGAGTGTATGAACTCAGTCCTCACCTTCAGTGAAAGGCTCCCAGTTGTAGAGGCGACCCATGAACTCCTGGGTGTTAAAGGCCGCACACTGCTCCGCTCTGGAGTCCAACGCACCTCCTCCACACACCTGGAGGACAAAGGCAACAAGATACAGAGACGAAAGGAAAAAAATCAGTGCCACAAATTGAACCAATATGAACAGCTCATAGAACAAGGGTTGTTTCTCTCCCAGTCCCTGGAGAAAGCAGGGCGGAGTGCAACAAGTGGAAGTAGAGGAAAAACAGCTAAAAATGAAGGGGAGAATTAACTTGAAATTATGGAGATGGACATAAACACGCCATGCCTGCATTCACAAACTCACACACGTAGACTCCATGTTGCTTTGGGCAGCAGTGAGCGCATTCCAACCATATGGAAATGATAGATTTTTTTGGAAGCGGCTGCTCACATAAATCCACTGTGACTTTCAGAGCATGACCAAAGAGTGTGAGTGACTGGGCAAGCACGTGTATGGGTGTGTATGAAAGACCAACTAGCACTTGTTTAGGAAGGGTCCTTATGGAGCTATGAAGGAGAAAAGTTGAAGGAAAGTTGCACATCAGCTACTACAGGCTGACTCCAGTCTGCACTGACTTTTACTCACTGAGAAAGGCCATTGCCCTCAGACACACACTTCCAAATACAAAGTACATTTACCATTTGCAAGTATAAAAAGCATATACCAGTATCTCAAAAACATTTTGACTCTAACAGAGTCTAATAGATCAACCAAAGAGCTATTTCAGTCCTAAATTCATCAGATTGTTTCATTTAGAACAAATACTGGTACTCCGACTCACACAAGCCAATTAAATCCTTTAGTGGAGTGTTTACCTTTAGTGCACTGAGGGCTACAGAAAACACAAAACTAAAGTTAAATTCAGGACCTCAATCTCCCATGCTGGGATAAGGCTGAAAGCTGAGACAAGATGAAGGGATGGTATAGTGGCACCACTTTGAAGTCAGTCTAGCAACTTAGTATTTGAAACGTGAGGAGAGCAATTCTTCGTTCTTATGGTTAAAATAAGAAGATAACAAAAAGATGAACAGAATCACACAGTCCAAAAAAACTATTCCACTCTACAGTCATTTGCTCTTATCAAAAGCAACTTACATGTGATAAGTTATCAATTAACCTAACATGCATGTCTTGTTGGTAGAAAGACTCCAGAGTACTCCACACAGAAAGGCCACTGTTTACCCCCCCCACTTGCTGAGGCTCAAACCAGCGACCTTCTTGATGTGAGGCCACACTGCTCAGCATTACACCACTGTGCTATGTTGCTTCCATCACCTCTGGCTTCAATCTGACTAAGCCTCATTAGCAGCTTCACAATGATGTATGGAAACTCACAAAATTACACATTTAAGATAATATAAGCTTTTAGAACTCAAAATCTTTTAAAATAGTTTTACTTTCCCTCAACACTATATCATAAAATGTAAAATAATGAATTTGCCTCCAACAGATGGAATAAAACTGCATCCACAGGTTGTGTTAAACCACAGTTTTTGATAATTAAAACTTTCGATAATGATGAAGTCAGTTTATTACTTCTGACTTCAGACTGTCCAAGTTAGACACACACAGGGGGACTACAATGAGCTGCCTGTTGTCTTGCAGATGCTAAAATCCTTTACAGTCTCTGTATGAAACATTATGTGAACCTGTATCCTTCTGTGATGAAAGTGAGTATTACTCCTACTTTCAGCACTGAGCAGTGCATCCTTCACAGAAAATAAATACATTCCCCCAGGGTTTATGTTTCCATCAATGCTAAATACCAATAAATACTTGTAATTACTGCATTCATTAGACTAATTTGATTTTGTGAATTATTTGGAAAATAAACTTTTGACAAGAGCAAACTATAAAATGACTTAGCTAAACAAGTGTTTGGAGAACAGCTTAAAAATATCATGAACTTAGTAAAAAAAAAAAAAAAACAGAGACCTACTGAAATTAAGTCAAAACACAAGAAAACAAAAAGGCAAAACATTAGAAAAAAACAAAAACATTTTGAATGTCTTTTCACGTCCCCCTCCTGCTAATACATCTAACAGAAGCCACACTAGTTCCTACAGAGAAATAAGCAATAATACATCTGTGCCTTTACCAGGTAGGTTCTTCTCAGCATAATAATCAATAAAAGAGAATCAAAATAAACAAAGGAGACCAAACTTGGATAATAACATATTTGCATAACTGTAATGCATACAGTGAAGTATATTTATGCTGTTGAAAATCTATGCTTTTAATATTAGATACGACTTGAGTAGCCAGTCATTTTAACAACAAGAATTTTATTCCATTCTTCTGCACAGAACAGCCTCAACGCTGGGATATTGGAGGGTTTCTTCCTTACAGGTGACAAACTCCAGTTCTTTAGGGCTGGTATCCTGCAGGTTTTTGTTGTCTCCATGATCCAACAGACCTGACTGAAATTCATATATAGGTTAACAGGAAGCTGCTGAATCCATTTTATTTGAATCAGCTATGTTGGTAGAGGGAAACAACGAAAAACCTGGCGGATACCGGCCCTGGAGGACTGGAGTTTGACACCCCTGCTTCACATGAACTGCTTATTTAAAGTTCTTCCACAAATGTTTCCACTGATTTAAGGCCAGGACTTAGACTCGACCACTGAACCATTCTATTGTATAAAAAGCTTGTGTGTTTGGGTTTATCTTTACAAGCTGCTTTTGGGGAGAAAGTCTGAACAATTTCAATCCAAATTCTCAGATGTATGCAGAATTCATTCCAATGCATCAAACATTCCTGACCTAGATGTTCAAAGCAGGTCCAGGCAATGATGCTATCACCACCTTGTTTTATAACAATCATTAGAAAAATCTTTCCAGGGAATATAAAGGTGTAGGGGCTTAAATCCCATGCTGGACAAGCACATTGTAGCTATGCATGTGGTGGATTTTCAGCTGATCACTGAGGATGATTCATTCATTCATTATCCTATCCGCTTAGTCCGATGAAGGGTCGCGGGGAAGCTGGAGCCCATCCCAGCAGCCTTTGGACGAAACTGAGGATGATGATTAGCAATACGATTCAATATGTTTACATATAATTGGAGCCCCACCATTGTGCTGAGGCCGCATTTCCTCTTCATACAACTGGATTCTTCATGATTTGCTGTGATCACTTTCCTGCTACAAACAGAAATTGAACATTTAAAGTGCCTAAAATATCTTCATTGTATGTCCAGTTCTGCTAGTGTCCTGTATTCTTCAGTAGTATTTGCAGAATGCAGAATATGCAGGCGTCTTTACACAGTTTGCCTGAATATCTGGATTAATGTTTTATCAGGTATCACTACCGTGGGAAGCCAGAATCACCCTGCCTGGTGAGTTTAAACCCCTCTGATACACAGCTGAACACACACAACACACACAAACACACACAATGGCATGCTGCACACAGACTTCTCAGATTTCCCTGCAACTCTAATCTCTGTCAGCTCCACAATCTTCTTGTCTTTCACTCCTCTCCTCGTTTGATTCGTTCCTGTACTCCTCTTTTTTTTGTGTAGCCCTCTTTAACCACACAGCTGTTGCAAACAGCTGGAAATTTCCCAGTTTCTCATCTAGAGCAACAGGAGCAAAGGAATCCACAGTTTTATGCATACACACAGACCACACAATCGCACACTATCACACTCCTGAACAGGTCAACAGCTCCATGTGAACCAACTTCTGTGACAAAGTGTGACTAAAGATTCTGCTGGATAAAATGTCATAACATGCAGTCACTGAGACTGGCCTCACTTGATTAAACACTTTCAGGGTGTGTGTGTGTGTGTGTGAGTGGAGGAATATATGTTGCCATCATGTCACAAAGCACTAAAAACGCTCATTTGGTTCTGTTCAGCCACAGTATGAAACCAGCTCATGAAACTTTACGTGGCATGTCTCACTACAGCTTCAAGCTGTTGAAACAGGCGGATTTTTGCATTATTTGTAGGTGATATGTTTCAGTCTGGTTAGAACCTCTCATATAACAGCATGTTCGACCAAACACAGGAGGGAAATCGGGTCCCTGAAGGTCAGTGCACGTATGTGACCTGATAGTTTTAGAAGAACTGTGTAAATCTTGTAAATCTGCCCTGATGTGTGTGTGAAATGTGGTTGGTAATGGTTGTAAATATTTCCACTGGATGTAAACATGTTGAGCTTTATTTGAAATGGGATCGTTTCAGTGTATCCGGGGCATGTGTGCACATGTGCAAGACCATAAACAATGAGTGGACAACAACCTTAAAAGTGCACATGAAAGTGTTCGAGTGTGCTCAGCAGGATGAAAATGAGAGACGGAGCCACCGTAAATAGCAGAGAATGAATGTAAAAGGAAAGAAAGACTGCAAGAGAACACCAAGTGCACGCATTCATGCGTGTGATTACAGGAGCACCATGGATTGAGTGGATTCTCCTCCCTGGAGAGTTTAGGGTGTGTAAAAACATCAGGAGGCTAATGGACTGAGTGTAGAGAAGAGGGGGTGGGGTCTAAGTGAGAGTAATAACAGAGAGAATACGTGTTCACTTGAGTTTCATGGTTTTGGAGGACAATTTGTGTTATTGTAAGGGCTTCCATCCTGTGTGCAGGTTGAGGGGGTCTTCACAGCCACCAAGGGAAGCATGAAGCCAAACGGACGGGGGGATGGTTGAGAAAGAAGACACTTTACTGAGTGAAACAGAAAAGCATTCCACAAATTCAGAATTTTTTTTTTTTTACTATTTCAAACAATGTGACGTGGAGTTCTATGAAAAGTAAGCTTTTCATATGACGCTCTTCAATGACACTGAAATTCAGTTTGCTAGTTTTAGTCCAATTTTGCAAAGAAATGAACAAACTGCAGCTGTTCATGTACTGGTGCCTTTAGAGGTCAGCCAATATGGATAACTTTATGGCCAATACAAAAAACAATCCTTAAAGGGGTCCTATTATGGTATTTGGATTTTTCTTGTTGTGGTTCCTGCTCTGACCTGTACTGCAGTGGGTGTGCCTGTTTCCCTGGCAACCAAGTCCACACCAGGTTATCATCAGGAAATCAGCAGCAGCAAGATAAAAGGCCAGCTCAGTTCACCAGTCATCGCCTGATTGTTGTTTCATCAGTGGTAACAGCTCTCGGCCATTGCAGCATTTCTGCCAAAGGACTCAAACAGCTTGTCTAACAATTGTCTGTTCTGTCACCAGTGTGTGATTCTTGCCTGCCTGCCCGTCAACCTGCCTGCCTGGCCACCTACCATTCTGCCCATGAAAACAATAAACCCTTCCTAGTATCCACATCCAATCTGCACTTGGGTCCTTGTTTGTCCTACACTACAACATATCTGAGCTTTCTACAGTGTTGAATCCTCATCAGACACGTGAACGGCACTGTTTTTTTTATCACCTAAACGCATGTTTGAGTTTGAGTTCCAGCACTCTCCGTTTGGTTTCCATGGCAACGAAAACGCATCATTTTAGAGTTTTTTTTTTCTATTTGGAAATCCTTGTGACGTCCTGGGGGATAAGGTACCAATACATCAGGCCGGTGGAAAACGTCGGATAAAGTTATTTCCAACGATGGCTGGTGAGTTTACCAAAGAGAGACATCCTGCTGCATTCGTTGCTGTGGGTTGCTGTTTTCCACTTTATTTTCAGGGTCTGATTCAGGTTCCAACATGTAGGGCTGTATGCTATGTGTTGACATTGTATTTTGGTTTTTTTTCATTGAGTTCATATTAGCCTAATCCTTCTGTTTATGAGATGTTACAATGACGACGAAAGCAGGTGCGGTGCACGCTCCCGATGTAGTACAGTGGCAGCTGACCAATCAGTGGCAACTTCTATCTGGTGGGAGGCGGGGCTTAATGTGGAAGAGTCTCAATCCACTCGCTTTGCCCACAGGCTGATCTGACAGCCTACGGAGAGGGTCTGTCTGAAGTAAATAAAGCCATTTGGGACAATAATTCGATCAATCCCAGCCCTTCTGGTGTCAGAAACAAAAATAAATTAGCCTGAAATGCACATAATAGTTCCACTTTAAGAATCAGGGCAGCCGATGGCCAATGATGCCAGTCTGTTATTGAAGTGTCACATCATGAACTTTTTAGAATGATATTAACAAACGGCAAAGAAAAAAAAAAAAGCAAGATGGAGAAAAAATCATTAAGATCTTCTGCTGCTTCTGACTTTCTGTTGCTTTGAATACAAGTAAGTACAGTCAAAACCACTTTACAGATGTTGTTGGAGTTTATGCTTAAAGTTATCATTTTGGTATGAAACATGCTCATCGTGGTGCATTTCCCATAAATAACTTCAGCATTCAACTTGCTGACACTTACCATGTACAAAGTAAAGATAACAAGCCAGTCACACTTATCTGAATGGGACATATTTCTGCTTAGCAACACTGTGCCTTATTTTTAACCAATGCTATACGATCACTGATAATTATGCCCTATGAAATGCTTCAATTAACTTTGTTGTGACTTCTTGTTTGCATAAAAGGCTGAATCAGGGAAGAAAAACTTTGAAGATACTCAAAGAGGAATCTTGAGGTGTCTTCCCATGATCATGCCAGAAAATTGTCTCTGACTCAGTCTCTTCTTTGTCACATGTTTTAGATCCAACAGATGTCTTCTAGTTACTTAAATGGTCATTTTTTCGCATGTCATTGTGGTTTATTTCTGTTTACAAAGCACCAGTTTGCAAATGCTGACATGTAACCTACAATAGATTTTTAGTGACTTCTGACACATTTAAGACATTTGATGTAAGAAATTGTGAAGAGAAACTGTCAATGAAAGCTTTACTGGGAATTCGGCTCCATGAATAAATATGCTAAATGTTTCAACATTATGAAACTATGGGCCTGTGTGCAGAGCACCTAGGCCCATTTCAGTCCACTTGAGTGCAAACATGCAGAAATTAGTCAAGCTCACATTATCTTAGTGTATTAGTTTGTGTGATTTCAGTTCAAGTAACACACTGACATGCATTTTAAAGGTTAGCTTTTATGCAGAATTACACCACAATTTGCTATTTTTAAGAGTTGCATGAATGGGATAGGATGAAATGATTCGCAACGACAAATCTGTCAGATTTTGATCATCATAACATGTTTGTGGGAAAGTATCGTGGCAGGACAAAAGGATGCTCATCAGTCTGGAAAAACTCACATCAAGAACAATCCCTACATAGATCCTCATTTAGAAATTGAGGAAATTTTTAAACCAGTGATGCCTTTAAGAGCGGTCAGGGAAGAGAGATGATTTCTGGAGAATGGTGAAGAATAACCTGCGAGCAAACAGCAAGGTCACTTCACATCAACAGAAGGCCAATTTCACATTGGTTACCAGTAGTCGGGAGAAACCATCTCCAAAAACATCACTATCTGATGAAGGTGAAGGAATGAAAGGCCAATGGCAAAAGACAGCAGGTGAAAGTAAAAGCAGCTGTTGAGACGGTCTGTGTTTTTGCACGAGAGCTGTGAACGTTATTGATGTGTTTAACAGCCAGAGGTGGGGGTTGAAAGAGACAAAAGTCTGTGTGCAATAGGCAGGAGAGTGTGAAGGTTTGAGTGTGTGTGTGTGTGGGGGGGGGGGGGGGGGGGGATCGTGATCACGTGTGTGCTGATCACACATAACAGTTTTGTCAAAATAAACACCTAAAGAAAATACAGCGAGTAGAGTAACTGTTCATTTTATGAATGCTTCCGCAGGGAAAGCCCTGGTGACACATCACCGTGCAAGTCTATGCCTGCACAGCTGGCAAAATCTCCACACGACTGCATACAGGTTAAGGCTGGCTGGTCATTCCTCAAGGATTACTGCAGCGCTTCAGACAAAACAAGTGACCTCTGGCCCCGTAGCCATTAATCAACAGGCGGCAGGACTAATCATTGTATGCATGCACACGAATCCATGACATGCTAATATAGCCGCAATGTTAAGCATCCTCTGGGTAATCTTGTGTCTGTAGCTTGCAAGGCATCACCCAGCTTTCAGGCTCAACTCCAGGGAAAAGTCGAGGATCCTCCTGAGGAAAATCTGCTCATTGATAAACAGAGGCAAAGAATTAAGGAGTGGAGAGAAATGGTGTGAAACGCAACCGTTGTTCTCAGGAGAAACAGCTGATCTACTCATGAAAAGCTGACAAAAGAAATCTAAATTTTAGAAATAAGCTCAATAAATAATGGCAAATTTTCAGTGTAGCTGTGTTTTTACATTACGACTCCACAAAACAGTGCAATCAGACTTAGAGATATCCCTGAGAGGTAGTATGAACAGCAACAGTTTTCATTTTCAAGACTCTTATTTATGCTTTTGAAAAGCACATGGATGTAATGTAAAAAAGCAAAGTAAAATTTGAAAAACCAAGTAGACAATGATATATTTGACCTATACTTTTTGATGACTTTTACATCCTCTTCATTAAATTTAAATAGTTCAGACAAACAAATATTATCACCCATGTAGGCAGTTTGTGAGATTAGGCTGTATTAATTCTGGATTCTGAACAACAATATGTAAGTGTTGATGAATACAAACTATAGAAACATTCACTTTGGCAATTGAGGTTTCCTTGCATAAAGGTCAGTTTATGCTGAATATTTGCTGGAATTTGATTGTCTGTTTTTGGGGTGGTTCTTACCACCTACGCCACTCCTTAGATCAAGTAGACAAACATTAGTAGAATATAAGGATATAAGGATGGGGAAAATTCCTATGGCAGCAAGAGGCTTGTACTTCTTCAGCTAGAAAACGAATGTCATACTACTACAGACTAATTTACTGAAACTGTAAAACAAACAGTTTGGAAGTAAAGCATCTAACAGTTTCACCAGTTTTTATTTTCAGATAAGATAACCAGTCTTTCTCATGTCTACTATACAACCATGAAAGCTCAGTCAATCTTCTCATTAACAAATAAATGCACTTCACAAGATGAAAAAATATTTCTTGATGATCTTCCATCATGGAGGCCCCATTAGCAGTTCAGACATTCAGACAGCCAACAATCCTCCTGCTAAAATAGTAAAAAAGTTCATTTTCATCAGGTGTGCCCAAAGTTGGTCCTCGGAGGCCACTGTCCTGCAGGTTTTCAATGTATTCCTGCTCCAACACACCTGGCTTCCATTAAATGGATCCAACAGCCAATGAAGTTGTGAGCAGTGAGTGATTAGTTTGACTCAGGTGTGTTGGAGCAGGGATACATAGAAAACCTACAGGATTGTGGCCCTCAAGGACCACAGCTGGGCACCCCTGATTTGCATCATTATTATGCACTTGTCCTAATGACACTCTTGGTGCATAAAATTAAATTAAAGTGAAGTAAATTGGGGGAAAACTTGCCATCTAAACACTGGAACAGGCACCCCTACATATTACATCAGGTCTTTATGGGCAAATTTATTTAAGCTGAGCTTCAGCAGATGGACAGAGTGAGAGCTGATTTAACGCAGCCCGGAAAGGATGAAAAGGAACATGAAAGAAATATTTGTGGAAAACTCAAAGCACACAGAAGCTCAAATAAACAGCTTGAACAAGCAGCACCTGGTTTCTGTAGAGAAGCAGGTAGCTCTGCTTGTTAAATCACCAAAGCAAATAAAGTACACATCAGTCTGAATGAGTCCATGTGTGCATGTCTGTGTGTGCCACAAGCCAACAACTCTGCACATCTGGGCTTGTTTGTCAATGATGAAAACAGAAGTAAGCACAGCACGCAGTCAGCAGAGCTGAGGAGCGTGGTTCTGCACCAGTAGAACTAATAATATATTTCCTGTGTACCAACGCCTGTGTAATGACAGGCTGGGATTAGATCAGATCATCTGATTCTCACTGAAGACATGCCAGTGTGTCTGTTTGGCTTATGACAGAAACTCTTTAGATCTTGAAATGAGACTTTGGCTGCAGTACATTAAAAGTCTTATTTGTACTCTTAAGCAATGCTGCAGTATGTTAGAGTGGGCAGGGCATGATTCAGATGGTCTTCATTTTGACATTGTTGCAAGTTTAAATGAATTCAGAAAATAGGTAGGAAAGAAACACTTTTTGCCCTTTTTGTGTTCTACAAAAAGGGCAATGTCTTATCTCTAAGATTGAGAACTGGATCACACCAGAATTTTCCAGATTCATCCTCTCAAGCAAGTTTCATGGAATTTTTCTTGGCAGTTTTTCTGCAGTTCTGATGACAAACAGAAGAACACAGGAGCAAGAAAACAGCACTGAAAACATTTCTCATCTGAGGCTCTTTTCTTGGCATTTAAATATGTAAGCATGAAATTGGTTACTGTGTGCTGATCTGACTTGATCAGAGCCTGCAGCCTTCCACTTAGATCACTTTGAGCCACAACAACCTGCAGAAATTAACAGAGTGGAGTAGATACGAGCTGAAGGAAATAGCTTACTTATTTATTCTGGTTATTAATCAATGCAGTCAACTTCTGATCATTCTCTGGTTGCAAACTTCTTGATTTCTTTTCTGAAACTGGCGAGATGTGTGTTTGCAATGGGGAGCATCATGATCTCTGATGTATACAATGTACACTGCTTAGTGCAATGCAGTGCTGCAGTGGAGGTAAAAGTTGCCGGTCCATCACAGACTTCACAACCACACCCACACACACTCAGTCCTAGGAAGAACTTGTGGTGGATTCCAGTCCTCTTGGAACTCTGAGGGCCGAGGCCACGTGACATCATTACCAGGAAGTTGCCGATCCAGCTGCACCAACTCGAATAAAAATGGACGTCTCCAAAACAGCCAATTTGTCAGCATCAACAAATGGCGTAAGAAAGGAGAAAATTCTGAACCTGTTGTAAAAATGTGCACCATGCGAACATCAGTCAATTTACGTGATTATGATTAATAAACCGCCCTGCGATGGACTGGCGAGCTGTCCAGGGCGTACCCTGCCTTTCGCCCAAAGACAGCTGGGATATGCTCCACTTTCCCCGCAATCCTAAGACTAAGCGGTTAGGATAATGAATGAATGAATAAATGATTAATAAACCACATTTTTTATGAAAAAACTGCCAAAACAACACAATTATTGAAACAAAATATGTAAAAAATTAAAAAAAAGTATTTAAGACAACAATGGACTACAAGAGGTACTTGGGTGCAGCCATCTGTGAATTATGATTTCCAGCTGAGAATTCAGAAATCGCTTTGTCATTTCTGGCAAAAATTTCTTGGAATTTCAGTTTCCAAGGAAAACTGGAATGCACAAATAAAGTGACCAGTTAATATAATGTCATGTCTTTGGAGATATGAATTGGTTTATTTCAGTATTGAGATGAATAACAATGTCCTTCATGTGGTGGCTGCATCGGCTGAAATGCCACCATTAAAACACAGTTTGACAAGTTAACTTATTGTAAAGCAGTACTACTGCGCTATCCATTTTCATAACGCTGCACTGTCTAATGAAGGCTAATACAGCATCCATCTTGCATTTTGTCTCTTCTCTGAGCGTTCTCAAGCCAGTGAAAGTCAATCTAGTGTTCACTTGTATTGTGTCTTGTTCTGTCACTTTCTTTCTTTTCCTCACTTCCTCCAACAACATTGCTTGCATTTCTTTATTGAATCAGTTGCTGTGTATCTCCAAAATGGTTAGTGTGTTGCATTAACACAAAACACAGCTGCAATGTAATGCTCTATATTGGAACACAAATTTGTTAAATGTTATAAGATCAGAGACTTGCATATTATTGCTTTAAGTGGTAACTGGGACACTACATGACTACAGGTGGATGAACATTAACTGTCTAAAGAATGGGCACAACACGAGAAAAGCGGATGTTCCTCTTGCAGTGATTCTGCATCCGCCTGTAGCTGTGTAGTTTTCCATGTCCTTCCAAGTTCTGTTAAAATCAGCTGGATTGATGTCTGCATATTGATCAAGTTTCTACTCGAGCTGAATTATATTTGTAGCTAAGACTTTTTACAAGGCAATTAAGATAAAACAATTATTTAGATGCTTCTCAGTGCAGCATTATGCTATAAATCACAAGTTTCCTTTACAGCTGCGAACGCTCACTTTGCCCTTATTAAATCTCACTTTCAACCAGGCAGTGTCATGTCGAGTTCAGCTCATAGCAAAAAGAAGGAAAGAGAACCTTTGACTAACAAGATCTATCTAGAGAAAGCAAAGGTCATTATGAGATTTACCCTCCCCCTTTCCGTGTTGAAGCATGCAAGTCCGTTCACAACCCCAGGTCCTCCCCTGAAAGGAGGCTGCAGCTGGCAGGGATCAGTGGCAGTCCCAGTCAGTGGGTGGGCTTTTCCTCCTTTTCCACAATTACTCCTGTAGACCTGATGAGATATTTAGTCACTGTAGCAAAATAAAAAATAAAATAAAATAGGAAGTACTGGACTTAATGTCTCCCTTCCAAGTCTTAATAACTTGATATTTTCCCACCAATTTTACACACTGCAAAAACTCAGCCTTAAAAAACAAGAAAAAAATATACAAAAATTAGGTAAATGTTGCTTAAAATAGGATAAATTATAAGCATATGTGTACTCAATTTAAGATTTTTAATCTTACTTAGATTTCAGTTTTTGCAGTGCATGTTAATCCAAATGACTAAATATCTTCTCAGGTTTAAAATGATTATTTTTAAGCCAGATTTACGATGTTAACTTCTGGATTGTACCAGCTGAACAATATAAAGTAACAGTTTAGAAAGAATCTAACCATAAAAAAATGTTTTTTATATAGTAAATTATGTCTCCCTTTTATACTTTTATGGTGTTTAATGTATCCCATTTATTAGACCATTTTAATCCCCATGTTTTCCTCAGTTGCTCTGGTGGAGGCATTTACTGTTAGTGATTCTGAACAAATATTTACTCTGAGGAGGAGGACAGAAAGAGGAGCCAAGACGACAGCTCAGACAGCTATCGAAACTCAGTGTGAGAGACTTCAGAAAGGAAATGTCTGCTTCAAGCTGCTGCCTCTTTTTCATGTCAGACAGCTTCTTCTCAGATTCCATATTTCACTGCCCTTGCCCTCCGACGGAATAACTTCTCTTGTTACGCTTCTCTTGTGCTCCCTCACACAAAAACACACACTTTTCCAAAACTTCCTTTCTCCTCCCTGCAGGATCACCTTTTTTTTCCCCTCTCCTTCCCACTCTGTCTGATGCTGCTGCCAACCAGCTCTTCCTCCCGTCTCCTCTACGAATTCTTTCTTCGTCCTTTCCAGCACACCTATACAGCCCGTCCACCAACCCACCACGACTCTGTGCAGATTTTCTACAAACACTGCTGTCTTTCACAACCACTTAACTACGTCACTTCCTCTACCACCATTTACTTGTACAAGCATCTCTCCCTCTTTCTCTCTTTCCTTCTCTCCCTCTCTCAAATGCACACACACATTCACCTTTTGCCCTTCTCATTTCCTCTGTCCCACTCTTGGTTCCCCATTGCTGCAACGCAACAGTAAAAACACACACATACACACAGCCAATCACACTTGTGATGGGCCTCAGGCGCGCCGTGTTATGACAAACACACCTAATAGATAATAGGATGTGTCACACTCAGTCTGGCTCACTCCCTGAATCCATCACACACATATTGGGTACATACATGCCTGGGCAAAGTCACCACTTTAAAGTTATGTTGGAGAACCATAAAACCAGGGACAAACAAAGCTAATGCAGAGGTTAATGCTGGGTGAATATGTAACCCAATGAGTCAGTCTCAGTTGTCACAGGAGTGCTTTTGGCCCTGCTGGCACGCAAAGCGCATGTATCCTGCCAGCTACTAAACCTTCTTTAACTCGGGGGATGATCAAAGAGCGTAGGAAACAGACAAAGTGAAAGAGAGATAGCAAGAACCAACAGAGGATGAGATGCAACAGGGGGGGTAACATATTACCTACAAAGAGGAAAGTCAAGGGCTTAGAAGTGCCAACTTGGCCCCATCGTTAAGTGTCCACTTCCATTTGATTAAAGCAAGACAAAGATGCGCAGTGTGAGAGTATCTGAGCACGTAGGTATGCGTGTGTGTGCTATTTATTAAACCCAATCTTATCATCTCCTCCTCTGCTCTTACTTAAGATAGAGCTACAGCTAGTGGAACACTGGAATAAATAACCCACTCACATGCTGCTCTGGGTATTTTTGTCCTCCTTATTTGACCTCCATGCTTTCCATTCTGTTGACTTATCAAGACATACATCAATGGCTAATTTACTTTTTTAACCAACAGAATGTTTAAAATGATCATTTCATCATAAACACACTAAATGTGTTGAAAGCAGATACACAAGAGTGGAATCAGATTATAACAGGGTCTAAAATTTAATTGAGAGCCTGTCCAATCAGAGAGGAATGCAAATGATAGCTAGCCAGAGGACTAATAATAGGTGTCCTTCCACGGCAGGAATTTGGGGTCAGGAGCAAGGCGGTACAAACATTTACGGAAATATCCCCGATTTGGTGCCAAATCAACGGAGCTGACAACACTTAGAAATAACAAATTTTTCAGCAGCTTTAACAGTGACATTACAAAACCAGAGAAAGCATCAGAAGGAAACAAGGGTAAAGTTTGGGGAAATAAGAATTCAAGTATTTCTTTAATTACAAATATCAATGTAACATAGAATTACTCCAGTCCTGCACAAGGAATCTTACGAAAGAGCATGTTCCCAGTAAAAGGAATGCAGGGTTTTGCCACTAAATTAAATATAGAGTCTCAGTTCCAAGCATGTATCAAGGACACGTCACATGTACGAGTGGACATGTCCAAGGCAACGTTCATTTTTAAACGTGTTTTCACTCCATCCTGCCTGCGTTTGCATATTTAATGCTCCTGAAAGGGATATAAAATATACACATTAACCATGGGGACACTTCCACTTGCATCCAACCCTGAATAAATATATTTAGCTTCCTCATACTGAGAATCACTATTAGGTTCTAACATGAACGACTGAAATCATAGATAAGGAAAGGTGGCGTTATCCACTGGCAGGTGAAGATGGGCAGAGGCAGCTTTGCATATTCATAGATGTTAAATTCTTGAGTATTTTTTCATGATAAAAACTGAAATATGTTGGCCAGTTAAAAATAATTTTTGAGGGGTATATAGCTCCTGGAGAAAGACCTTAAAAACAATAACCAACTTTGATATCAATGAAGGGGTGTAAAAGTACAACTTGTCTTAGTTTTTCACTCTGGAAAATAAAATTCTGCTTGTTCAATTACTGCAACCTGGACCAAAAAGGGAATGTTGACTTTTGTTTTAGAAAGAAATATAGTGTGAGTAAAGATCTGTAACCTTTTTTTTTTTTTTTTGCTGGTTTTGGTGGCAGCATAAGGTTTTCTGCTCTGATCCAGGAACAACAGGCACTTAAATGAACACACTAAAGTCAGGTCCCTATTCACTGCTTGATAAAAGAAATGTATATCAGATATATTTAAGCAAATAAGCTGCTGTGTTTCCAGATTGTGGCAGTTAAAGGCAACATTGCTTGTGGTTCTAATTCAGTAGATAAAAAAAAAAAAAACAAAAAAAAAAAACAAGAGGGGGCACAACTGCGGTAGACATCCACAAGAGGAAAAGGGAGAGAGCACTTCAGGGAAACAACTTTTTTAGGTTGTTTTTATCTGTAAATATCTAAAAAGTAAGTCACATGAGCTTATTATATTTCAGCTCAAAACTAGAGACATCTGGCAAGTCTACTCTTTTTAATGAAGTCAGACATGATTTGCAGTTATTCCCAATCCTCCTAAAGCAGGGCTCACAAACTCAGCGTTAGCCACTGTCCTGCAAGTTTTACACACTTCTCTAATCCAACACACCTGATTTAAATTAAATGGATTCAATAGCTGGTTGTTAAGTTCTGCACAATGATCCATTAATCTGAGACAGGTGTGTTCAAGCAGGGAAGCATCTAAAACCAGCTGGTCAGTGACCTTTGAGTGCCGGAGTTTGAGACCCTTGCTCCTAAGCCGTTTAAGTCCACCTTAAGAAATCAACACCTGAAATGAGCATATAGACTTTATTTCCTGTCATTTCTCAATTTGTTGAGATTCAATGTGCATTTTGTCATTCCCATCTTCTTATTAATAATAACAATAATAATAAGAAAGAAGTAGAAGAAGAAGTAGAAAAAGAAGAAGAAGAAGAAGAAGTAAACAGCTGAGTCAAGCTTAGTCTTTGTTGATCCAGCACTTTAACCCTCGGATGCACAAAATAATTTAAAAAAAACAAAACAATGCCACACTTTTTTTATATGCAATAATTTACTTCTACAAACATGTAGAGAGTTTCTTTGCTGTTATTATTATATGACTTTATATTAATTTTTTTTTATTTTATCCATTCTATAGAAACATTTAAAAATAATATACTGTCATATTTATTTAATATAAAATATTCTATAAAACTGACTTGTATAATTTTCTTTTCCTGTTTATCACAAAGGTAAAGTTAGTAATTACATGTATATGTATATATATGAATTTTTTTATACTATAATGTTGATTCTTCAGTGAGTGGCAGTGTGTTGGGTGACTCTCCTAATGTTCACTGAATTGGCAAAATTGCAAATATACCATCCTAACTTTGAGAATATGCTAGAAAGCAGCCTTTAAATAGGTGTCCACTTTAGTAGACACGATGCATTAAAGATTAACTGGACTAACATCCCTTTCCATGTATATCTGGAAGGAAGTGCTTTTGGGACATTGTGGACTATGGTTCTTGTCCAGTTTTGGTTCGACCAATGGAGTAAGCTGTCATGTAATCATACTTGACAGTTTCTGGCTAAAGTAAGATAACACAAAGACATGAACTCCGGCTTCAAATCCATTACATTTCCATAATGCTGTCCTTCACAGTGACTAGATATGAATGTTTAAAAAATGGCAACGATGATGACTGCAGGTGGTGTAGAAACCTGCTGTTATATTAAGCAGCCAATAGCAACAGGTGGAAAATCTCCAAGGCTGCAAAATGTAATACAACTCTACCCGACGAAGCTGATTTGATGCAAGAAAAATAATACGATTTGAAGTACGCCTGTGTTGATTGTTGTCGTTCAAATCCCCCCAAAAAAATAAAGATTTCAGTTTAAATAAAAAACATCTGGTCACTTGAAATGCACATTGTAGTTATGGAGGTTTTTGGGGCGATTTTAACCTTTATTTAACCAGGTTAAAAATCTCATTGAAATTAAAATCTCTTTTTTAAGGGCGGACTTTTCAAGAGGTCAATTCAATTCAGCTTTATTTGTATAGTCCCACTTTCCAATAATGTCGTCTTAGGGCACTTTGCAGACACATCAAGGACAGCATCTTGTCTTACAATACAGAAAAATAACATTTATCTAAACTGAAAAAAAGTTTGTCTAATGTGTGTTAAGGTTTGAACCATCTCACACAACCAGCCAGTGTCGAGCTGTTTTTCATGGCAGCACGCACAGACACTTAACTCCTGATAAAGCTCTCACTGCCCTGCGTGGTGACGTATGGGGGAGGTCGCAACCCCAATCATCACTGCAGGCTGCCAGCCACACACATTACATTACATCAATATGTACACACAGTCTCTCTCTCTCTCACACACACAAGTCCTGGCTCATATTCACAATATACATTATGTGCGATGAAGCAGAAGGCTACTGAACACAGGCACTTGTGCTCAGGTATGTGAATAACAGAGGTGTGTGGTCTGGTTGTGACACATGCCTCAGGATAGCGGAGGCATCGACAGGCCGTTTCCATGCGAATGCTCAAAAACAACCAGCCTGTGTTAGTGCAGAGGGATAATCCACCAATCAAATATTCTCCGCTGACCTTCAGCTCCTCAGTTTACAGCTGCCTAACCACTTCCTTCAACGCATGGCACGCTTATAAATCAAACATGACCACAGGCTGCATAAATCAGAGGTAAGCGAGGGACAAAGACTGAGATTATTAAGAAAGTTTGAAGGCAGTAAATACAGTGGAACATTTCTCGTTTTGTAGATTATTAGGTGAAATTTCCACACATTCCTACCTGTGAGAAGCACCTGCGGTACTCTTTCTCAGGTCCAGAGCATTTGTACACCTGAGGAGCTTCTCCGCCTCCGTGCCTTCTTGACTCGAGTCCCAGATGCGACGGATGTAGGTTCTGTAATGGATAGACACTGCCTCCAGGTTGGGTTTGAGGACTGAAGCCCGGGTGGTGCTCCCGATCTCTGTGCACAGAGCTGGGGCGATGGAGAGGAGAGGAGAAAGTTGAAGCACCTCCAGGGGAGCGTTGGCGTGAAAATGAAGGTACTGGAGGAGGTGGAGCGGTGACGGAGTTCCAGTCAAATCTTTGGTGGTTACTGAAAACAGACGGCAATGAAGAGCGAGAGAAGGAGTGCCTGGGTGGGACTCTGCTCGACCCGTGATTCGTGTGGCTGTGTGGCGGTCGGTTGACATGTCGGTGTTGGCTGACAGAGGTGGCGGATGTTGGTCTCTCCTCAGCAGCGGGTGCCTCGCTGGTCTCCTCCTCTTTCCGCTTTGTCTCTCTGTTTTCTTCATCACCTTCCCTCTCATCTTCCCCTGTTCTGCTTTGCATTTTGTTGTCTTCATCGACACCTGATACAACTGCATCTTCAGTGCTGTTAACAGTGTGGCGAGCCTGCCGGTTGGGACGATGCAAGGGTAGTGAAAAGGGAACCTTTCCATACCCAAACTGACCTGGACGGATGCTGGAGGACCTGCGAGGACAAAGAAAAGGCAAAGGCAGGCAAACTTCAGAAAGAAAGACTTACGATTGGATGGAGAAAGCAGAAAGGCAGGATGAAGTGATAATAAACAACATGGAGCCAGCAGACTGTGGTGGAGTGGTAGAGTGATGTAGTGCCTCTGACTGACAAAAGCCAGAAATAATGATGTAATAACACAGCAGATAGCAGAGAGGGCAGAACTCCAACGCTCATCATAACAAACCCTCTAAGGCTTAAACATTGTCAGTGCTTTGACAAATGTGACCTGAATGAATCTTCAGCAATCAAAGACGTTGTCTCTAAAGATCACGTCATCCTTGTGTTTCAGGACAAATGTTGTAGCTGTTTATTCCAAACAAATATCTGTTGCTACTGCAAGTCAAGCAAAATTCACTTCCTTTTAATGATGAAGACTTTTTTCATGGGGAAGGGGAAGTCAGGGTGCTGACAAAAGCTCATGCAGAGGCTTACAATCTCTGAACTGAAATATTGGCTATTTTTCATAATCATACTCGCAGCAATTCCTGATAAAAACCATATATAGATAGTAAATTTCTCCTGAAAAATGTTTGACATTTATGTCCTGAAATGTTTGTTATAAAACAGAAAACATACAAGAAGATAGTTATGTAGTTTTTCTCTTCATTCGTTGCCCATTAAACCTGAATATAATAACTGTAAATGCCTTAAAATGTTAGAGTCCACAGTTTTGACTGAAAGGATTTAGACAGAAAGGATGTTATCACGATATATTCTACACCACAGCATTATTTGAAAATAGTAGCATTAACACTTGTTACCCTCATAACTTAGGAACTATCTCTATGTTTGAATTTATAATATTTTCCTTACAGAGAATAATCTGCAACAGGCTGCTTGTATTGCACTGCATTTGACAGTGTTACAATGTTATAAGTGCTTAACAGAAAGTGATGAGGCGAGTAACAAAAGGTTAGAAAAATGCTGTCAGGACTGCAGTAATGAAAAATGGCTGATAAACATCAGGCATTCTTAAAAGCTTTCAAAAGGCAGAACGTTTTTGGAAAGGGTTTGAAAGTAGCTGGAGACATAGCCCCAATCCGAACGGTTCTACCTTTCTGCTTTACAGACAATATGTGCCCTTTGTATTTTATGGATCAAGGAGAGATGATCATCTAACAGTCCAAAGGACTCTTACCACTACAGATGATGGGCTAGATGAACATCCAAAAAGAAAGTCTGGAAATGAGCTCGAGTTTACCTGAGTTCAAAGGCCAATACATTTTATATGTTGAGGGCTCTCAAACAAAATACCTGATCCTTAAATAAGCTGCTGTGACCTGAAAGTAGTTAAGTGGGTGATATTTACAGTCTGAGATGTATTTAGGATCAATAACACTTAAGTCTTTAAAGGTGAAAGTAAAATGTTCAAATCGATATGAAAAGTAGAAGGAAGGCAGGCTGGGATGTGAATAGAAGCGTGATGTTTTACTACCGAGTCGCCATAATGACTTTATTTGTTGCATATCAGAACTGACTGATAACTGATTAGAAGTACTCAAGTCAATTGATCATAAATATTACAGTATTACAATATGATGGCAAAGATTGGAGCTGATAGAACAAACCAACCAGAACAAATGTGCACTAATCATAGCTGAATTTAAAGGCAATTGGGTACCCATCCAAAATTTAAATTATAATGTCCAAAAGGCAAGCTGATGTTCAAATATAGTTCTGATACATTTCAGTGAAAACAGGTTGAAAGTGTTGCCTTAAACCAGCTGAAATCTATGTTTTTTTTTCATCCCACTGTCTTTTTCTTTTCCCCATCCTTTATTTAGTTAACTGGTGACATCCCTGATGGATGTGGTTTATTGGTGTTACACTCATCAGTGATGATCTGAGCAGATAAGCACTGCTTTTCTATCTGGTCTTTGACTAAATGAATTTAGTGTGTTTTCACGTTCTTCAATCTGACTTACCGTCTCGATGGCAGACCCTCCCGACTGGAAGAAACAGAACGTCTGCTTCCGACTCCTCCTGATCTTGTTGCTCCTGGACTGGTTGGCCTCCTGATGACCCGCCCTGGCTGGTTATAGCCTTGTGACTGCGTGTGGTAAGGCGGTCGGTAGGCAGACACAGGACCCTGATTGGGTGGGGAGACTTGTGGATGGTAAAAAGAAGGCGAGCGATTGGTTTGTCCAGGAACAGGAGGTCCTTGTCCCCCAGCAGGAATATTCTGATACAAAGACAATCCTGGGTTATTGTTGCTGGAGACTGATGGAGGGTGATAAGACGGGTGTTGCCCAGGGTAACGATGAGAGTAGTAAGGGTTCACAGATGAGATAACAGGACCCTGGACACCCCCAGGCAGATAACCTGCCCAGTTAGGAGGGGAGAGGGAGATGGGAGGTGTATGAGGATGCGGAGGGGGTAAACACTTCCTGCTCCTCTGTGAGATACCCACGCCACAAGTCTGAGAGCATTCTGACCACTCCCCCCACACAGACCACACCCCCTCAACAGGATCCGCCTCAAATGTCTGTCGGGAAATTCGGCTAGCCACCTAGCAGAGAAACGGATGGAAACAGGAAATTAATGATCCAAATATTACAGTATAATCATTACCTACAGCTGAGGGGACTTCTAACTTTAAAACACTATTTAATAACAAGGAAAGTTGAGGAACCACTGATTTAATCACCTTTCTTCAAGAGTCACACACACGTTTCATTCTTCAAATTTCTGAGCTTCACATTCTTCTTTGTTCCAGATGAAAAAAACAGAAGAAAATCTTAATAAAGCTACAAGAGCTTCATAAAAACTGCCCTAACGTTGTGCTGTACCAGTGACTGCTGCCCAAAGTAAAAACAATGAAAACTGCAAGTCTTAGCAACATTTTAACGAAGAACTTAACCCAGTAAAAACAGGCTGCAACTCCAAAATCCTAAAACTCTGCAGGGACTTATTTCTCCACAGTGCACTGATGAGCTGCAGTCTGAGTTTCCTTCCTCAGAGGCCAAAGTATAAATCCTGAACCCTTCATACTTCAGTCTGGCTTAAGAGACTCAGTCACCTGCCAGCAGCATCAGAGCAGCTGGATATTTTCACCAGAGTTGGTGTCAAAATTACACAGCACAGAAACTAAAAGATCACAGCTGATCTGACTGTACATTTGTTTGTTTAAATGAGCATCAATGAGGGTGCCAGCTGAAGCTTTGATGTGCTCCTCTGTGGTTGTGGATAAATGTTTCTCCTCTCATTTCATAACTGAATCTACTGGCCTGGTTGGCAGAGCAGCAAAGCAGGGAGGCTGAACAAAAGTTTCCATTGAGAAAGAACCAAAACATAAATGTGTGCTCCATTTCTCTCCCATCTCTCTGCAAGAATGTAAATGTGTGTGTGTGTGTGTGTGTGTGTGTGTGTGTGTGTGTGTGTGTGTGTGTGTGTGTGTGTGTGTGTGCATGGGCAAATAAACCTACATCCCAAACTGTTTGTGGGAGGCCAGGTGTAAGAGGCAAAGTTGTGTTTTTCTGCATGTGCCTGTCCGCTCAGAGGCAGTGCTGTTCAATTTGTCACCACATTAAAAGTGTTCCTGCAAGTGCCGGGGATAAGACGGTGGGAGGGTGGGAGAAAAGGAAAGGGAAAGGGTGAGAAAAGCGGGGTTGTGGGGTTGAGTGTGTGCTTGTGAAGAGGGAAGGTGTGCTGCACTGTGTAATGAGTGCCATCAAACACACAGCTGCCACATAACTGGGGCCATTAATGAGCTGCGAGCAGTGACCCCGCAGAAGCCGCCGCTGACCTCTGGAGCTACTGGGTAAACTCCTGCAACACTGTTACCACCAGAGCTGCACCGGTCAGAAGTGCTGCTGTGACCTCAAGGTTCCCTCTTCAAATATTTTTTTTTTTCAGGAAAGACATCATTGTAGTACAACAGTCTGTTTTAAACACACACACTGCAATGAAAGTGTAAATACAAGATGCTAATTAAGGTTTTTTGTTCTCTATTTCTGTACATTTTTACTTTACAACCAAACATTGCGTGCACAATTTCATCTATTGATGCAGAGAACATCAGGTCTGTCATGCAGAGGAATGAAATAAAAAGGACCGAACGCATACAGGTTGGTTCAGCTGACTGCAGTCGGACATGGCAGTCAACTCAAACGATGTGAAACAAAGACATGAAAACCAGCTTGCAGCGTATAAGCTCCCAGAGAAATCCTTCAAATCTTAGTGATTTTATATATCTTTTAGATAAGCTAAAGGATAACACATTCCTGTTCTGAGGCCATACCGACTTGAATCCTGGGATAAAACTTAGACCTTTACATAAAATGAGTCAAATGCTGCAGAGGGACTGTCAACGCAGGGTCGCCCAGCTTAAGAAAGTTCACTCAGACTATACCTCACTGCAATACAGCACAATGCTGTCTGGCCAGGCTAATCCAATTAAATAATATCCGTGGATTGGTAAGTTTTGAAGCCTGATAAGCTTGTAACTGTTGCACACTTTGGTCTGAACTCCTACTTTGCTATCAGTAAAATTTATTATAAAGCTAAAAGCTTCATTAGAAGACAAATATGTACATTGTTTTATGGATGCTTGCCTTATTTTTAAAGTTGTAAATGGACTTGCTCCTCCTCCCTTAATGGATTTTATAGGTAAAAAACCTAGTGATCGGCCAAATACCAGAGCATCGACCAGAGGAGACTGTAACGTACAGCGGCGTTTGGTCAAATGGTGGGGTCAATCAGAGGCTCACAAACCTGGAACACACTGCCAGCCCATGTCAGCCTTTAAAATAGCTCTGAAACACTGGCTGAAAACCAACCAAGCATGCTCACACTAGGTTTTTTTTTTTTTCTTGGGGCCTCTTAAACTCTGTGAGATTTGTCTATTGTTGTCTATTGTTATGATGTAATGTCTGTATTGTTTTTTTGTTTTCTTGTGTTGGGACTACGTGTTATCTGTCCTTTCCTGCCTTAGGACTACGGATGTAAATTAGCTTTGTGCTAACTCCGGCATATTTACATTGAAGCTTTTGCCGATGTGTTGATGAATATGCATTGTCCTAATTTAAATAAATAAATAAATAAATAAATAAAATAAAATTGTATATTCCAAGTCCTCAGCTATTTTCTTTGTGAACCACATTCCCTTGCAGCTGCAGTGTAAGGATGTGGCAGACACAAAAGGAGGAATTCCCACCTAAAAAGAAGAGTAAGTCTGTCTGGGACTGATGAAGGCTCAGAGGCAGGAGGATACTTTTTTTTAGCATCCACGCTCTCTTTCAGTGTGCGTTTGGCCATGCGAGTGATGCTGGGAAAATGTGAAGCTGTCCTCTTGACTGCAGCCACCTTTTCACCTCTCTATTGTGACACTGCTATCTGTTGACCTAGCTTCATGATACAATGACTCACCTTCCTTTTGGCAGCCTCGGTCATGGAGGTCGTAACCACCACGAAGCCCCACAGCACATAGAGCCTAGAGGGATGCAGAGCAAAGGGTGAAAGATGTTGCAGACATGAAGGATTTCGAATGGCAGGAGGCTGAACAAGGTTATTTACAAAGCATGCGGATATTCCATGACCTAACCTGAAATTGCTGCTGTATAATGTCCAAACTCACACAGACTTCCTTTATTTTAAAAGCATACTCTCCTGAACTTTTCCCTTCATTTTAAAGCACAAGTGCTCATGTTCCAATGACCTAAGCAGGCTACTCAGACCTGCACAAAAGTGTCTTTTAACCCTGACGTTTCAGGTGAAACATCTCAATCAACTTGGAAAATCCTATAGGTCCTAACCATCACGTGAGATTAAACAGCAAGCATGTTTTCAGTCAACAAGCCTCTCCCTGAGACGGAACACACCCTGAGGATGTGGTTAACACACACATCTACACACAACAGCCACACACATCTAAAATAATTGTTCTGATGAACGCTTGCTCCTTTTTACTTTATAAATGTTGTGGGTTTTAAGTTTAAATACAATCATGGGGAGAGTACTGGATCAGTGAGGAAAAATATTTTTTAAAGTTCTGAAAGTCAAATAAATGCACTTGTTTAAAAGAGAGACAGCGGGTCTACAAATAGGACTAAAACCCTCAATAAAATCGAGACAAGTGCGCTGGAAACAAGTGTAACACTGTCTCCCAACCTGCCAAGAAATTAGCCTGAACATGATACTGAGAGAGTCGCTCAGATGGACATTGCAGCGCTCACCACGAGAACCAAACCATCACCGCAGTCACCAGTCCGCAAGCCACATGTAGGCAGAGTAATTGGTCCCCTTTTCCCAGTGTGGTGCACCGCCGCGGTCTCTGGAAGCCTCCCCACTCCAAGCTACACAATTACCCCCGAAAAACACAGACAAAGGTCCCGCACAGCCCGACACAACAGAGCCGCTCAGGCCGAAGTAACGACCCCCTACCCGGCTCCACGTTTCTTCGGCCGCTACTGTGGCACATTGTAGAATAAACTCAGAGCCGCAGGGAAAGGGAGAGGGAGAGGTTTACATCAGAGGGAAACCTCACAAAAAAAATCCACCCTGAAGGGAAAGAGGGAACTCTAAACAAAAACTGACGCCTGTGGGCAAATTCCTGTCATGTATATCCTGCAGATCTCCCAACGCGCAACAAGTAGGAGCCGTGCGTAAAACCAAACCGTTCGCAAGAAAAACAAAACAACATCATAAAAATCTCTACCACAGACAAAACGAAGGAGGATGCAAACCACCATGTGGCGAAGGTAGCAGCTGGACAAGCCGAAGTTTTACCTGAAAAAAGAACCGCGCTGCATGCTCCAGGAGTCGCTGCAAACTTCTGACCCACGAATATTGATTATCGCTCCAGTTTAGCAATCCGTTCCAGTCCTGAAAGACATGTGATGAAGTTGTGCGAGGCTTTCTCTGCTCTCACTCTTTCTGTCCCCTTCCTTCTGTCACAGTCACTCCCCGTGATTTCTGCAATGTGGGAAGGGTTCCGTTTTTTCCTCTCTTTCAGTTTACACTGTTCACTCGACAACTTTGTGGGTGCTTGGTGTGACGCCCGACAGCCAGGGGGCCACAGAAAAACAGAGAGAAAAGGAGTGGGGAGACAGGAGGCAGAAAATGGACAGATTACACAACTCTCTCCGCGCGTTCCCTCTCACTTTAACACGCACAAACTATACACTCCCTCTCTCAAACACGCGCAAACTGGGTCCTGACTAAGCGATAATAACTCTCAGCCGATTTAGTTGCACAATCGAACACAATAATGCTCCATTGTGCTTGGTCACACTGATCAGGAGTAATGATTACTCTTCTACAGAAAAAGACAAGAGCTGGCAGCATCTGTTGTAGAGGAACTTTGTTGGTGGACTACAAAGTCTTGAGTTTAATATATCTATAGCTTTCAAAGTATAAATAACTATCTACTGCGCAAGGATGAAATACTGCCTTGCTGATGTCTTGGTGGAAAAAAAGAAAGAAAATATATTTCTACATGATACAAACATGCCTGTGTTTTCTCGTAACTGTTTAATCACATTTAAAGAAACCAGACATGCTTTACCAATTTAGAGCTCAGATAAGTGCACCCAGGAGACAAGCTACTTCTGAGCTTCTAAGTCTGAATTACAAATCTCTGTGTGTATCTGTGTGTGTGTGTGTGTGTGTGTGTGTGTGTTTGTGGGTTGTGAACTCTTCTCAGCTTTGTTCTGAAGCAGATGTGAAAACTGCTTGATGCCAGCTTTGTTACACTGTGTTTAGATTGCAATCCACCCAACTTTACAGCCAGTCAGTTTTCTAAAACAGAAGCATGCAGGCCAAACCCCCACAGGGGACAGTGGAGGGGGTGTAAGGTGACACTGAGGTGATGCAGAGGGGGACAAAAAAGAAATAAAGAAAATCTTCTGTAAAATGAGAAGTTTCTTAGGAGGGTGATGTGCAGGAAGCACTTCTCTTGTGATGTTTCAAGCAATTCAATCTCATGTTAAAACCTTTCCATGGCTTGAAAATACCATAAGGCCATGTACAGGATGTAAACGACGAATAAAGAAATCATTCCTTATCTAGTTTGTTACAAAGTTATTGCACAAAGAAGGACTGTTATTTGTCTGCTGTCTATTTGAGGCTGGCAAATTAGATAGGACTACAAAAGAACTTTTTCTTCATGTCATATGGTTCAAACAGGAAATAATCTGGAGCACATAAACACGAACAGAAAAAACAAAACAAAACTGATGTTCCTGCAAAATTATGCGTTAAGTGGGAGTTAGGAGTATCTTTAATTTGTTGGGGTTTTTTTTAAGAGGACCAAAAACATTGAAATGATTTAAACAGATTATCTGCGAGCCACTTCTATTAAATATCCGTGCTGCTCTCTGCTTCTGGTTTGCACTCATTTTCAGAGTCTTAAGTCCCTTGAGGACTAGAAATAGTTGCATGACACATTAATAAAAACCATCAACCTCATCACAATGAAAACAGAGAGGGGGTGAGAGCTTAGAAGAACACAGGCAGGAAAGGAGGAGCTTTTTGTCAAGTCAAACTCAAGGCAGCATGTATGAGGACAGCAAAAGAGAAGCAGACTGTAAGGAGGAGAAAGTGAGAAAAGGAAAAAAAACCACAAAACCTTGCTTTCAGTCAAAAAATAGAAAGGCTGTGTAAAGTAAAAAAAAATCTGAGCAGAACATTTCATATATAATGAGGTTATCTGGCAGGTCAGTGGCACGATTAGGAATAAAAAAGGCATCAAAGTCACGCTTCAGAAGTAAAAAAATAAGGAGGGTTTCAGTAAGTATAAAGAACCCAGTAAAAAAAAGGGTGAAAACCAATAAAAACAAAAAAGAAAGAAAAGAAACGGATACAAAATCTGATACAGAAGCGCCATCATCGTTTCCCAACCTGAGCTCTCTGAAAATAGACTGCAGATAAACAGAAAACTGCCCTGTGATCTGATTATTAAAACTAGAAGTCATGGGAAACTCAAGGTCAACATCAGTGACAGTATGGGGCTGTACTAATACTTATGTCACTGTTAGCTGTCTCATCTGTGACAACACCCATAAAGTTGAGTAATACATCCATGTACTTCCATCAAGTCAACATTGTTTACAAGAAAAACGTTGCTGGAGCACATCTAACCATATTCTGCATGCATATGGCATACAAAGAGCCAAAGCGTCCAGATGCGAGACTGGCCTGCACTCATAGTCCAGATGTATCACTTTTCAAAATGCTTGATGCCTTTTTAAAGAAAATACAACAAGCCCTGAATTGTTGATAACAAAGTCTTTCTTTTCCAAAGACGCCAAAATCCATCACAACACGTCCACAGTTGGTAAGAAACAATTCTCTCACTTGTAATAACATTTCCCACCCTGCAATGCAGAGGCGACATGGTGGAAATGTGAGAGAAACCAACAAGTGGAAAGGCAGGCGTGTTTGCAGGGAGTCATGGTTGAGCACATATTAACACACCCTGGTCTTGAGATGTCCCAGGGCCAGGCTGCTGCTTTTCTTGGACAAGCATCCTACAATATGACCACAGTGATGGTGACGGAGATTATTGACTTCAAAGCCAACAACTGAAGACTAAACCACATTACACAGGGGGACTTAAGATTTGATCTGGCCAAAGAAGAAAGTTAATGTAAAAAGGCGTAGCAATAATAATGAGAGCAAATTCCAGAAGCTAAATATGTACGGACACATATGCAGTAGCTTTTGGTGTGTGTGTGTGTGTGTGTGTGTGTGTGTGTGTGTGTGTGTGTGTGTGTGTGTGTGTGTTTTGTGTGTGATTAGGGAAATGGATATCGCTGGACTTCTAAGCACTGTGTCTATCAGTAACTACAATTAGCCAGAGGTCATTGCCATGGCCACCAGTGGTCCGTGACTGTTTCTGCTGCCTCCCTCCCCGTTTCTCTCTATCCATTTCCCTCTCCTCCCTCTCTCCTTAGATCTTTGAGAAGAAACAACTTATGTGTTGGTCTGTCGACAAGCACCAACAACCACAGGACCCTGATTAGCTAAATGTCTGTCTCAACTAGTCAACACACATGTGTTGTGTGTTTGGTAATGTGTCTGGGGAGGTCTATATGTAGCATCAGATTTGTTATTTCTCGGCTGGTTGATCTGAGTAATAGCACTGCAGATCAGAGTGGTGGTGCCCTGTGGGAGTGATAAATCATTCAAAAAACCTTTTGCATGTATGCACAAATCCTGCCTCCAGAAAACACACACACACCCCAGCCTTAGGCTGGGAGAGTTTTGCTGTTAAAGTTAATGAGGCATTGAAGCTTCTTCAGACCAACTAAGGAGTCAAAGTTGGACCTCTTGAAGGCTGTTAAAGGTCTAGAAGAAGTGTGGAGAACAGGGTATAGGTCTGTCCTGGTCCTGGACATGTAGCACTATTTTCAAACTGACAGAGAAAAGATTTAAAGCTGAAACACGTTCCAACAAAGACATACCTTTACACAGTAAAGCAGAGGAAGAGATGTCTTCATTTTGATTTGTAAGGTTATGAGTTGGTTGGACCACAACTGTGGCTGAAACTGTAAAGCCAATTCAAATCAAGCTCATTTATAAGCATGTTTAAAGCCACAGACATTGGCCAAAGAGCTGCACAATTCAAAAACAAGAGTACAGAAAAAAAAACAGTTATAGAAAATTACCAGACACCATCACAAAGGCCTACATGTCAAAAACTCAATCAGACTTAAAAGTCACAGAATAGAAAAAAGTTTTTTAATTAGTTTTAAAAATGTCCGCTGTTGGAGAGGTCCTGATGTGGAGGGGAAGACGGAGCCACAGTTTGGGGGCCAACAACAGAAAAAGCTCTGTCATCCATGTGTTTCAGTAGCTTTTTAGTGTGGGCTTCAATGCACTCAGTTGTAGTGCCTGGAAGGTGTGTTTTAGTAACGGTAAACACCATTTTAGCCTTCCACAACATTTCGTTTGGGTTGACACCATTCCAAAACATCAATTTCCAACTTTATAAACATGGTTTAGTTTGCTGGATTAGCTGAGCGGATACAGATGGCTGTATTGCTTCATGACTCACCTTAATTCAGTTCAAGAATACTGAATCAGTCCTGATGTTTTCCTATAGAATTCACTTTTTTTTTTTTTTTTTTTTTTTTTTTACATAGATTACATTGTTCTGGAAAACAATTTAGGCACAAATGCTGGAGTTTTGACTAAACCACAATCCTACCACTGCAATGTTTCACAGATGGAAAAATATTCTCATGGATCACTGTTACTTACTTACAAACACCACAGAGTCTAAGAGGATTCAGGCATCAAAACCATTGTTGACAGTCATAGAATTGCAATACGTTTCCTTTTGTAATTTAATGTTGACCAAATAGTAAAATAACTGTTATAAAACAGTATTTCATTTTTTGAAAAATAGTATATTGTACTATTTCTACTTGATCTTACATTTTTGTTGATTTCAGCTGTGCAGAAAAGACAAAATTGAAATCATGCATTGGTTTGTTCAGACACCATATTTTATTCCAAGTTGCTCTGAGGGTGTCGACAGACCCTCAGTTCCACCTTCAGGATAGTGTTTCATTGTAGGATCAGCCTCCAAAGTAATATCTAATTTCATTTCTAATTTCAAACCAAATTTGAAAGATTATTAAAGGTCTTACAATTTGTCATTGCAAAGACTTCTTTCCTTGCAGACTTTCTGGACTTCAGTTTACTCTTTTACTGGACTGAATTTACTGCCTTCTGCTCTCAGAAAAGCACTGCAACCTTTTACACATTGTGGGCAGATTCCAGTGATAATTTTTTTTAGGTGACTGGTAAAGTTAAATGCTCTTTAACACAATTTACACACTGAGTTGGGCATTGCTTTCTGCCCCTTAGTTGTGCCTGTATCTTTCCAAAGACATCGGCCAGAACTCATCGATGCTGCAACACTTCTTTTTTTTTTCTTTTTTCTTTTTTTTCAGAGAGCTTCACATTTTAGAACGTTCCTTTTTTGTCCTCATGCATCCACAGATGTCTCATCCCGGTGATCATTAGCAAGCTGCAGGCCAGGAGCTATGTTCTTTTTGGAGACCAGGCATGTTCTCTTATTCTCAATGATGTTGTCCAATTTTCCTGATAGTAGACTCTTGAACATTAACATAATGATAAACATGCCTTTACTTTAAAGTAATATTCCAATCGGTCTGCAATAGACTGATGACCTGTCCAGCATGTACCCTCCCCTTGCTTAGTAGCCACTGGGATAGACTCCAGTCTCCCCACAACCCTGAACTGGAATAAGTAGGTATAGAAAATGGATAGATAGATGATGTAACGGCCCTGATGAATGCTTCTGATCAGGAGTGTCCAATATTGATCCTTAAGGGTTGCTGTCCTGGAGGTTTTTGATGTGTCCCTGTTCCAACACACCTGGCTTCCATTAAATGGATCCAACAGCCAACGAAGTTCTGCAAAATGACAGATTTATTAGAGTCAGGTGTGTTGGAGCAGGAATACAAGGAAAACCTGCTAGATTGTGCCCCTCACAGACCGGATCAGGACATCACTGCTTCTGATATTCAGTCAACCTCAAACCTTATGATATCCCTCACATTAGTAATGCTGTAATACAGGTGCTCTGCAGGGTTGTGGCAGGAGATATTATAAAGAGAAAAACAAGTGCAGCTGAACAAGACATCTGTAATTCAATCTTTTGGTGAGGTGGTGAAAGAGCGTCATTTATGCCATTTGAAAAAATGAATTTGATTAGACACTTAAAGCTGAACTCTGGAATACTTTGGACTACAATGAGTTCATTCAGCATATTCCAGCAAAGGCTTCGTCAAATTTTAATGACAAAAACTAATAAAACAAACAGCTTAGGGAACAGCATCAACAAAGGTTGTTTACTTCTTTGCAATGCTTCAGGTGTCCAGCATACACTTGGCTATTATTGTAATAACTTTAGTCATATGTAGTTGGAAGCTGAGGTGCTAGAAATCACAAGACCCAGACTGAGATTTGATATCAGCAGCTTCTTCATTTTAAAACCATCAGATCTGTATTCAGCACAAAAAAAGAGAGATTTTATAACATATGTTTCCTCTTAAAGCAATTTTTGACAGTTGATCACCCCTTGGATGAGTGATACGGGTCTTTTGTTGCCTTCTCCTTGCCTGTATTAGTCTTGTATTAATTTGACTTCAACAAACATGCAAGGTCAACCTTTAATAAATATTTATTTTCCAAATGAAACGTGACCCTGCTCACACCCAACAAAAATCTGATAAAAACACATTTCCTTTTAAACTTTGTATTCCAACAAGTTTTCTGTAGTGACTTTTTAGGACTTGTGTGAAACATCTACTGGTGTTTTATACATTTTTAGTCAACAGTGTGGTTATTCAAAGGGAAAAAATAATGCAAGCATCATTCTCTGCACTGTTTTTGTCCTCATATCCATAAAGGATTTCAGCAGTAGTGTCATTCTAAAACTACAGCTCACATTAAAGTGAAGGTGTGCACAGAGAACAAAAGAATTTGTTTAAAACAATCTGCAGATATACATATATATATATATATATATATATATATATATATATATATATATATATATATATATATATATATATATATATAAAAAGAAAAACAGATCAAAGCCAAAAAGAAAAAGGTCTTTTCAGGTTATAGTTGGAAAAAGTCCATTTTGGATCATTTCCTTGTCTCTGTGCTCTACTGTAGCCGGCTGCTGCACATATGAAGATCATACAAAAATATGTTGGCACATACCAACATGAGAGCCTCCACACATCGCCTGTGCATGTTTTCGGGTCAAAAAGATTAAAAAAAGGATGTTCCAGGCTCATTGCGGCAACATGTGGCTGAATATCCAATGCACTAAGGTGAGATATAATTATGTATGTGAAACCTAAACTGGCTTGGGACAAACTAGTTTATGGATTCAACTCTGTGAGGGCAGCTGGGAAGAGGAGGAGGAGAAGCCTGACCTAAAAGTGCTGAAAGCCTGAGAAGCTTCGAGCAAAAACAGAAAAAGAGCGAGACTGACAGACATGGACACAAAAGGGGTGAAAAGAAAGGCAGCTGCAGAAAGGGGATAAAAGGGGATGTGAGAGAAAGAGGTAATGGCAGATTAGAGGGGGGACAGAGCAAGTGTAAAAGAGAGTGAAAGAGAAGGAGTGCAGGAAGGGGGGAGCGATTTGTCTGGCTCAGATGGAGTCAATATTTGCTCCATTCCACCAGTCCTGTGCCAGGGTGCAGATCAAAGCTGGGTATGTGTGTTCTGGATGAAGCACAGAGAGCTGGGGAAGAAACTGTCCAGCATCTTAACAGTCTGGTATGGATATGACTGGCAGAGCCAAGACTGATACAGTTTCACCAACAGTGTTTCAGCTTGTGCATAATTTCTAAAAATTGGACGGTACAGGTCCTCCATAAGTGGAAAGATTATTGCTAAGAAAATAAAACTATGAAGGGTAACAGGGAGGTGAACAAACTGTCATCTCAGCTTCAGACACTGAGGTTTTGTCAGAACTCTGATGCTGATGAAAACAAGGTGTTCCATGTGGGTGCCCTGATGTGGCTGCTGGAGTACAATTAGACAGTACATCAATATTTTGAGGAGACATTGTTTGTTAATCCGACCATCATAAATATTTTGGAAGTTAAATGATGTGAGAGTTTGTTTGATCTTTCTTTGCCCTTGTGACTTTCCTTTTGTTAGCGGCCTGAAATGGACGTCAAAAATACATGTTTCAGTTCAGACATCTCAGTTTCCTGGTTAGGTTTAGGCACTAAAACTCACAGTAATGTTTAATTTCTGTGTATATGCAGATTGTTTGCAAGTCCGCCCGTTCATTCCCCCAAATTTCTGAAATTGTGCAAATGATTGCCTTTTTTTTCCACGTTTGCCTCAATTGCATTGCCAATTTGAACTGTTAAGTTGGATATACAAAATACAGCAAAAAAGATGGATTAGAAATAAGTGAATATTCAAACAAAATGTTAGCTTGATAGTAAAAAAGTTAAATTATCTGGAAAGGATGTGTCATAATGGCACACAGCTTCACTACACTCACCTAGAGTGTTGAATCCGAAGGGGGAAGATTCCTTCTGCATCGATTTCTAAGCCAAAAGGTCCTAACAAAACTGTGGTATGTGACGCCGTCGCAGTGAAAATGGGCTGAAATAAAAGGGTCAATAGGTGGAACACCCTAATGAGGACATCACTGGCGAGACAAGAACTTGAGAGGGGTCAGCTCAGTTGGGTCTTAATTGGCTGAGGAAACTACTGAAAAAACCTTGTTCCAATTATTCACACAAAGAGCAATTGTTCATTCAGCAATTGTTCACACATATACTCATAACAACAACAAACATCAGAAGTGACGTTTGTTTCAATTAGCACTTATGGTATGGCATACTGTAGCAGAGCCTGATAGAGCCAAGTGCTGCTGCGTAACAGCTTATGTTTAAGGTCGGTCAAATATTGATCCTGCTGTTGCACCATCGTTTCAGTAATTCTTGGAGTTACCATTCATAGAAATCTAGAAAATTAAAAGAGATCTTATTTCCCTTTTAGTTTTGTTTCCCATTTTTACGTATGCTGTGGTATCAGTAAGTTGTGAAATGGAGTCTCTGCGAGTCTGACTTGTTTGTCCAGGACATTTGTTTGTCCATCTCTGAGATCTGGAAACTTTGGAGTCAGAAATGACACAATGAATCAGCTGAAACCATTGAACAAGGACATTCAAGAAGTTTTTATATCATTAACTTTAAGATTTTTTTTATTCAGTTATATTTAATTTCCATGGGATTCATCTTGTCTTTATCTTTTTTTTTTTTTTTTTTTTTTTTTTAAAGGTGTCCAAGTCCTGTTTTTATTGAATTCTTTTTAAATGAATAATGTGTTTTATTCAGCGGAGGACATTCTGTAAGTTTGCCCGCGCCCCGTTTCACATGACGGGAACTCATATGCACTAAGACGGTCAGACCAGCTGCCAAAACACAGAACGCAGACCACCGTTAATCTGATTACAAAGTATGCTAAGTGAGAATGACTTCTTTCTCTGGTAAGGATGCCATTATGATGACCTTTCTTCTTTACCTGCCAGGGACTACAGATGTAGGTTGTTGCCGCCTTTTGGCTAATTCTGGCATATTTACATGTACTATGTACATCAATATGCATTGTCCCTTTAAATTAGTGAATAAATAAATAAATAAGTAAATAAATACATAGTAATTTGCAATAATTATCTAAACATAACAAGTGTGATAATCTCTGAGTTAGTAAAATTCAGCCAATGCAAATGTTAAAAAAAAAAAACAGCAGGTCCTTGAATGGCCTTGTGCAGCTGGCCTCAAAAACAAGACGGTTTCCACAGACTGCCATGTTAAAATCCCCACATTTAGTGTAAAAACAAACATGTTCACAGTTGGTCCAAACAGGAGTCAGAGGTTTGATCACTAGATTCTTTTGTCTATAGACCTTGGACAAGATACAACATTCCTAATCGCCTCCAGTCACTGGTGTGCAGGACATGCGGACAGGATAGAAAAATGTGCTGTATGTATATGATTATAAAGTTGTTTTTTTTTTACCTTTACATGTAAGACTTGAGCTAAAGCTGAACTTGGTAATTTTGCAATCATGTCGCACCGTTTTGCTCTCCCTTGTTAGGCTCTGAAAATCCAAGTCAGTAACAGAAATATGTAGTGTATATGTTAACTATTTCAAATTTTTAGAAACACTACTTAGGTGTAAATATCTTAAGAAATATAGGATTTAGAAAAAAATAATGAAATAATTCAAGAATTTTCTACAAAGTATATTTTAAAAAAGCCTTATTAATCTAAAATGTGTCAAAAGTTGTTAGCTTATTCTGCTGCTGCTTCAACAGACACAGGACATGAAGCGCCGTGAACCCCAACCGACCGTTGTGTAGAGGGGCCCAGATCTCTACACAACAGAGACTCAAGACTGGTTAATAATGTTAGACTGTGAGAGAGGCCCCTGCCATGATGCTGCCCGCTGAATAATGTATAATCTCACACAAATGAGCATTAAATTGAATTACAATGTAGCAAATGATAGAGGTGAATTTTGGAATTTGGGGGCCAGGGGCAGCTAGAGCTGTCGTCCTAATGAAAAAACAAGTGGGGCCCCCTATCACGTTATAATGTGATCATTTATTGTAAAAACGTGAAACTAACACATTATAACGTAAGTTTTATTGTAAAAACGTAAAACCACTTCAATACAGCTGTAAGATGATGCAGTTTGTTTTCATAGTGATTCCCACGCTGGTCAAGTTGATCAGTCAAAAGGACCGGACTCATTCTTCCTTCTGTACAGACCCATACTTTTTAAAATGGCTCTCAAAGTACACATACTTATTACATTATCATCCAAAGTTTCCAAAGCAGCTAAATTTCACCATGTCTCAACCCAAGTCCAAGTATGAAGTCAAACTTCATGAAGTCCTGTAAATGAGCCAGTTGTGATCGCCTAGCCACACCCCGCACACAGTTTCATCATCTAAAGTCAAAAATGCCCAAATTCACGCTCTCATACATATCATGATATAATGTGATATGTTTCACGTTTTTATAATAAAACTATCACGTTATGACGTGATAAGGCCCCAACTTTTTAATAAATTTTTGTTTTATTAGGATGACAGATCTACGCTTCCGTAGCCGTCAGCTCTCTTTGACGGGATTCTTATTAAAAGGAGGTCTGTGAAACTTGTGTCATGGGGTAGACTCTCACAGATCTTGAGTGAGGCATCAGAGCAGACAGTTTGAGAACGGTACATTTTATGCATCCAGTCAATTTGATGCTTCAGTTTGTGACATGATGTTCATTATTGAACAGTTTAAGTTTGTAACCTGATGACTTATGTCCTGATTTATATACTGTATTACACATGCAGACATAAGGCGAGGTACTACTTCCAAAAAGACTCCTTTGATTCACATTTACATCAAAGTTTGTCGATATTTTTTAAGCTCTAATACTGGAGTAATGGGATAAGATGCTACTGCTCTTTTTAGTAAATCATTGAAGCAAATACAAATGCCAGATTTATATAATTATAATAATCTAACACACACAAGCAGTCCTACCTATATCACGGTCAAAAGGAAATATGGAACAAGTGTTATGATAAAACCTTGCTGCAAATCAAGGATGCTCTGAACCACATCAACATTAAAGGTTTATCCTCCCCTCCTTCATCTATGTGAAGTGCCTGGTCTGTTTCTCCCTCTGCAGGTTTAAGTTTCCATTGAAAACACACCAAGGTCAAAGTCTGAGTTCAGCTTCTCCTCCTCTCACTCCTCCGAAGGCTGTGCTGGTTTCTGCACGGCAGACTGGGAAACTTCTCCAACATTCGCCGTGGGTTATAATATTTCTGGCCAGCGTTTCTAATCATGTTCTTTAAATAAACATTGTCTTTATGTTCTTTGTAAAATAGAATAATGATGAATAAAGATGATTGTTTTGATATGCCTCCCTTCTGAAACGCAAGTAGATACAAAAGCAATAATAGATAAGCTCGGTTTTGAGGGGCTAACTCAACGTCTTGGAAGTGGGATTTTGTAAATTCATGTCCCACCCACAGTTTTTCTGACAGCTTTTCTTTTCCTCCTGCTTGAATTTCTGAAGATTTCACAAACACAAGCAGCAGCCAGGGCTTTCAGGACATGGACGTCTTCCACAGAGGCTGGCAAAAAGTCATGCAAAAGATTCCAGCAGACGATGCTGGAGCCTTTCCTCGCTCCTTTTCACATTAAGTTTACCTGATAGTGATATGCAGAAAAAAAAAAAAAGAAAGGAGGACAACAGTAAATATTTGTAGTCTTCCACAGGGAATTATTTATTCTTTTCACTTTCTTAACTAGACTGCAAGCCAACATGACCTCTGACCTCCCTCTGAAGCCATAAACTCCTCCCTTCTGAGAGTGATTCAACAGGTTTGCAAGAACAATAAACTGAATGCCTTTTTTTTTTTTTTGAACACAGAGGCTCTTCGTTGGAGCCTGCTCTCTCTAGGTATCCCACTCCGATGAGAGCCGGATAGGAAATCAGGTCAGCAGTGTGCTGAGCATAGCAGGCATACTTTGGAGCAGACTGGGACCAGCTTGAGACTGAACACCACTGAGCTGGGACTTATCTGTGTGCCTTTGTGAGTGTGACTGCTTCAGCCCGGCATGACTCTGCACATCCATTGCTTTGAAATGAAGCTAAAATCAAGTTCAAGCACAAAAGGGAGAGAAGCGGATAAAAGTGGAGCCTGACAGGCAGGTCGAGATGCAACATATCCAGAAGCTCTCTCAGCAGAAGACGAGAGTCGGGTCTGAGTTGAGCAGAGTTACTGGACCCAGACCAGTTACTGTAATGGGAGAAGACTAGGAGCGCTGCAGGCAGTGTGGGTGGGCTGAGGTTTTTGGGTATTCATTCAAAGCAGAAAGCTCCCTGACAGCTTTATTCCAACACAGACTTCCACTTAACAGGTTTTCTTTTCGCTCCATTGTTTTTTTCAGCATTCTGCAAAAGAACAAATCCTCACCCAGATGCTTGCATTTGTGTTTGCATGAGTGTGCTCGTGGGTCTGCTCTTGTCATATATACATACAGAGCATTTATCCCTGGCACACCTGCTAAGAGTCCAAAGGACTGAATGATATTCCCTCAGGTGGAAATTTACAAGCCGCTTTCCAAACAGGCATGAACACACACAAGTGACTTGGAATAACGATTACTGAGGGGAGAGTGAGTATACTGTTACTGAAAGCATGTTCAAGACTGCAATACGAGTTTGTGTGTATGCACTAAGAGGTCAGGGGAGGGTCGTGTGTGGCGGGTATCTGTCATTGTTTGGCTCACAGCCTCGCAAACCTCCTGTTATTGTTTTCAGTGGCTTCACTTTCTCAGGCCGCCCTGGCAGCGATCACATCTCTCTCCTTTTGCTCACACACTCTTTCTTTCCCGCTCCTCAGCTACAACACACACAGTCATAAAATGCACGAACACACACAGAGATTATTTATAACGGGGTGGAAGGGAGAGGCAGTCCGGCCTTGAAGGGCCTATTTTAGGAGGTTGAGCCTTCAATCACTCAGGCTGACAGCTTCTCTGTGATACCAGCAGAACAATACAGAGCAGCCTGTTTATCTTCCTCTCGCCAGCCTGTTAGACTCTGCATTCCCCCCCCAAAGCCTGGGTCACAATCACCCTGCCTCCCGCCAGGAAGGAAGGACTTCCAGGACAACAGTGATCTCAAAGAAAGCACAGTGATTTTCCAGTATTGAATTAGTTCTCTAACCACATTTCCAGAGGGTCTGTGTCATTTCAAACAGGAAGCACTTAATTCACTCAGATTTTTTCTTTTTATTTTCATTGGGGGAGGGTGGGGGGGGGGGTGGTCATGATGACATTTATGCCAATTCTCAGTACTAAATAATTTTTATCTGGTTTTTATTCTCTACGCTTCTCACTTCTCATCCAAAATATTCAGCAGTTTTTAATGATTGTTTATAAGCAGCTGCAGACGGATGCAGATATAAATCTAAAGAGAGACTCTTAGAGATCATAGCTGCAACAATTAATCAAGTCTTAATGTATAAATGAAGATTTTGATGTTTTTATTCATCCAATTGATGTAGAGTCCTTTTGAGAGTTGGAGCTAAAAAACCAAATTGAATGGTGGAAATGTTCCCAAGGAATATTTTCTTAACAGAAAAACAAACAAAAAAGTAAGATTTGTCAATGTTTATTTACAACTTTCTTTTGAAATGATCTCTAAACAATGACCAAAACACAAAAATTAAAACCACGGAGCAGCTGAAACCAGACATTGTTTGTGAAGTATAGCTTTTACCAGAATATTTCTTTAGGAAAAAAAATCCTTTCACGCTTGTTTTGAACATTTTGACCTCATTAAACATAAAAAAGTAATAAGTCACCCATTTATTGTCATAATAGGTTAAACAAGAAGTCACCATGTTGGATCCAGTCTTTCAGTCACAATTACGCTTTTCTTCCTGACAATAAATTCAAAAGCTTTGATTATTTAATTACTGGGAAAAAAAATATAAAAAAGTATAATATCTAAAGTGAAATAAATTCATCATTGACAGTTAAAGCTGGTAGTGTAAATAACTTAAAGGTCTGTAATAAGCTGCACATGGCAGGTTTTCCTTTAGGACTATTATAATATACAAGCTGTAGAAGTCTGTATGAGTCATCACTGAAATGAACTTTATCTACATTTTTTTTGTGGGATGTCCCTTCAGCTAAAAATAATTTTCTATTAACTTTGTGTAACTCAAAGACTTCAAACTGTGTGTGTGTTCAGATGATAACGATGAAGAGTGGGGAGAGTGGGAACTTGAGGAGGATGAAGGGAGACTGACATTGTTATCTACAGTAAAGATTTGAGGAGTGTTTACTGGCGTAAATGGTCTGTGTCATCGCTACGCAACTACTGTGCAATGTTGGCTGGGGGCTGCGCCATCTGAGTTGTATTTTATCTTGACGTTTTTGGAAAATGTCGCAGCGGAATATAATCACAGACTTAGAACAGAACAACAAAACATAATGATGATCCAATAAAATCTCAAGCTGAAACAATTAGTTTTGTTATGAATCAATATTCTGACAAATTTCCTTAAAAACACAAGTTGTTTATTTTTTAAAGCACATCTTAGATCAAAGTATCAGTCTGCCATAGTTCCACATGGAAAATGTGCCGTCTGCTTTGGGCAGACAAACCAAACTGAACTGAAATTTGTGTCCTGCTCTGCTTTTAAAAAAAAAACAAAACACTCTCCCAAATTATGTTATTGCCACATGTACCAGTAAAAATCAACTGTTAGATAATATTCAGTATCTTTACAAATTAATTTTCTTGCAATAAAAACAAATTTTGCCATGCAAATCTCCGATTAAATGGCATGTTAAATTACTGCATGCCTGCGGTTGTCTGACCTGGTGAGTTTATCGGTAACAATCATACATAAAACTTTTTTTTTCTTTTATTAGTCATTATTAAAATAAAATAAAATAAAAAAAAACAAAAAACAGTAAGTGATGATCTGTGTTGGTTGGTTTTTTTTTAGCTCAAACATTTAAATTATAAATGTGCTTACATAGTGTATATTTCTAAGTAAAAAAAGAAGCGTTTTGCTGCCAACAGCAGCAAGTTTCTTCCATTGGCTGAATTACGCTACGTGCTCTGCCCAGCCTGGAACTGGCACTTTTAACCATTTGATGGCAAATGTTAGCTCATTATTTTTTAGATGAGAGCTGGATACACCTAATGTGCTCCCTCAGGCCTAGATCTTAAAAAACAACCAATATACTGCATTAGTCATTATTACCCTGACTAAGATACTAAATTAAGATGGTTGGTAAATGAAGTTGCTTTACTTTTACATGGAAGCTTTGTTGTAACTAAATGCAGCCTCACAGCACTGCTGCTGTGGACTTCAACTACAAGTCATCCCCTCAGCATTAGAATAGATTTCATTCCCTTCGACTTCCTCAGATCAGAACAGAAATTAGCTCAATACAATGTAAGGATTTACATATTCCTAAGGTTACACTTGAGTTTAAAAATGAGATGCAAATGAAATTTGGTGCAAACATATTTAGATTTTTGGATTTAGAAAAGAACCACTTCTTATAAAAACAGCAGCTCATCTCTGCTCCATTACAGGATTTTCAGAGGAGATGATCCAACTTTTTATTTTTTTGTCTTCTCCACCATTTAAGCAGGCAGAATGATTTTCTGGATGCTGTGTTCTGCTGGGCAAATTTACTTTTCCAAGGGAAGCATCATAGATATAATGATCCCCTTGATATTCTGGATTCTTATTTTATTTTTCTATTTATTTTGCATAATTGTTTTTATTACAAAGTCTGTACTGCTGGACCGGACCAGAGAGAACAGAAGAGGGACAGAAAGAAAATGGAGAAGAGAAAACAGAAATACACCTCGTAGAGAGAAAAAGAGAAAGAGAGGAGAAAAATAAAGAGTGAGAAAGAGAACCTACATACATTTGCATGTACATAAGCACACATACACACCCACTTATATACACACATATGGATATGATCCAACTATTGACTCCACTTGCTTCACAAGCATCTTTACTGTCATGTTTGTCCAGATGACCCACTTTATGCCATCGGATCTGGATGCCCCTTTACCTGCTGGTGTCACTGCTTTGACTTCTGCCTTTTCCATCCTGCTGCCCTCTCTCAATTAAAAAAAGAAAAACCTTCCAACCCTTCTGACCTTTACCTTGGCTTAGCCGTTTCCACTAAATACACATGAAAACACACAACCTTGACACAGCTGGTCCCTCTCCTATTTTAGTCAAATCCTCTCGATGTGCTCCTTTTTTCCAGTCTCTTTAAAAGGTATGCCTGGTTTTCTACTTTCCTGTCATACCATCCTTATGTAAGACGGTTTGCATATTTAATGGCTCTTAGTGAACAAATTGCATCTGCAGATGAGTAATACTGATGTCAAACTGATAAGTGATCTTTAAATAGCCTTAAATCTCTTCTTTTTCGGAAAGATATTTATAAGTGAATTCCATTAAAGGACAAATCAACAATGAACAAAGTGAATGTTTTATGTACTTTTTAAAATGTATTTTTATTGCAATTAGCAGCAGCAACATCTGCAGAAAAAGCTGGAGTGTAACTGCTTGAACACACAAAAACAACATTTATTATAACAGTGAGTCATTATCTCCAGGACAACCTCATCAAAATTCATCAAGGTTGCTTCTTGTGTCTCTTAGCTGTGTGAGGGACCTCAGCACCTCCTCCGTCAGCCTCCTGCCCAGCTGTTTACCTGCTCTGCTCCTGACATTCACTGTTCCAGTCTCAAGTTCCTTATCCCCCACCACTACACAAAAACACAGAAAAAAAAAAGCTGTTTAAATATGTCAACATCTATGCAAGCAAGACAGAAGCTTGGGGATGGTGCATTAGAGAGAGAAAACAAACTGACAAGCTTGAGTGTGTTAAATAGATTCAGCTATTCTTTTTTACCAAATATGTAGTTGTACTGGGCCAGCTGAGCAGAGCGAATCTTCTTGTTTAAGGTTGTGCCCTGATCGTCGTTCAGATCAACCATGAAGCCAGCTTGGTGGAACTGCTGAACCATCTTAACAAGAGAGAAAAAGGCCTCTTTAAAGATTTTACATGTTAAACACTTTACATTATAACTGAAAAAGAAAAAACTGTTGTATAGAAAGCAAACTGTTGAAGATCTCCACCTGAGACTGACCTGTCTGCTGTATGACTCACTGCTGCCCCCCACAGGAATAACCATGACCTGCGCCGGAGACAACCACAGCGGCCTAATTTAGGTAGAGAGACACCAGTGATGTGTTAAAGCAAAGATAAAGTGTCACCCTACACTATGGTGTAGTGATTGTATGTGGTGATCATCATCTCACCATTTTCCTCCAAAGTTTTCAGCCAGTATTGCAATCATTCTTTCCAGTGAACCCAGCACTGCTCTGTGGACCATCACTGGTCTGTGCACCTGGCCGTCTCGTCTGACAGAAAGGATACAAATTGATCAGGTCCTGGTGCAAATCAATGCAGAGCAATTTTAATTATTTTTAGAAGCACTGATATCTATTTGCAAAAACAGGCATCCTTCAGGAATTTCTCCTTCTTTGTTCTATTCCTGGAAAATTAACAACTTCAAGACAATAATCCAGTTTCATTAAGATTCGTCTTTTTAACTGGGTGATCAAAAACACGTTGACAGAACCAGACCACGAGGGACGCAGATTCATGAGGTAAAAAGAGACTAAAGGCATAAATAAGGAGCATGCTCATTTGAGCTGATGAATTCAATAAAGGAATAATCTTTCTTGATTAAATTAGGTTTGTGTTAAGTTTGACTTGAGCCACTTTGACCTGACAGCACTTTGTTCACAAGCACTGGAGTTAACCAAAGCAGGGAACATGTGCATTTTTAAACCTGCAGAGGTGTAAAAAAAAAATCTTAGAGTCTGGATGCCAAATGTTGAATTTGTTAACCAACTCACCCGATGTACTGGAGATTGAATCTGATTGGTAGCTGGAAATCCAACTGGATTGTGGCACACTGGTGCTGTCGGCCGATTGCATCCTTGATGAGGATGTCGATCTAGGGCGACACATGTCAATGTTTGTCAGTATCAGCCTGACAAGTCTGAGTTCAGCGATGCTGCTGGAGTCCAAGTGCATTTTTGTGGACAGAAGTGGTTTCCAAACGGGTTTCCGGGAGAAGCTGAACTTGCTAATTGTGGCTAACACACCCCAGTTTCATGGTTGGGAGGAATGTTTGTTTCAGTGAGTGAATATGAGTCTCCCCCCAACCTGACTTGACCCACCTACTATTCTGTGCTTCCATATAAGTCTGATTACGTCTATCTGCGGCTGACATCTCTTGGTGCTTGTTAAACATGAAATTGCTCCAAGTAAAACAGAACTCATTCTACAGTCATGCTATTTCCAGTTTATACTAAAACTCAGGGAGCATTAACTGTTCTATTTCCATTTTTATTGCTGTGAAAAACATCATGTGCTGCTCATTATTTTCCCTTCAGAGCCAAGAACAAAATGATGCTGGAGTCATGTTGTAATCTGGGACACTACACCAATAAACTGACCTTTATACCATTTAATCTGCACACCAATTTAAATTGTTTTACAGTTTAGGAGATTAAGTCGTCTTCAAAAAGTCACAGGAAGTTTTTCCCACCAAATATAAAGCTCTTTCATACATCTGAAGTCTTGTTTAGTTTGCATGCATAAAAATGCATGTAATGGCTGTAATTTCTGTTTGGGTGTCAAATGAAACCGCTTAACTCCTGTACAGAACAAAAAAAGACCCTAAACTAAAAGTAAAACTACAATGAGCTTTAAAAAAAAGCAAACAGAACAAATGTGTAGAGAGAGGTGGTGGTAGGTCTGATACACACAAAACCAAACGAGCTGGTTCTATTTTTCCAGCCTACATGCTTAGCTAAGATGGTGTACTTCAATAACCTCCCAAACTCACAAATATTGTTGCAAAACACAATAACATCATTTAAGCAGTTTTATCAAAACAAAACTGTAAATAATTGAATTTAATCCAAGATGCATGAACTGATCAATAATTGGCAACTAGCAAGAACTGGCCAGTTTTTAGCTTGACAGACTAATAACTGGCTGATCTCCATCACATCTGTCTGACAGGCTAAATTTACTCACATGAGCTGCATGATAACTTCTCACTGTTTCCCCTACCAATGTATGAACCCAAACAGCAAACCCCACTCTCCCAAGAAAGTTAGGTAAATTTTATCCTCGTTTCTCTACATCCTCAAATATGACTGTTTAACATGTAGAGCTGGCTGAAAGACATGAATAATAATTAGCAAAAAAGAACCTTTTATCTATCATGTTAATGTCAGATGTAGTGTCATTCATTTAGGTTTTTTTTGGAAGTAATAGCAACACTTTTAAACATGGTGTGAAAATACAATTATGTATTTTATCAAAGAAGCATTTTAGAAAGTCATTGTTACAAGTTTTCATTAGAATTAGCAAATAAAAAAAGAAGATAATTAAGAGTATCTCAGTTTACACTTGCTCCCTTTTTACAACTTTATGCCACCCCACCCCCCCTCCCCACTGACCTTAGGTCCATAGAAGGCTCCGTCTCCAGGGTTCAACTCCCAACGTTCACCAAACTGCTGAAGACTCCTTTCCAGTTGCTGCTCACAGACACACACAAACACACCACGGAGCAGTGAATGAGAAGGACAAGACGAGAATATAAGAACATTAATGCACATTACGACTGCTGCGTTCTGTGTTAAAGACCTGTGGGAGCTCAGAAACATAATGTTCTATTAGATTCAATTGAGTCAGCTAAAATTGCCACTGTGCCTATTTAAAAGGAATCTATGGGGATTTACAGATACACATCTACTCAGGAGCTCAACACAGAGTAGCCGTCAGCTGGAAAGTACCACTCACATAACTGGTTAAGTGGATATCATTACACCATCTCAGCGTTTATAAAGATTTCTTTAGCAGCTATGATTAAATGGCTGCCACTTACAGTATGTGTACACACACACACACATACACACACACACACACACACACACACACACACACACACACACACACACACACACACACACACACACCTACAGAGAGAGAACAGCTGTACAGGACTGCTTTTGGCCTTGAAGATGATAAAGAGTGTGGGAACATGCGTGTGTACCTGCTCAGCAGTGTCCCACTGTTCAGGCTCCCCAAGGCACGGCGAAGGACGGGTGGAGAGCAGGCAGTGAAAGGAAAACCCAAAAACTTGATAGACGCTCCGGACAAAATCCAAACAAGCCACAATCTCTTCTTCTAGCTGGGTAGAAAGAGCAAAACACAAAGACAAGGGGGAAAAAAGGGGGCAAACAAAAAAAAATTCAATAAATCAACAGAGATTAGAGCCAAGATGGGGGAGTTTAGAGGGTTAAATTAAAAGCAAAGTAAGAAAAGTGTTCATAAAATTGAATTAGCATTGCAGAGGCCAATGGTTACCATGTGACTGGGATCTCTGAATTACTGGGGTGCAAACTGGAGGCATTATGGGAACATTCCAGGGCTATGTGGCAGAACAGGAGAAATGTACGACCACAGCGACAGACATTTGGAGGTGTCATGTTAGAACAGGACAAAGACCTTCATTCATGCAGGCTGAGGCCTCCTGGAATGTCTCAGGAGTTATTTGTACAGCCCATCTAATCACTGTAAGATGGCTGAACATGTGCTCCATTTACTGCTTCTATCTGGTTATAGGTGATTCAACTTTATTTACTTTAATAAAAACACTCCAACTCAAAACAGGTCTGCTTTGTACAATAAACTGTATTATTTCCAGCATGTTTACCTGTTGAGGTGTGCAAAAGATGTGAGCATCATCCTGGCAGAACCTGCGGACCCGAGTCAGACCTCCCAGAGCTCCAGAGAGCTCATTGCGATGCAACGCCCCGAAGTCGGCCCACCGCAGAGGAAGCTCCCGCCACGAGCGAACTCGCTGCTCAAACATGAGACTAAACACAAGAAAGCAGACATCAGAGCGCAAAAATGTGTGTGTATATCATGGGTGTCCAGCTCTGGTCATCGAGGGCCACAATCCTACAGGTTTTCAATATATCCCTGCTCCACGACACCTGACTCAAATGAATTAGTCGGTGTGTAGAATTTCATTGGCTGTTGGATCCATTTACTTGAAGCCAGGTGTGTTGGAACAGGGATACACTGAAAACCTGCAGGACAGCAGCCCTCATGGACTGACTTTGGACACCCCTAGTGTAAATGTTTACCAGTGTGCAGGACAGTTCATGGGTTTGAGAGCGTAGGTCTGAGAGCCCTCCGACGTCACTGTGAACATGTTTTCGCTGTAGTGCTCCCAATGACCTGAGCGCTCCCATAATGCAGTGCTGTACAGAGTCGGGGTCACAACCTCGGTGAAACCTCGCCGTCGGTATTCATTCTATGAGAGGTTGGGAAGGAAGGACGTGTGCAACAATGAGTGCAGGAAGAGGTCAAGCTGTCACAACAGTGTCATTATGAAACTAAGACTCACATCCTCAGGACTGCCACGGACTTGTAAATCCTCAGGATCATAACCTGGACCACATGCGTACACGCAAGTGCAAGTTTGTGCGAGAATTATATTAATGTGATGCACATTCATTGTTAAGCAAATTAAGCAAACAGTGAATTAAGAGATCTTAAGGTAAGCAGCATTTTATGATTACATAAAAACAAATAAGGTCGGTGTTTGCATAATCGAATTAGGTACATGTGCTAATTTAGATTTAGTTACATAAGGAGCAGTGAAAGGTTGTTCTGTTCATGTAAAGTGGACAAAATATGAAGGAAAGTTAGGAAAAAAAATGAAGAGCAGAAAAAATCGACTTAAAAAATGACAATTGAAAATGTATATTCACATGGCTGTAGTGCAGATTAGTCAAACAAGGGTCATGTTTATTTTCTTTTCTTTTCCAGTGGCTCCCCCCCCCCCCCCCCCCCCCAACTGTAATGAGACAGAAAAGGGATCAGAGAAAGAAGGGAATGGCATGCAGCTATGGCTGCCAAGAGGGGATTCGAACCTGGGCTGGCTACACCGGGAAGGGATAACCTCTAATTAACCAGATGAGAAATATTGGCCACAATACAGTTTTTTTGTTTTTTTTTAAAGAACTTAACCTACATCTGAAGACCAAAGCAGCATGTTAACACTGAAAGGTTAAAGTGTGAGTTCCACACTGATGTGCTCCATATAAACAGTAGTGCATGTGTGTGCACAGAACTCAGTGGTTGCCCACTGCTGAATAGAGAAACGCTGTGCTCCTCTTTCCTTTGCTGGGTTAGGAGGGAGTGATGATGAGTGGAGGGAAGGAGGAGCTTCTATTTAAAAAGGGAAGGAAAAATGTGGCCTGGAGAAGAGAGGGATCATTTCTAAACAGGTGTGATCTGATGGAGTTAATAAAAGGCTGTTGCATCAGTCATTGCAGATTAAATACAACACAGTGGAAAAAAGATTATCAGTCATTTTCTGGTAAATTTACAGTTTATAATGAAATGTATTGAGCAGAAAAAACTCTCGTATAACTTGTTATTGACACTAAACAACGGCTTTGTGTTTGTATCCACCATGTGATCAAGGCAGGTGTTCATGAACAGCTGGATCTGATCAGAGCAGAGAATTTAAATGGGGTGCATGCTGCTGTTTGCACTGGCATGAACATTTTGTGGTCCGAGTGAGACGCATCTTTGGTGTTTTACAACTTGTACAAAGCTAACTGATGGAAAATCAATGAGCTCTACATATTACATCTTTGTTTCTAATTCTTTTTACAAAAATCCAACTAATTGTCCAGTCCAGTCAAGGCTGAACTATAAGAGATCACAAAGGACTGCTAGCGTTATATATTTGCTGGAGAAGAAGTGCAATGATACAGTAGGACAATACAGCTGAAAATACAAAAGGTCAAGTGCACCTTTATAAAGTCAGTGAGGGTGTTGTAGATGTGGGCTCCTTTAGGCAGAAAGAAGCAGCTGCCTGGACTCACTTCATTGAAGAAAAACAGCTCCTGGTCCTGTACAAACACGTGGAAACAGGATTACTGACCAGGTATGCTTGACTTTAATCTTTTTAGCCAAAATAATTTGAGTACCTCTATTAAAGAATTTGATCTTACCGTTCCAATACGCCTATGGTCCCTTCTCTTTGCCTCTTCCTGCTCTCTCTCCCACTCCTCCCTTTCCTTCTCTCCTGGGAACGCCACACCCAACAAACGTGTTAAACCCGAGGACTCTGTCTGACTGGCCAGGGTCACAGAGGACAGCTGGGATGGTGCAATGATGGAGTGTGGAGAACATGGTGGAAAAAAAGAAAAAGAAAATAAGTGTACAAAGAGACGGCAAAGAAGGAAAATAAGGGCTAGCCAAAAAAGGAAGAATAAAGTGAAAAGTAGTGCATCTGATGTGTGCCTTTGTGTTAGCAGGGGCTCAGATCAGACAAAAACACTCTGCTGATGATATTTCCAGTCACTGTTATGGAATACCAGTGTGCCCAGTGTCAGCTCCTTGGATTAATGAAGATATATTCCATTGTGAATTGAGAAATTGTCCCACTAGACAGAAAAGTCCAGATGGGTCAGAAAAAAACTGATTTTACTGCTGGGATTAGGTTAACTTGGTTAATTGTAAAGTGTCATCATTTCTTGATCCTCTTGAGGGAAAAGTGGCAGAATCCCAACAGATGTAAGTAAGTGTTAAACTTTATAAAGAATCAGCCATTAGTCCTTCACGTAAAACTGGTTAAACAAGGTTCATTTGAAAGCAGCTGTGTGCATTGCAAATTCAAGGAAACAAGAACAGAAAGGGTACACAAAATACAAGAAAGCCTAGCAGAGGATGTGTCAGCCACACAAACAAGCACACACCTGGAGCATCTTGAAGGCCTTAAGGAAGCCTGTGTGTGGAAGGAGGGGTCCACTGCACACTGCTACACTGTCTCCACACCTGACTCACACAGACACGAGGAACAGGTTCATTTTTTTTGGTGACTGCTTAAAGTCTTTAACAGATGTGTGAATATTTCCACGTGCCTGTACACTGTGACCGTGGAGCCACTCATCTGCTCTTCAACCAGCTGCAGCCTCAGCTTACTGTCCTACGAAAGAAGGCCCAGAAAACAGATTAATCGTACCAGCAGCTACAATATGAGGAACTTTAGACCAGCTCCAAAAGGCACCTTGCCTTATAGCTCAATTTCTCAGTTTCTTTAATATAAAATTGGTTACAGAAAACATTTTTATCATTTGTTTTTGGGATTGCCTTAATATATACTGAATTCTTTTTCATCATTTGAAACTTTTGCTCAAAGATTTAATTTATAATTAGTTAAAATGCTAAATAAAAGTTTATTACAACTTATACAAACTGCCAGTGGAGATTAAACTCTCACCAAATGTTGATACTTTAAATCCAGGTTATAAACATTTCTTTTCTCTTGCGCCTATGCATATAATCTGCACAGCAACTTCAATTCATTTAGCTTTTAATTATTTTAATTTATGATTTTATTGTGATTTTGCTATTTGTGTTGTCTTTTATGTTTTGTTTTTACACCATCTGTATTGCTTTTAATGTTTAATGTAAAGCACTTTGAATCGACTTGTACATGAAAAGTGCTATACAAATAAACATGCCTAGCCTTGCCTTACACAAAGGAGAAAAAATGTGATGCATCTGGAACAACTAAATGGCAGCATGGAAAGTGTATGGAAATGAATTCTGCTGAATGCATCCAGCACAACTGAGCGAATGCAGTCAGATTTGAGCAACAGAATTTTGAGGGAAAAATAACTAATTACATCTGACACACATCTAACTAATATATCTAATGTTTGCCAATCAACAGGCATTTTACCACACACTTTTACATGTAAGAGCAACATAACCACATGTGAAACACACCTTGTTAATGTTAGCTGCATTTCTTTAACTGCATCAGTAAGCTGTCAGCCAACAGACATTACTCTTTTTTCCCTGGTATAAGATATAAAATAATTAGGAATCTAGTGAAATTGAGCCACTGTTAACGACAATAATCACTTCAGCTGGTGGAATTTAAAATTTTTGAAAGTGTTTTGTTTTGGTGGAGCATGCTGGATCCACATGAAGCCATTAATAACAAAGTATCAAAATAATATTTATAGATTTCTCCCTGAACGCATATTTATGAACATTATACCACATGTAACAAATGTTGCTGACCTGAAATAGTTCTTGAACTTCTTCTGTATTCAGCTCCAGGCTGAACAAAGGAAGTTTGAGTGCCGCCACCTCCTTACACTTTGCATCCACATCACTCAGAGATAATGTACTGTAGGTGAGACCAAATGCAGGCAAAAGATCAAAAGCTGTTAAAATGTTGTGACAGTAGGGATTGAAAGAGTATGATTTGACTGAAAGGTTTGGGACAATGAAGAAAAGGGAAAAAAATAATTCAGGAAGAAGATATGGATCATTTTAACTATAAATTGGTAATCTCACATAAATAAGAACACAATTGGGAATCTATATTCATGTCAGAAGAGGTCCCATGAACATTTTACCTGTTGTCCAACACGTGATCACAGAAAAGCCCGTGCTCTGATGCTCCTTCTCTGCACACCTGAGCATTAAATGCACCCTCCAACACACTGCCCAGGACACAAGCTCCAGTCCTCCACGCTGCCTAGAAAATTGAAGATGGAACACACTGGGTTAGTGAGAAACCTAAAGGGCCATGTTGTTGTGAAGGAAATCAAGAAGCACAAAGTTTAACATCATGTATATTCATGAAGATGTCATGAATCCCTTCTCATTCTAGGAGCATTAAGAGTAAACAGTTAATCTTTGGTCTCTGTATAAAGTTAACTCACTTATTATTTATTTCCAAATTAGACTCAGTAGTTAATAGACTCATTAGAATTAGTCTCAGTGTTAGTCAGATGTGTCGACGGACACACACACAAAAAAAATTCTGCGTCCAAATATTGTTGTAAACACTGGCTACAACTTCAGGATAATGATGATGCAAAAGCAGTTTATGGGAATATGTTGAAGTAACCATTTTAAAAGGACAAAATGTTGTGTTCAACAGGACTGTCAATCAAAAGAGGCCATCACATAATTTCAATTAGTGGGTTACTAGGAGGCTTTTGAAGTGAGTTGACTATTTAGTTTTTTATTTGACTGCATCTGGCATTTACTGAACATGCTGTGGTTACATTATGACAAACTTCCTTCGAGGAATCCAGATGCTTGGATCTCAGCTTCACCAAGCTGTGTTTGGACCCATTCATGGCCAGCAATTTTATACAAATAAATCAAGTGGGTGTTTCACAATTACATTGGGCATAATGTGTACTGGTCTCACGTTTACTAAACATCAGATGAAATGAGAGCTCAACAAACCCAACCTGCTTTCCCTCAACTGTGTCAAAGCCCAGAAGATGTAGTTCACAGTCTTCCTCTAGAGGTCGTCCAAGCTCCCACAGCTCCCCGTTCACCTTACTCACCAGTGCCCCTTTCATCCTGGAATAACATAGGCATTAATACACCCAAGGGTTGGTTGTTTTTTTTTTGGGGGGGGGAACATGCATTCTGAAACATTTCTGCTTGAATAGAAGATTTACCGCACACTCTGTGCAATGAAGAGAGGCGTGGTGACACCAGCTGTTCCTTTTACTGTTCGGTCATCAGCCAGACGGATACTGAGGGTCTTTTCTGGGCCTTCAACTCTCCTCTTATTGGTTCGCCTTTCCCTAAGAAACTCAAAGATTCGAAGCCTCTCAGATAAAGCTGGAGACACCTGCAGCTGGAGGGAAAAAAGAAGGCGATGAGGTTCAAATAGTCTGGAAAAATAATGTGAAAAAAAATAACTTTTTGTCAATAAACATTTTCAATTTTACTTTAAATGCTAATTTTAAAAGGCATAATGCAGCTTTTCTTCCTCTCCCCCCAAGTTCATTTTCTGAAAACAAATCATGCTACCATCATTGATGGGTCAAACAGGCACAATCTATAAAGGAAATAAATGTTTTCAATAAAGCCACTAAGTTCAACAAAATCCTTAAAGTTGAACTGATGTATTTCAAAACGTCAATATTACAAATGTAATAGACAGAATTCACTCGACAGCTGTTTTTTCAGACTGCACTGGTATTAACTGCATGTGGCAAATAAAGGGGAATGTATTTTACTGGCATTTAATTGGCACATTTTTTCTCCCCATTACTTTAAAAGCTTGAAAATAAAATGTTAATGATCATAATTAAATCAAGACTGTAGATTTGGCCATTTTTGTCACAAGCATTGATCATTAAGGACTCTTGTCTATATGTTATTTATTTATTTATATATATATATATATATATATATATAAATGAGAGAGAGAGAGAGAGAGAGAGAGAGAGAGAGAGAGAGAGAGAGAGATGATCTGGTCATAAATCAAAAATGTACATAAGTTGATTCCATCGTAAACTCTTTGTAACTTAATGTTGTAATTAGGTTTTGGACCAAACAAAGTCTAACTTAATCTAACTTCACAGCAATGCAGGCTTTCAATGTCCACTCTCTACTTTTTGCACCCAATACTGACATCATGTTGCTACAGCTTACAACAGTCAACACACACACACACACACACACACACACACTAGCTCATGTTAGCATCGTTACTGCACTGCTGTCATAATAGATAGCGCACCTTGCTGTACCTCCTGTGAACAGGGCATTTTATAAGAGCTGTCGGCCTACTGACAACCAGCCGAAACAGTTGCGTCACCGCCATCCCAAACACGCCTAACTACACGTCCATTTCCAAAATTTTCAATTTACTGTCTCCTTCTCTGCAAGCCGCCATAACACCGGAAGCTATGATTTAGAGGCGGTGACGTCGTTGGCGTAAACTCGGGACGCTTCTGCCGAGCAGCGTGCGCGCTCACAAGCCTGGAACATTAGAGCGAGCTTTTACACAAGAGCTGCTCATGCAAATAAAGACCACATCATATCAAGTTGGAAAGTCCGTAAGCAAACATAATAAGATCAAATGCTGAAATGGACATTTCAAATCGTCGAGCATGTGCAGGAAGTCACATGCCCAACACCCACAAAGAGATAAACCTGCTGCAAGAACGATGGGCAACAATGTTGCTTTGCTCTATTGTAGATATGCAAGCTTTTCGGATAGCTGTTGCTTTTACTAAATGCTTTTGTACCATAATCGACATTTTCCCTTAGAACTGAGTAAATTGATAAACTGAGGATAAAAATACACTTCACAGTAGTTGGCATTTAGATCACAAACACTGAAATCCTTCATACAATTTCTTAAATTTTGACACAATGATTACCCAATTAAAGACGAAGTAGTCATTTCCAAATCTATGGCTCAATAACCTAAATTGAAACAATCGATTATCCTGTAAGATTGCCCCGTTTGACGTTAAAAGAACGAACAGAGGTCCAGTGGTCCCAAATCCAAATTGGTCAACTTTCAACACCGGTTTTTAGTTGATGTACCAGCAATCAGCCAGTTGAGGGTGCTGCAACACCATAAGAAAGAACAGAAAAGCTGCACAGATTAAACACGTGCAAACGGATTTCTATTAATACTTGTTAAAACATTATTTCACGATTCAATTTGTGTCTTCATTTTAATGGGCTAACCACAAATCTTTTCTTTGGGTGAATTCCAAATCACCTTACAGCTGATCACTTCCTGTGCTGCTCTCCATCATACTTATTTTGAAATGTAATGGTGGCAAAAAGGCCTTTAAAAGAGCATAACTGCAGGTTTGCCTGAGTAATGCAAATGTTTTTGTTTCCACTGTCACTGCAGGATAATGACACAGAGGTCTAAACCTCTTGCTGAAAACTTCCGTGACATGAAGGCTTTTGGTTAATTTGGGGGGGGGGGGGGGGAAAGCAGTCATTTAGATTATGTAAATGGCTGGTCTATTCAAAGTGGGTCATCCAAAAGTTACAAAGGTTTATGCAAGTTCAGCAAATATGAATAAGTACTGCTATAATGCTGTAAAATTACATTTTAGAGCAGCATTCTGAAAACGTGTAATGCATGTCAATCTGTTTTGTTGTTCGATAAAATGTGGAAAAACTAAAAACAGATCTTTTCTAGAAAGAATGAAGCAAACATTAACCCTGTTTCCATCTGAATGTCACATTAAGGGCACAAACTGTGAAATCACAAGTGCAGATCTAAACTGCATTTAAATGCTCTAAAAATGTAAGAACTAAAGCAGTCCATAGGGACCATTACTCCCTAGGATCATCATTCTAGTATGTAGTAAATAGGTATACTACTCTGCAAGTATAGTGTGCATATATTCACTAGGACATAAATGTTGCAGAGTGTGTGCATGTTTATAACACCAGAAAAGAGTGGACACTCAAAGACCAGTGATGTAGCATCATTCATGAGAACAGCAGCAATAGCAGTTCAACTTCTCAAATATACACAGACCATCAGCTTCGTCACATTCTATCATTTCTAAGCTGAATTTGTCAGACCAAGTTAATCTTAAATAAGGAAAATGAGTAGTTTTTTTTTTTACAAGGACAAATAAAATGTTAATAGTGTTTGCAAGAAAATGTTTCAACAATCTTTTTCTTTCTTGTCATACAGTCTTTACTGCAAACTAATGTTGATCACTAGTTGCTCTAACATGACTGCAGAGTTAACAGTGGGTCATAACAGACATGAAGAAGTGAAAACAGTGTAACAAATCTTACATTTTTACAATGTAACTATTCACAAACTTTATGTGAGAATCTAATCGTGATATGCTGTTCTTATAAAAAAGCAAAAAATAAACACTTCTTGATCAAACACACAGACATAAAGGATAACTGCAACAGTTTGCACCTCTAACCGAATGAATGAACTATTGTGTATCAGAAAGCAGCAGTGTGGTAACACTGCCCACAGAAGAAAGAAGAATATCAGACTTCCTCCTCTTTTTTTAAAATCCCAAAATTGGTTGAGAGGAGCAGAAGTGTTGCTCGAGTTAAACGCAGGGATTTAAAGGTAGAAGCATGAAATTAGCAAAAGAAAGTACAGAGGAAGAGCCTGGATTGTTTCAGTAAACCCGCTTAAAAATGACCCCCGTTAGTTCAAATGTTTTCATCCCCAGTTCATCTGTGGTCGCCTGCAAATGATTTTAATTAAAAAAAAAAAAAATTATATGTGTGTATATATATATATATATATATATATATATATATATATATATATATATATATATATATATATATATATAAATATAAATAAAAGGGGGGGGGGAAAAAAAGACTAACTCCTAATTAAATGTCAAATTGGGAGCCGTAGTATAAATATATTGGGGGGGGGGGGGGGGGGGGGGGAAGTAACGCAAAATAAAATAACAGCGCAATTCAAGAAATAGTAACCAAATAAAGTACCCCCTCCCCCAGTTCAATTGAAATTCTGGATTTTATTCAATTTAATACATGTTGAAGCTTAGCAGCTGTGGTTCAAAAGGAAAGACCTCACTCCATTACTGAGTATCTTCAGTACTCAGTCTAACTTGAAGAGCGCACAGGCAGAAAATGTTGAGTATATATAAAAACAAACAAACAAAAAAAAAAAAAAACCCAAAAACCCATAACTCTTCATCATCCTCTTCTGCGATTTCAAAGGACAGAAAATTATGACCGATACTGCAGAGAAATTCTTCAGGGTTAAAGCTTTTCCAAGGCCTCAATTGCAGTAAAGAAACAAGGTGTGACGATCATTATTCTCATTTACAGAAAAGAAAAAAAAAAAGCTTGGAGAAAAAGACGCATCAACTCACTCTTTATATTTACAAACTTGGTCATGTACAGTGGGAGGATGGATGGGTGAAGCAAGAGGAGAATATTTACAAGTAGATTTTTTTTCCTTTTTTTAAGTAAGAACAAGTTTTAACTTCGGCTGCATCAAATCTTATCACTGCACAGCACACTTCCATACACTAACTATAATCACACACTTATGAATTAGTTTGACATTTTGGCAAATGTGATACATCTGGCTGAAAGCTGCAGGACACATTAACCTGTTAAATATGAAGCTAGTAACAGTACAGCAGTAACTTAACGGAGCATATGGATTTGAAATGAGGGTCAAGTTTAAGCAGTCTGTTCTGCTTGCACTATTAAACCAGACTAAATCTGCTGTGAAGTTTCCTTACAATGTAACTATCTTTCAATCTTTAGTTTTTGTACATTACAATCAATCAGTTCATTTCTGCATTATTATTTTTTTGCCTAACTTTTGATAAATCATTGTCCTATTCCATTATCCTGTGAAGGCTGAGCTGAGCTAACACTTTTACCCCAAGTCTCAGCATGAAAGCTAGTAAACATTTCCCAGAATGCCAAACTACCGTCTTAAGTTTTTCCTGAGACCCAAACCTCTGTCTGACTGGTAACCCCCGAATTACAAAGGTATCAACATTTTTTACTGTGTAATTAAGCTAACTAAGGTTTATTTGAATGATCATGTCTATCTTGCAAAGAAACATGTATATCTACTGTGTATGGTTAGGTGGAAAAATGGAAGATATTGGGCCGTTACACAACACACTGAACTATGCAACTGATAACCAGCAAGAACAATGTGAAGATGACTGGCCACCAAGCTGAAGCAAGAAGATTTAATCAGCTATTTACACACAGCCTAAGGTATCTTTAATTCAAGCTAAATGACAGAGTAAAGATATCTGGGCTCATACCAGCAGGGCTAACACACACACTGCACTGTTAGATGTGTGGCTTGCACTTCTCATTCAGCTTGTCATCAACGACCACTTCAGTAGCGTGGGGGTAGGAAAGGCCTCTTCTGTGCATTGAAGGGGCCGCCTGCGAATGGAGCGCCGGCTCGCTTTCCCCCACGAAACCCAGCCCTGGGAAGATCTTGAGATCGGCCTCTCAGCAGGGGTCTCTGTGAGCCGGGGGTGGACAGTATTGGGGGTCGAGGACTGGGCAATTTGAGGAGGGGTACGGGGTTGGAGGTCTGGTTGCGCGGCTGAGCTGGAGGACTAGAAGGGGATTTCAGGGGAGGATGTGAGTCGACTGCAGGGGAACTGGGTGTGGAGGGAGAGGGGGTGGAGGATGTGGGAGAAGGGGAAGGTGAGGGGAGAGGTAGATTTAGAGGTTCCTTCACTCTACCCAGTAAAGGTGGAGGGACACCTGGGGTTCCTGGGCGGTGAAGGGGGGGTGTATGACGAGGGACAAAAGGCTCTTTAACTGTGCCAGGACGAGGAAGCTTAGGGGGCTCGCCTAGCAGCGATGACATGAGTCGTGGGGGGGTCATCTTGCTTCCTCTGGGCCCCATTCCACAATGATCTCCGACTTCACCTCTGATTGGGGGAGGATGACTTAGGGGACGATCGACAGGGACCAACACTCCCCCCACCATAACTGCAGAGGGTACCGCAAGGTGAGTAGGTGGAGGTGAAAGGCGATGCGGGGCAGGAGGTGGAGGGGGTCGAGGGATTGGTGGAGGAGTGTTGAAAAAGGGGGGTGCAGGAGGATGCTGGAGGTGTAATGGAGGAGGAGTCTGGATGTTCTCTGTGTGGTACGGCATTTGGAACTGAGCCTGAGTAAGAGGAGGTGGGAGAGAAAGGGGTGGTGGAGGGAGAAGATGTGGGACGAGGAGATGTGGGGGAGGAAGGAGATGGGGGGGAGGGGGCGGCATGGATGGGTTCATGTCCTCAGCTCCCCCCTGGCCAATGTTTAGAGGAGGGGGAATGATCTGGGGTGAGGGAGGCTGAGCTTCCCGGTATTCTTCCTCTTCGTACCACACAGACACCCCTGGCCGACTGCCAGCTCCTCCCCCTCGCCGAGAGCCTCGGCCAATCACACGGATGCTTTCTACTGTCTTGATGCGTTCCCCAGTAAGGGGGCGGTTAGAGTACCCAAGAGTTTGGATGGGGGCCCCTTCAGTGTGGGGTGAAACAAGCGTCTCAATACGATGGTACTGGCCCTCCTCCTCTTCACCCGTCAACTCTTTCCCCTTGTCCCCTTTTTTTCCATCATCTGAGCCAGTGCTTGCCTTCCGAGAGCCGGCGGAGACTCTCCTCTCTCCCATCACTCTACTGTTTCCCATAATCCTTAGCTGGCTGTGGTGGTCATCTTTCTTACCCTTCATGTCATTACCAGTACAGGAGGAGACCTGCTTCCTCATCCCTTCACTGTCCTTTAACTTTGTGCTGCTCTTTTTCCCAACTGCATATCTGGATGAAGAGGAGCCTAACAAGTTTCTATCGCTGTTGCTTCCAGAAGGGGCGATTGCAGCATCCCAGGGGTCACTGCGGTAGGCTGTGGGTGAGAGATTATGCCCTGAAGATGAGCCTAAAGATTCTGGCATACTCCCAGGGGTGTCCATAATCTCGTCTTGCGTTGGAGTGCCAGCTCCCTCATCTCTCACTGGGGTCCCATCCACCCCATCCACGCCATCTGGACTGACATCACCTAGAGCAAGACTAAACCCTGGATTACCCTGCAAGAAACTGTTGATCTTGGATTCTAAACTGGGGGGAGAAACAGAAGGCGCTACAGGACGAGGAGGAGGTGGAGGTGGTGGAGGAGACCGTTGTATCTCCTTTTCCCAGTCTCTGGCTCTTCCTGGAGTTTCTCGTTTGTGGATGTTCCCCACAGCAGGTTTGGTTTTTGGGGTGGTTGGCGTTACTGGAGTTTTGACATTTGCTGATCCTGGGGAGGTATGGGTGGAGGGGGCTGATGAGGTGTTCGTCACATTCTGTAGGAGAGAAGAAAAAGCTGTTCCAAGATGGTAAAAAAAAAAAAAAGAAAAAAAAGAAAGAGGGGTGAGAAATTGGAAAAATGCATAAAATGTTTTGCTTGCTTGTTTGTTTGTTTTTTACTTTTAATCAAATTTTAAATAAAGAAACTAATCAATAAGGCCATGTGTCTTACCTGGTGTATTAGTTTTAGACAGAGCGCTAAGGATCCCTTCAGGGCTGATGTCAACCCGTGACAGGATGCTAGCCAATGCAGGGCTTGGTGGAGCTGCTTTGGAGGTAGCCGATTGGCCAGTGGGCGTAGTGGGTGTTCCAGGAGATGGCCGAGGTGACGGATTGGCTGTCAAGAGGCAAGCAAAGACAGAAAGGAATATCAACACCACTGCAAAAAGGCATAAAATTTTACTTATAAGACAAAAAGCTACCTTTGCTTTTACTACAGTCTTGAAAAAATTATCTAACATATGTGTGTGTCTAAGCCCCTCTTATACGCAATTCTCCCAAAACTTTATTTTGTTTATGTACAATTGAAAATACATTCAGATTCCCACCCCATTGCATGGGGCGACATGTATCTTCAGGCAGACGTGAACGTGTGTTTGGATAACGCCCTCCTCTTAGCTGTCAACAACAAACCTTTGAGATATTTACATAACTTTGTCACCAATCTGGGGAAAATGACTTGGAAAAGAAAGAGTTAGACAAGGACTTAGATATACAATGTATGGACAAGATACATGGTATTCTGTCACTTTAAAAATAAAAAAAAACAGAGAAGCTATAAAGGCCCTATGTTTCCTGGGCCAAACAGAAGAAACACATAAAAATCTCTGCAGCTAACTAAAAAATACACAAACAAAAACTCCACTAGACAGAAGGTTGCAACAGGTCAGCACCTCACTCCTGTATCCTCCAATAAGGATCTCCAGCCCCACCCAAACCAGTAGCAGGGAACTTCATGTCAAGCACACCAAACCCAAGATTTGAACCACCACTCAACAACCCTAATCACAATACTATAAATCAACTGGACCTGCTAATATTTTCTTCTGTGAAGTTTTTTTTTTAAAATTTCTTTTACACACAGTTTTGAATGAACTATATTATATAAGGCTTTTGCTGAGTCTAAATGAACCAGAAAATTTAATCTAGGCTTAACTTATTTGGACGTTAAAATTAAATATGAACTGAATATCTTAGGTGTAACTCATTAAAACAAAAAAGTAAAAAAAAAATTCTTTTTTAGAATAAGGTGAATGGCTGAAATACAGTTGTGTTTGTACACAACCAAAACTAAATCTTGACCTACAACTTTTCAGACCAAAGAGACAACTGATGTGGAACTTAGTAACATCATTCAATAGCACTTATCCTACAATTTATTGTATGAAACACATCTCATATTAACTAAATAAGTTAAAATAACTTAGTTAACAATAAATTGCCAACACCACGTGGAAAAAAGACTAGCATTGACAAACATCCATGTATAAATACTGAAATACATTTTGACATCAAGTCTTCTCCCAAACCCAAACACACCTGTATTCTTCATGGCGGACGTGAGTGAACTGAGAATGGAGCTAATCTTTCCTAAGTCCACCTTGGCCAGATTGACCCCCAGAGGTGTGGTTGGAGCAGGTTGAGCTTTAGTAGATGTGGAAGTTGCTGGACTTGCTGTGACAGATACACTGGTCTTCGAAGTAGGTGTATTTGGAGGCTTTGATGGGGTTTCAGACTTTGAAATCTTAGAAGATGGTGGATTGTCTTGCTTCTCATCTGCAATTAAAAAAAACAAAACGATAATGTGACATATTTACAAACAAAAGTTTGCAGATTCTTACTGATTTTTTTTAAAAGGAAAACAAATTGTACAACAACGCAACTATCAATCTACAGCAACAAACCATCTACTGCAGCAGCGTTTGCCTCTTCATCAGACATATCCATGTCCTCCATGTCTCTGTTGTCACTTTGCGTTTCCCCCTCATCCATAGCCTTGCCATCCAGCTCTGGATCCACCTGAGCTCTCCCAGCTTCCATTTCCAGGAAGGGTGAGTCAGAGCCGGTGGGGGAGGGGGCATCTTCAGATGGAGATGGGATAGGAGAGTCTTCGGGTCCAGGTAGTGTTGACTTGAGAGAATCAAGTTTTCTTTTGAGACTGGTCACACGGTTGGCAAAGGCGTTGTATGCCTGAGAAGAGTGACAGATTCAAAGTGTAGGAGAAGGGGGAGTAGATGGAAAGAAAAATAAAATGTTTATTTGAAACAAATAGTAACATGGCACCATCACAAACCATTAAACGGTTCTACCAATTTATATTATTAACCAAAAATAAAGTATTTCTATGCCTTCACAGTTTCCCACAGTAATCTTTAATTACACATCACTCACATTGGCCACAATCATGACCTCCTTGTACTGCGTCTCATAAAAGATGTCTGCATTTCCTAAAACATCCAGCAGAGGTGGCCCCGTTTTCAACTCCTTTTCCAGGAAGCTGACAAACTCCTGCAGCTTCAGGCTGCCGTCCTCAAAGTCCTTGGCAAACTTGTTCCCACCTGCCTTGTCTGACAGACAAAAAAATATGAAACAGAAAAGTTCTTAAGGATCTTAATATTTAACAAAAGACTGTCAACATCAGCCTTGAGGTTTTTCTTTTTAATTTCCCTCATTTAAATCCTGAGATACATGTTAAACCAGCAGCTCTGATATAAATTACTCACTTAAAAAATTAGAAAATAAAAAACAGAAGCAATGTCTTATTCCAAAACTAATTTTCTGCTTAGTCTGGGTTATTTACAGAAACCATTTTTTACTGGGGAAAAAAAAAAAAACTACTGAAAAAATATCAAACATGACAGACATGCAGAAAAACAGTAGTTTTAGTTCATCTTTTTACTCATGTGTAAATGTAATAGGTGTGCTCATCAAAACAGCCCTTCAAATGGTTGCTACAACATCACTAATTATCTGTCAACTTCAATTTTGACAGGCAATCAGAACGCATTAAATTGTAAAACCTAAACCTAAAGCAGAAACCATGTGGGGTGATGCAGAATCCATCTGGTTGTGTTCTGACCTTTGAGTCTTTTGAGGGCCTCAGTACTGCAGACATCCATTCTGAGAGCTGTAAGCTGCTTCTCCCTAAATTCTTCTTCAGCAACAGCTCGCTTATGTCTCGACAACTGTTCAATGAGGGACTGAGGCTAGAAGAGGAAATAAAAGAAAAAAATGTGTTATATAATATTTGGCTTTGATAAAGACTATTTTTAACATTCAACTTCAAGGCAGCACAAAAAGGGCTTACTGTGAACTCTGCAACAATCTTGGACTTCAGGGCAGCTTTGGTACTGGTGGTGGCTAGAGAATTAAAACAAAAGACAAAATCAAAACCAAAATGTAATGAAATCAAGAAATATTTTACTGTACAGAGACATGATCAAATTGGTGAACTATCATAAAAGAATGAATGCTCCATCAATGGTTTCATGATGTCCTGAAACCAAATGCAGCGCAGTTGGACCAAACACTTCTTTTACAGAAGTACAAGCTTCTTATGCTGGAGTGTGGCGTTTTCTCTCCTCAAAGAAAATGCTGCTTAAATAAAAAAAAAAAGTTTCTTAAAGTTTCATTTATTCTTCCAGCAGTTTTCTAGTTTGTCCACATGGGGTTTAGCCAAGATTTTTTTTGTCATCAGAAAACGTTTTTGCTTCACCACCCCAGCTGTTTTTGGAGGCACCTTATACATCATTGCCTTTTCAACCTTCCTGGTTAGATGGCTTATACTACTTAAGCTGAAGGAGAAAAAGCCTCCCAAGATTTTAATTATGGCTTAGAAACCTCCTAAAATACCTCACCTTAGAAAATATCTCCCACACCACAAGAGGCTGCACACAGACTTTCTACTCCACATGGCAACTAGGTGTAGCCTGCTTGGACTGCATGAACCACTCCTCCTTTGCACTGCAGTATGACAGGCGACCTCTCAACTGATCATGGATCTGCCCTGGCTCACTTGGATGGGACAGATCATTCCTACTTGGCTTTGTGGTGTTGAATGGGTGACCCTCTATGTGATTATGAATGCAGTTTGTTGACAGAATATCCTCTCTGTCACATCATGTATATTTACTCACTGTTTGTTATGTCCTATAGTTTACTCACTTTTCTTCTTTTCATACAAAAATACACACTTGTGAGAGGTGGACAAGTGTCCCCCCCCAGGTTCTGCTTAGGAACACAAGGTGGTTGTGCTCCACCCCTTCAAGATGTTGGCTATGTATCTGTATATGTATAATGGTCTGTTATACAACTTCAACTTAAAAATCAATGAAGGGACTTTTAAAAAAAAAAAAAAGAAAAAAGAAAAGAAAAGAAAAGGTTTCTCCTTGCTTGCTTGCTATCTCTTCAAGCCCATATATTTCTGCCACTCAGACAAGCATCCAAAACTAGATCCGATTCCACAATGGAAAAAAATGACAAATATTGATAGTGCACTAATCTGATAATTGATAAGCCTCTTCCATTCTTTATTAACACTCACAATATCTTCCTTTACAATTCTAACTTGTGTGTGTGTGATGCTTTATGATACATCACAGACCACAAAATGATGTTAGCTGTAACATGATATTAGAAGGTAGCACTGTAGCACGTCATGGAGATAAAACATTCAAAAAACAATAACAAACTTACCAATTGCAGGAGGAGCCTCCTTTTGTTTCTCTTTCTCTTTTTCCTTTTGTTTCTCCCTTTCTTTTTCCTTTTTGTTCAAGCTGGCTTTGAACTGGGCAATGACCTCCTCAGGATACACACTTCTCTCCTCCCAAATCGTAAAGATCCTTTCCACTGACTTGCGAACTTTCCCATCCCTGACAAAACAAAATGAAAGCACAGAATGGAAACATGAGTGCTGGCAAAGAAACAGGAAGATGCAACATTTTCATTTGGATCCAAGACATATTCCGTTTCATGGTCATGACTTTTCAAAGATGAAAAATACAAAAGTAAAACACTGTTTTTGCAATGAAGAGCTAAAAAAAAAAAAAAAAAAAAAAACTATACTCACTTGATGAGCTGAGCAGCATTAGGAAGAACCTCAGAGAAGGCTGTCCGAAACACAATAGCATTTTTTCTTTTGCAGTTTTGAATCACATCATTGGCAAGGTAGAAAAGGTTCAAGCGATGGTTGTTGTCAGCTGGCGGGAAAAAAAGGGAAAAAAAAAAAAAGAGCATAAGTAAGAAATTCTAGAGTTAAGAGTTTGAGGTTAGTCCCAACAGGAACAACAGACTGGCTTTACACCAGTAAAACTTCTCTGTTTATCATGCGATTTTAAGACAAAACCAACAACTGCACATTAGCACTATTTCTTTCAGTGTTTTATTTCATGATGATAAATTTAATTTCTTCTCTTCAAGCTGGTAGGTGTGTTGACCTTTTTGTCGAGGGCTCCTTTTGATTTTGAAGGCACAGCACATTCCACCAACAGTCTTCTTTGAGATTATAAAACCGCTCTTGTGACATACACAATATTTTGAACAATTTAAGATGGAATGTTTGTGTGTTTGTTTGTTTGTTTGTGTGTGCACAGCCCTGACGGGGACACAAGTGATTTCTGGGCGCTGGTCCTGAACCCATGTAGATGAAGAGGGTTGTGTCAGGAAGGGCATCCGGAGTAAAACCAAAGTAGGACCGTGTGAATAGGGCTTCAGTATCGGCTCAGTAGTTATAAACCGATTATTTGCTGAGGCGACCCCTTCAGGAGAAAAGCCAAATGGAAAACAACAGCATGTGTATTTGCCTAAGCAAGCCAATATATTTAAGTATCCTTGGTTTGGTTAATTCTTATTTTTAATTTAATCAACTGTGTGTAAGCTTTTAGAGGCAGCAGCTCTCATATCTTATCTGATATTTAAATAGCAGGGGAAAAACACTATATCTGTCCCCATTTAACCACAACTTTAACCATAACCTGATTACCTTTGCATCCAATATTCTGTTGAGCCACACGATGCCAACAATGACCCGACTCCTGCCCTCAATCTCTCTCAGAAGTAGCACATAAAATACACACATGAAACAAACATATCTGTGGTGCCAGGCAGCAACAAATATTGTGCACAGGACAACTTCCCTCTAAATGATAATATCTGGGGGTGTAGGAAAATATTGATATATCACAATTTCTTGTGTGACAATATTTTATTGATATTCAAAAGTCCTGTATCAATTTCAACAAACAACCAATCTTTACTGATGAGGCAGATTTTCATTTCTTTATTAATCTTGTACATAAAGATCAGTGTTTTTATTACCTCCGCCACCATGGTTATGTTTTTAACCAACATTTGTATGTCTGTTTGTGCTCAAAATGACTTAAAAAGTTAAGGATGGATTTTCATTAAATTTTCAGGAGTTGTTGGAAATCTGAAAAGAGTCTGTAGACTGTTTCCAGCAGTGTGCCGACCAGGCGTCAGCCACAGCGAATAACACTGCACTGCTTGCGCCCTTAACCTGACACACGCCCCAGCTGCTCCTCTGGTCACTGGCGGGATCACTGTGACCACAGGCAGAAGGAGAGGCGCTTAACGGTGGTTGCAGCAGTGATCATGCCCCGCCCTCCTCCTCCAGCCCAGCCACCGGAGCCCAGCTTTTCTGGGTCTCATCCGGGGCAGCGGGCCCCTAAGAACTGGCTGTTCATGGTCCAACCCGCCTGGAAGAGTGCCACAGAGGCCCAAAAAGCAATGACTTCTTGGGGGACATAAGTGACAAGGGCGATGTTGTGTTAAATGTTGGAATAAAACGCCAACACCCTCCCCTTAAGAGCATGTTTCTTGATTATGCCCTGCTGCGAGAACAACTCTCTGCTGCAGCCGCTTCTCATCCATCCCCCATACTAAGCGGACCAGCCGCTGTTAACCTATCGATCAAGAAGTCGGGTGGAATGAGGCCCATCCTTGATCTGTCTGTTCAACAAATTCATCACCACAAGATCTTTTCACATGCCGACTATCAGACAGGTGTTGGAATGTGTCCTCAGAGGCGATTGGTTCACCTTAGTCGAACCGAGAGATGCATATTTTCATATTCCAATACTTCAGAAACACAGGTAATTCCTGAGCTTCTCATTTCAGCGGACACAGTACCTGTACAACCGTCTGCCATTCGGGTATTCCCTGGCCCCACACACTTTCTCCAAATGCATGGGGTACCTCTGAGCAGAGGGACGTCTCACATTTCGGTCTTCACGGATGCGCCCCTCTCAGGCTGGGGTCGGACGTATCAGTCCCAAGTGGTTGGAGGACAATGGCCGGCCCACATGTCTCCACATAAATGTACTGGAACTTCTCACATTGTGGAAGGTGGTCCAGAATTTTGTCCCACTGCTGCAGGATCAACATGTACTGATCCACACAGACAACAAAAGTGATGGCGGCCAACATCAACCATCAGGGAGGAGTGCACCGCACAGCTGTTGGGGGTGGCCAGACAACTGCCGCTTAGGACTCACACACACCTGCTCTCCATTAGCGTGGTGTACATCCCCAGCATCCTCAACAGGGAAGCAGACATTATGTCAAGAGACAACAATTGGAGCCTCCACCCCGATTTAGTCTCACAGATCTGGAGCAGGTTCAGCAGAGCGAGTGCAGACTTCTTTGCCACACGCCCCACAGTGCGGCAGGGGGTGGATGCGTTTCCACACAAACGTTCCTCCCATCCCACCGATTCCCCCTGTCCTAGATCGGATCAGGGAGGAACAGCAAGCAGTGATTGTCATTGCGCCGGAGCGCTGGTGCACTGGTGCACCGTGGTTTCCATGTCTACAGCAGCTGCTGTCAGGTCAACCATGGCAACTTCCCTGGCGCATGGATGCGCTCTCCCAAGCCGGGGGAGCAATCCAGTATTACCCGAAGATAGGTCAGCGCCTCTGGGCCTGGCTGCTGAACAGGAATGGAGAGGCTCAGTCTCTCTCAGGAAGTCATGTGCACGATCCAGAACGCGAGGGTCGCGTCGACAAGGGATTCCTGCTTGTCTAACTGGTTAGCTTTCCAGAGATGGTGTCTGATAAAAAGAACCAAGCCAAAAGCTTGCATGCTGCCCTGCTTCCTCTCCTTCCTCCAGATGTTGGAGAGGAATCTGGCCTTCAGCACCATTAAGATTTACGCTGCGTGTATCTCATCTTGTCGTGAAGGTTTTGCTGACAGATCACTGTTCAGTTATTCCCTGGTCAAACGCTTCCTAAAAGGCATACATAGACACAGATCGATGTAACGTGCCTTTGTGCCTCAGTGCGAGTTACCTCTGGTTTTACGCGCACTGACTGGGGCGCCTTTCGAACCTTTGGATCAGGTCCCACTGAAGTTTTTGTCTATGAAAACACCCCTATCAATTGCCCTGACATCTGCTAAGAGAGTCAGTGATTTAGCTGCTCTCTTGGTGGCACCTTCCTGCCTCAGAATACAAGGGGACGGCAGCTCAGCTGTGCTGCGCCCTAACCCAGCCTACACTCCAAAAAACATCACCAGCTCCTTCAGATCCAGAGTGATTACGCTTAATTGTTTTCACCCTCCGCCTCACAAGCCAGAGGAGGCCGCATGTTCTCATTTGCTCTGTCTGGTGTGCAAACTGTCATGCTACGTAGCACGCATGGCTGCATTAATCACTCCCAGCGCTTGCTTGTGCATTACAGAGAAAACTCCAAAGGTTCTCCTCTGTCTGCTCAGCGCCTATCACAATGGCACAGTCGAAATTTGTAATGTGGCTTCATGGACATCTCCATGCTCCTTTGTCCACTTTTACTTACAAGATGTTTTCTGTTTCTCTCTGAGCCACTTTGTCCTGAGTGTTTTCTCAGTTTGACATGTTCCCCCTTTCAAATGTGGTAATGAGAGCAGATTCCTTCCCTCTCACTTGCCCGGGTTCGGAACATTTCAGCACCTCTGCTACTGGGTCTAGTGAAATTTCTGCCACTACTTGCTGCATTAACGCACATGATGCAGCACTTGGACCTAAGTAAGTGCGTTTTATGCTTACAGTACGACACAGACCCAGTGAGGCATGGACTGCGTCCTGCTTCACCTTTATCCGACTAGCCTTAAAGGGCGAAGCCTATAAATAATAGAACATTGGTTACCCCAGATTCTATGACTATAGGTGCAGCCCTTTAAGCTCTGGGCCTCACTGGTTCCTGGACCAGCTGAAGAAAAAGCTGGTATTTGGGAGCCGATTGTAGAACTCAACCCACTTTATACTCGAGGACGAGACGGACCAAGCAGCAACCTCTGGTGGTTAAAAGTGAAGCCTGTGCAGATGTGTATAAAACTGCAGTTCGCCCTTCATCCGCTAGGGGCTGGCTGCAAAAAGGAGTGAATCCCCATAGAATCTCATGTTAAAAAGACCAATTTCATAGCAGAAATAAACATGTTTACAGCCTGGTTCAAAAATCCATTTTTGGCTTAATTGGTCAGGTTTACCTTTGATAACTGTGGGGGGAAGTGAATTTTTTTCTAACTCGCCTGTTTAAAAGTAATTTAATCTCGAAATTTGGCACATTTAGGGGCGTGTCCTCTTGATGGACAGGTACCCAATCTCCCGCTTCAAGCAAGAAGAATGCAGAACAGTCGCAGTTTTTAGCCGGTTAACAACATGACTTAGCTTTAGCCTGCTTACCTCTATTAGCTGATTAGTTCCTGTTATCTCCAGGTTAGATCGGTAAGGTCTTAGCTAAAGGGAGCTCGGAGCTCCCACGATGTCAATCATCCACCATGATGCTCACAGCCCCCCCTCTCAGTTCTACCTCTTTGCCCATATCTGTATTTTCTGGGCGAGACAACATGCATGCCCCTGCCAAGATGGCGACAGTAGGAACCGTCCACCAAGCTTCAATTCAGCTCTTCAGAAACTTATGGATGACATCAGGGAGGCTCCGTCCATCTTTTCATATCCAGTCTGTGGATCGGACTACAGTTTTCTGTGCTATGCGCATGCGTGCGGAGGGATATACCCACTAGCAATAGCCTTAAAACGGCTGCGCCTATACTCATAGAATCTGGGGTTACAATACATAACCAACGATTTCAAATATGCAAGTGTTCAGTGTTTACCACTAGAAAAAAAAAAATCGCAATATATTGTCTTTCTTATCCACTATATCATATTGTTGGCCCATATAGATATGCGTATCTTATCACCAGATTCTTGCTAATACACACCCTATTAATATCTGCAGCAAATTCTCATCAAAAAGTCCAAAATTTGAAAGATGATGTCAAATCATGAATAACACCTGCAACCCTGCACCAAAATCAAACTCTATAAATAATCAGTGATGAAAAACAAAACAAAGTTGAATAAGAAAAAGATTTTTATGCGATCATCCTCGGATTTATTCATACAATCTCATTGAAGACACAGTTGTCACGGCAATAAGTGGAATGTGACAAAAGTAATAAATTTTAAAAAATGTATGAAAATCTTGACATTGCTTTTCAATTGAGGCACAAAAGAAATGTTATATATACATATATATAAAAAATAAACAGGATAAATGAATAGTTTACATATTTTAAAGTTTTGTTGAACAATCCTGTGAGGCAATCATCGCAATAAAGTGTGTCCTGTAACTCTCAGACTTCTGCAGCTGCTGACCAGTATTATAGCCCTGTACACAACAGCAAAGTGCCAATTTGTCCAGGACAATTTTTTTTTTCAATTATTCTTTTAAATTCAATTCATAAATAAGCAATGTCTTATTTGATCAAAAAGTCTGTTTTTTATCCAACAGTATTAATAAATTTGAACATGAGACAAGATGACACCTCTCAAAACAAAAAGTTCCACATTGTTGAGTCTACGACAAACACAGTTGTACTGATAAATAAGAGATTTCAACAACTGCTGCAAATGGATAAAGGAAAGAGTAAAAAACATTGTTGTAATATTTTAAGTTGTTTTGTTAAGTGGGGTTCTTCTTCAAGTCTGACACTTCTTGTTATTTTACGGATCATTGTTCAGCTGAAACAGTCTGGGAGAAATAGCTTTTTTTTCCTCCAGTCCTGACCGTTCCACAGGTGTCAACATTTTTGTAGTTTTGTGTTAGTGCCTTTACTAAATTGGGTACAACCAGGATGTGAAGAAGATTTCAAGCAATAGAGGGAAAAAAGACCCTGGAAAACACCTCTTACCCTGCCTTTAAACCACATCAGCACAAATTGACAACCTTGCCAACACAAACAGTTTCCTTTCGGATGCACACAGAGGAAAGAGTCACCTTGGTGTGTGCTTACACACAGCAAGTCAGCGTTGTGGAAACTGTTATTAAGACCAGTACAATTTTATGTACTAGCTTTGCAGACACTTGTATGCTAATTCAACTGTAACCTCTTCTGTTGCTGGGTCTGAGGGGCATCAGTGGAGCATGCCCTCTACTTCCACCATTTTTTTTTTCTTGTTACAATTTTTTTTTAGAAATTCTAACACGAACAAACAAATGTTGATATATTTCAAACATGCCATCATATTTATAGTATTATAGCAGTACTGTAACTATGCACAGTAGTAAATATATAGTAACATATTGATTTTATTCTGTACTGAAAGTGGCAAAATTATTAACTGGTCCATAATCGCCAAGTTCAAATTAGTGCTTTGACTTAAGCAAGCTGGTTTGATTTTAAGTCAGGAAGCTTACGCAGTAAGGTATCACCACCATCCGGATTTTGTATTTTTACTTCAATCATAAGCTATCTGGAAAGTTGAGGAATCTTAAATATGGACATAAAAAAGCAAATTGTAGAATGAACAAAGACCTAAACTGGTTGTAACTGCTTAATGTTAAGCAACCCCAGATAATAATGTTGATCAGTGGCATAAAATCAATACATTAGTTGTAAGTCTTAAAAAAATAAAACAAAATTAAAAAGTCTTTTAAAACACAAAGTTTTATTTATCATTAATACCGCCAATAAAAAGTTGCTCAGGGAGTTACTGTTTATTATTGCAGAATTTAAACTCTGTTCCTCTGCTGCAGAGCAGAACAGATGTGGTTACAGCCAAGAGGTTGTTCATCCTGACAAAATTGGGTTTTTTTCTGCCATTGTTTAAGTCATTAATAGTTGGGTTAAGATCTCATGATGCCTCTAAAAACTGCAAAACCAGGTTACAAGTCTTTTCTAATGTAAATAAATGCAACATTATAACTACTAGCACACCACGGATCAGCCCTGCCCTCTGAGCTCAAGATGTCCTTCCAAAAACTTAATGACAGGTTGGATGGAGCCTACACAACTGCCACTAGTTATCAAAACAGACTTTTCTCACTAGAGGACAAGGCTGCCACTGGTCACCAGTGCCTGGATGAGGTAGAAACTTTATGCACTCAGCTTCAAACTGATAACAATAAGCTAAAGGCTGAGCTAACTGATGTGGGGGGTGGGTGAACAAAGACTGCAACGGTTGATGGGTCTCCATGGGGGAACTTAGCCTCAACAACAGTTTTTTTTCCCCCAACTTCTGCAACAGGCTTTGGGTGAAGAAATATGTTTTGTTTTTGTTTTTTTTTAATTTAGCTTTTTCTTTGTGTTTTTTTTTCCTTTTTCTAACATTTATTTAGTCAGTTCTGTGTCTTGGGTTTGCAGATGCTCTGTCCCAGTGTGAACTGAATCCAAGAAATACCAATTTATTTTTGTCACTATTTATGTAGATTTTTAAAGTTTTCCAGCCTTACATTTAATGAATCCTTTGAGGTAATCATCGCAATAAAGTTCTGCAAATGATTCATTTTGCATCAGGATCAGTTTTGGATCTTATCAACCGATACTAAACCTCAGGCACTGGATTTGGAAGTAAAAAAAAGCAGTTCTGTGTATTTGTAGTATGGATCATTAAAATGATGCCAGACAAATATTCTTAAGTTAAATTTATTAACAGTCAGTTACAAACCTAACTCTATACTCAAATGTAAATGTCTTTTTAAAAGAAAAAAATTAACTTAAATTTGACTCACGAGTTTCAAAGCTCAAATTACAACTCCTGTTTAAGATAATCTGTTATAAATCATATTTTCATTGAACCTCCCTGAAATGAAGTAAAATGTGCAAAAAGTCCCTTGAGAAACCTATGAAGTGTCACTACAAACTCAACAGGACACAAGCAAACACAAGAAATAAAAAAAAATTTCAAATAAAGCTATCAGTTGTGGTTCCCATGAAATAAGCACAGTGATACCACACAACACCGCCACCGATTAATTGATACAATACTCTGCAGTGCAACATTTATGTATTCACATTTTAAAATGCTTTAAATTAAAATGCATCAAAAACATTTTACAAATGAAATTCAGATCTACTTTTATCCACAAAAGCTCCTAAAACTTAATGTCAGTAAGTCACCTTTTCACTCTGATTGATGTTGTTGCAACAACCAAACAAGACAGACAACTTTACAGATAAGCCGAAAACCCACCATCCTATAAATTAATCTGTTGGTCACTGAGTGTTGCCCAGTCTTTCAAAGCCACCATTACTGAGGTGGCAAATCCTAATGACACCTTATTTGCTGACGAGGACACAGACAAGGATATGCTGACTACCAACAATAGACGGTCACCTACAGTTTTTGATATGGATATTTTATCTGGATACCCGTTTTTCATATTTTCATATTCTAGACTTTGGTGGACTCATGTAAGCATCGATGTGACTACTTTAACTGACAATCCACACTGGAATATAAAAACAAATCTTAGTTATATATGTTATCAAAGGTTTGTTTAAGAAATCATTTAAAACTTTTGCAAAGGATGTAAACTTTTTCTAATCTGGCAGATATTTGGCAGTTTTTTTTTTTTTATTTTTTATTTTATTTATAACTAGTTTAGGCTACAGGACACCATGTACTGGTGTCCTGTAGATCATCTACGTGATCTGTTTTTGTTACTGACTAAATGACTTATTTTCTGGTCACAACGTTGCCCTGATAAACAATGTCACATTTCACAAATATTCCTAAATTAGACATGAACTCGGAGCAACACTCAGCCCCTCATCTGCAAGTCTGAGTATTAACTCATGTAACATTAAGCTGTACAGCAACATATATACTTACAATTTAGTGTCAGATTGATGACTATTCACTAAGATTTATTGTATTTTTTTTTGTTTGGGCATAAAATTCAGTGTTTCCTCTGCCACGACAGTAAATCAGTTCTCCACTGCTCTATGAATGTCCAGTGTTTCCCCCAGAAGCAAACACAGCACCATCAGAGCCGTGTCAACCACTGGCCCCCTCTTAGTGACATAACAACAGCGGGCATCCTTAGTAAGTAAATGTCTGATCTACACATTTAGTTTTTACCACAATTAAAGTTTCCCACTGCTGTTTAAACAGCCAAGAAATACACATAGTCTGATTCTCTTCCCTTCTGCTCAACCAAGCACAGAAATGCCACTTTAGCAATGGCCGAGGGTCTACTTCTGATGTTTGCCTGAATTAGTCTATACATAATGTAAACAGATTTTACCTTCATACGTTTAATGTTCTCTACATAACTGACTAAAACACCACTATAAATTATTTCTGTATACTCCTTTTTTTTTTTTTTAATGCCTATTCTCTTTTATTTGTCACATATGAAAAAAGGATGTTATTTCAACCTCATTTACCCCCCCCCCTTCTCTCAATATGGTAATTTTCAGATGCGCTGGATTCTGACCAGTACTGAGTACAAGTATGCTCAGGAAATTATAGTGTAACTTATAAAAAGACCAATTTTTAATGCCCTGCTTTGCTTGGACTGGAACTTTTTTTTTTTTTTTTTTTTTTTTTTTTTTTTAAATTACATTTTTAAACATGCCCTGATTCACAGGTAATACCTCTAGGATAAACAACTCAATAGAGTACAAAAAAAATGTCAACTTTATTCTGGCAAGCAAGGCCATCCAAGAAAAAAAAGCCACCATAAATACCTGAAGAGGCTTTTAAATCACATCACTTTGGTCAAATATGAACACAAATCTGATTTTTTAAAAAAAGAAAAAAAAAAGAAAAAAGAAAAAGCAATTTTATCTTGTAGTTTAGACACTGCAAAGTAAGGTGCAGTGACCTGGAGACAAGCTCTGGCTGTCTCTGCAAACTTAAATCAACTTTTAGCTTTTCTATACATTTTGAGATAATTTTTTATCAACATCCCTAAATAGATGATCCACACATTGTAACAAGCTTGTACTGGCACAGCTCGACACCACACACACAAAAGGTTCAAGCAAAGCACAGCAGTTCAATGCTTTTCATTAGCATTAGGTTTTATTATGCATTGTTCTGAGGGTAGTGATGCAATACAAACATTTTTGTCTAATTATCTTATCTTTCCAAAAGGTTTGACCGAGATACAATGACCGTTGAGAACAGAACACGCCTCCCTCTAAAGTTCAGGATTTTCAACTAGAATAAACAACTTTAAGATTTGCTGCATTTGCAGCTGCATTTTTAATTATGCTAAATCCTTCTGCATGTATACATTTGTTAAATGTTTGCATTTTTTGGAGATGAAATTTAAAAAAAAAAAAAAAATCAACACTTCCATTGAAAAAGTTTGTTCATTTCTTTTGTAAAACATACATCTTCAAGTGTCACTATCACTGTAATTTTATTAACTTCCATTCAATGTCAGTGTGCAGTCTTTGCCCCAAGATTACATTGCTTTTTAGGAGGGCAGGGGGCTAACCATTCAAGATGAATAGAACTCACATAGTAACTAAATTTACTAATATTATCATTGACACTACATAGTAAAATCCCCTATTATTATGTTAAGGACATTCATCCATCAATTTTACATTTTGTTTCATAACCCATTACATATTCACATATGACACATGTGACACTGCCACACAAAGTTATTTAATTACTTAAGTACTACACTCATCTGTGAAGTCATAATTAAAAAAAACTCATTTAAAAAACCTAATTTTCCACCGACTTCAGTAATTAAGAAAAACAGCAAGGCAAAACTTAGCTCAACTTCTGAAATGACCTAATGTGGTGAATATTTTTTTACTCTGTGAAATTGCTCTAAATATTGTTGAAATTAGGATCAAAGATAACTATCATTATTAATCAAACCTGACCTGGCCTGAAATCTCTAAATCTATACCAACAAAATGCATAGCGAAAAGGACCCAATGACAGTCCCCAACATGTAATTTCTGTATCACATCCTCTCTCATGTGCACTCTAGACAGACCTCCCCTTCACCCCCTCTCTGTCTTATTTCCAACTGTGAGAGTTTGTCTCTAATAGAAAGTATCCCACTGTGAAGCGCATGTATGAGATGCTACTGTGGAAAAAAATGGGTTCCAATAGACTTCATCAAGAACTTGCATCACCTATGACATTCAGTTCTGCATGCAGAAACAACACTCATCAAGTCACAACCAGTGACAGCAAACTAAGCATTACCCACTTATAACAAAGAAAAGCACCCAGTATGATGCAACTCATAATGACCAGTGCTTTTTTTTTTTATATTAATTTTTTGCTTCCTACAAAAGTGTGAACTCAGTTTCTATTATTTCAAAACTAAAACACCACAACTAAATGCCATTACGAAAACATCAGATTGTGAAGCCAGATTCTCAGATGAATACAGATTGAAAAAACCTGAAAATATTTTTCTATAACAAGGAAGTTGTAACCTGTCTAAAACCTCTTTTCAAGTTGTGCAAATAAATAAAAATTCCACTATCATTCGCTGACATTTGCTTTCTGTGTCAAGTTAAAAAGGTACAATCACTATACACTCCTGACAGAATCTGAATCAGTCACGGTTATTTAAGCTCTAGCTAGCAGTGACATATATTTGATACTCAGATGTGAACTTTCAGAGTATGTTGCACTCAAAGGGGAGAACACTTAGGGGAGAGCAATGCCAGAATATTAACCTTTAAAAACTTGTTTGTGTTCAAAAGACATGAGGTCTTATGAACACTTTTAAACACCAACTGTGGCGAGCCTCCATACCACAGAATATCTAGTAGTAAAAGGCTGAAATGGGTGAACAAATGCCAAGAAACAGAAATTAAAACCCCTCTTAAATGACTACTTGGGGACCAAAAACAACTATTATTTAGTCCCTTTGCTTAATTCAAAATTTGACAACATGCATGTGGTGAACCAAAAAAAACACAACAGTACAGAAAAAGTTGCTTTATAGATAGTTTGAAAAGAACCAGGTGAAAGGGATGAATACTATCCCTTAGCGCTCAGTCTGGCATCAATGTAACATTAATTTAATTTAAATAATGTACAATATTATAATAATTGTTTATCAACACACAAAAAACTAACATATATTGTCAACCTAGTAGATCACAACATCCGCATTTAGGATGTTGGTAGGATAATAAAAAGAAACCAGTCAATTCCCTGAATGGTTTTCATTTATCTAAGTAGGGGGTGGATTCAAAGATCTTACACCAAGGCAATTATTCATGCACCTAAATTCTTCATTTAAAAGAGGCATGTCAGATCACTGAAAAACACGCGCCTAACGCTTGTCAAACTCAGGTGATGTGGTAGGGAAGTGTCACCTCATAAGGTACATACATAAACAATCAGGACTTTTAATGAATGACTGCAACATACTAGCACGAAGAAGCTATGATCAAATTCATAAAGTTAAAAGGTTTTCACTATGAAGTGCATAAATTATGTATAACTTCTCTAGTTTCACTCGTTGTCTCATTCCTGGCATCTTTTATATTACCATCACATAGCAATGCAAAATAAATCAATAACGATATACACTAACTTGAATTGTTTAGCTTAAGTGGATTGTCATCTTTACTTCAGTCTGCCGAGTGTACTAAGAAATGACTAACACTGAATCACAATATTAAGGTCAGTCTTCAAAGATTCATTCATGAAGGGAAGTCAGCTTTCAGATACCTCGACCTACAAACAAAAACGTCTTGCACCTAAACTCGAAGTAAACACATGTTTAATTTGGTTTTAAGTTGTGGAAATAGGCAGCGCATGGATGGGCTGATCCAGACCATGCACCCCAAGAGGCCTAACTGTAAACAGTGCTAACCTTAGCTTAGCTACTATTAGCGTAACAACGTCCCGAGTTTGCTTTCAAGCATGTTGATAAGGAATTTAAAACTTTCAAGAATATTTATTACAGTGCAATGTCCAGGTTTGCACTTCACACGAATATGTGGCAATAATTTTACGGTTTGGCTCTGCAAGTTGGTTGTAGTAAAGGGAGAGCTGCATTTGAATTAGCTAAAGTGTGCTAGCTAGCGGCTTAGCCTCGATGGCAAACTACTCACATTTCTTCAGACACTTCATCCAATGGCGAACGATAAGGCCGTGGTGTTTCTTGTTTTCAATGCACCAAGATGAGAGTCCTTGTATTGACTCCATAGTGTTGGATACTCCTTGAAGCCGCCGGTCCAACGACGCTTCCAGTGCAGCGGTGGAACTTCGGGCATCCTGGCCGCTTGCAGCCCCTGAGCCGGCCGCCATCTTTCCAACTCTGTTTGCAAATGATGGGGATGAAGGAGCTGGCGTAAAAATAAAGATTCGGGGGGTCAGAGACACGCCCCCGTCTTTTACTTTCTTATCAGGACGTAACGATATGGTCAAAATCGTTTACAAAACTGCACGAAAGCGAACTTGTAACATATTCGTTAAACTAAGTATTATAACAACGAAATTAAAAAGAAAAAAAAAAGAAACCAAGTTGGTTCATTTATTTTATTGAAGGCGGTGACTGTACAGTTACAGTGAAATAAGCTACAGCCAGGCCAAAATTGTCTATCTTCTAAATAAATATACTTTCAGGAACTTGGACTTGAATGAATGTACCTGCAGAGTCCACATTAGGAGATTTCCATCCAGATCTTAATGTGTAGCACTGTAGCTATGCTGTTTAGTCACTGATTTACTCCATCAGGATTTTGTAGAGATAGGGATTTTAATCACAAAACGTGAGTCATGGGACAATCTAACATTTTATTATCATGACAAATGCTTTGGGTGAGTGATATATGTTACATAGTTCAATCTGTCTACAAAAAATAAGACAGAATAGCCTATCATCAAAGAGATCAACACTGAGCAGACATACAAGCACATGCTGCCCTATACACACTTTGATCTGTCACACATTCTCTTGAAGCAGCCACACAGGTTAATTGTTCCTCCATTTCTATGGTCGTGTCAATTAAGTCAGAGCCCCCCTCGTTCCCAGCAGTCAGTAATGAGGGGCGGCTGGTTGTGAGGCAGTGGATCTGCAGGCTATAAGGTAGAAATCAGACTGATATGGTGCTCCACAGGAAGGTTTCAGTCATCTGTGCCATCCAACACACTCTGGCTGAGAGCAAGGTCCCAGTAGTGTTCTGTCCCGTGTTTTTTGAAGTGTTCTCGAGCCATGCTCTCTGTGGGGCACTGTTTGAACTTAATCTCCCCAAAACTACGCTCCTTCGCTGTTCCCTGAAGAGTCAGAGGAAAGTAAAATTGAATGAGACCACAAATCGAGCAAGATGATCCAAAATGAGGATGCAGGAGAAAGCAAAATGTATACTCACCTCCCAGATCAACCAACACTTATTGTTCCTCTTTGCATCATCATCACCATCTGGATCTATTTAATACAAAATGGGAAACAAGAGTTCAATAATATTTTAACCAGGTGTACACAAGCACGAGTAGTAGGACAGGTAAAACCACTAGGCCTTGACAGTCGCACCAGTGCACCTAACATTTCTCAGGTCTAGGTGAATGACTTAATAAGAGTTGTTAATATACCCCAGGTATCTCGCCATAACCTGAGCTGACTTACTCAGACATTCAGGACCTGGACAAACGGTACAACAAAGCTGGTATGTCAACCTAGAGTTTTTCCACCTTGATCAGTGCATGCTCCCATAAAAGAAGTTGTGTTTGCACCATCTGACCAATCGCAGACATGGAGAAACCCCACGGAGCTACTTTACCATGAAGGAGCAGACAATTATGCTTCAGAAATGTAAAAAATTTAAAACACATCATCACCACACTGTTGACACATCTGTTCAAACAAATCTTTCTCATAAGCACCCGTGTCATGATCTGCACACCAACATTGACAGAATGGGCAGGTCATTTACCAAGAGAACTAAATGGTCAGGAGGTGGTGCTTTCTTACTCATCAATTTCTTATCCAGAACGAAACCTGCTGCACGGTGACTGACTCCGTTAAGAAGGGAAAAAGCATCGTAGTGCAGAAAACAGAGTTACCCTGACGTTACCAGGATAAGACTAAACAAAGCTTTGTCATAAAGTCATTCAGGCATCAGAGCTCAGAAAATAATGACAAAGTGATAAAAAGCTAAGAGAAGGGGCGGATCTTTGTCCCTGATTAGGTGACCCACAATTGTACACCCTGTTGTGTGTTGGTTTGCAACTGAAACTGGCACACAAGATGTCCAGCACAATGAAAAACAAAAGATGAGAATCACGGAAACTAGAATTAGTTGTAAAATGCTGCATATGGGGGAAATTTGCTCATTATCCTCACTAACTTAACAGTTTGTCCAAAGTGTTAGAGCCAAGGGAACCAGAAATCTGGATGAGAAGTGAATGTGTTTTGATTGCTTTAGGCAAAACATCCTGCACCATTTCAGTGAAGCTTTATTTTTTTTTATATAGTTGTTTTTTTCTACACTTAGCATTCATACTTGAAATTAAGATAAACTGTTATTGTTCAGAATACCGTATCACTGTATGTGTAATAATCAAAAGACAAGGTTCGGCCCACCAGTCAAAGCAACAAGTTAGTTTGGAACCCTGTCTTACCATCTCTTTTACTGTTGTGCTCCTCCCATTTGATTCTGTGCATCATCAGTCTCTTGAACTTTTTCTGGGATTTCGGACCTAAAACAGGGAAACATTCAGAGAGAGAACAACTTAAAAACCAAATATAAAGTCAGAGTCCTCATCCTAGCACTTTTTCAAACAAACAACAACAGGTTCAATAAGAGGTCCCTAACCATGTGGAGAGTTATGCCTTCACCACATAGGCTATTATATGCATTTTTACAAGTACAAAATCCTAAAATATTAGATTATAGATTATAAAAAGCCTGTAAAAGATGTAGCAATGCTGCTACAAAGTCAGGTGCCCTGGTTTGTATTTTATACAACTAGGACAATGGAGTTCTTCTTACATGGTCCTTAATAAAAAACAACATGCAGGGCAAAATGTCCATACTTGGACAAATGAAGTGCAGAATTTGACAACTGCAAATTAGTCCTTTTAAAAGATAAGAACAGAGAACTTCAATGGAGAGATTTTTTTGTGCAATTTTTTGCACAATAACGTGCAACTGCATTATTTTGTTCATATCAGGAGTTTTGGGGACTATCAACTAGATTTGCTTGTCACAGCCTGCAATAATCCCCAATTTGTTTTCACATGTGTGGTAAGCTGTGACAAAAATGGGAAAGAAAACAAAAAAATACAAACATGACAACACAAACATGAAAAATTGCTCCAAAAAAGCTGGTGTTTACTGGGAAAAAAGCCATGACTAAGTCTTTCCAGTGAGCAATATCCCAAGTCAAGAAGTGACAGCAATAAACACAAGAACTCATCCCTTTACTTCATTTCATTAAAACGTGGAATCCTTTACCTCCTTCTACAACAACAAGATTGACATCTCTGTGTAGAACTACTGTGCCAGTCAGATACAGCTGGTTGGCATTGGCCTCCACTTTAAACTTCTTTGCAGGATTTTGCAGATAACGGATCCTGTACAGGAAAGAAAAGATGTTTAAATTAAGAAACACATTCCCAAGGTATGACATAGTTCCTGTATATTAACTAAACTACATCATGTGTTTTTTTTACAAATACAAACCTGTACACTGCAATGTGAACACCATCAGTGAGGTCTTCTTTTAATTTCTTGACCTTCTTCTCTTTTCTCTGCTCTGCTGTGAGCTTGCGAGCTGCATTAGCCTCCTCGTGAGCTCTGCAAGCAGATGATGAGTTTAAAAACAAGCAAAATTTTCCATTTTAAAAAAATACTTGCAACGAGTAAAAAGGTGACAAACAAATTAAATGTTTGACTGACTTTTGTCTTTTGGCCATTTGTGCTCTCACATGGGCCTCTACTTTTGTGGGGTCCTGAACGGCCTCCGTTCCCAAGACTCTCATCAGGTTGGAGATGCGTACTATAAATATTTAAAAAAAAAACAAAAAAAAAAAAACAGGTATAACCTGTTTAATGCAGCAGTTCAAGGCGTTTTCTGCTGATAACCATTTGCATACACCTACCTTTGGGTTCAGGTGGAGGCATCAATCCTAGACGGACCTTTTCCTGCACTTCTTTTTGTCCTTCCCTCCTTGTCTGTCTCCTCAGCTTTTTCTGTTCTTTCTTTGTCAAGTATACGCCCAGCGTTACTGGTTTATCTGTGTCAACTACACAGGGGGAAAAAAAATTAAAAGCATTGTTTTCTAAAACATTTTTTTCCTATCACCCATAAACTTACCAGGAGGTCTCATTTGGGCAGGATGCTCTACCAGGCTGGTTATCCCAAAAAATTCCATGTTGTCAAATTTTGAATTTGAAGTTCTTCATGAGACAAAACAACAAGTTTCTGTTATCAATAGGAAGTCTGTTGTACACAGTTTATAGAATGTGTCATGGAGATCATGCTGGAAATGTGCATCTTCATCATAATGTTGAGACTTGGCAAAACGCCTTAAAATGCTTAAACTTACATAGCCATATTTGAAGGCCAGACATAAGAGTCCCACCATTCAATAGCGGGCACCTCCCCTTCTCCAATCTCTTTTTTTGGGGCAATTAGTGCCAGCTTAGTGGATGCCTGGATTCCTGTCTTCTTTGCTGCCTGAGCAATCTCATTCTGCAGCCGTTCCAGCTGGGCCTGGTTAGAGTATACATTGATGCAAAAGGTACAAAAAGACATGAGCCACATTTTAACCTTAAGTACAACTTCTATTTCAAACAATCACAACATGAAGCTGCTGTGAGTTTCAGATTTTTTCCAACCTTGGTTCTAACTCTCTGAGCAATCTTTTCAAAACGTCCTTGCTCATGGAATCTGAAGCTTCTTCGAGCACGCTGAGCTGGTGCAACAAGCACACGTTGGTCGAAATAGGATGTGGACTCCAAGTCATCCCCAGGCTTCTCCTTTAACTGCTGACGGAACTGCTCCCTCTTTACTGCTCGTATGTTAGCTGCACAAGGAGATGACAGTGTTACACGCAGCATGGAGGAAGATGATTATGCTTGCAGATGTAATACATACCTTTGAGTGTGGGCATGCGATGTGTGAGTTCAACTTCTTTGCCAGAAGCATCTACAGTTCTTCCCTTCTCATCCAGAATAAGAGGTGTGGGCTTATTCACCTCTTTAATCTCTACTTTCCTGCAGATAAACAAGCAGTAACAAAATCAACCTTCATTTCTTGCTGTACTTATACTATAAAAAAAGTATTATCCAAGCTGTGATGTCGCTTACGGTGGAGCGATTCCCATAGCATGTAGATTAGCAAGTGCAACTAAGTTGTGGGGCCCGGTGGTCCCTATGGTTCCAAGGATACCAGGCTTCATGGATAACTGAGACTGAATGCGGGCTTGAAGCTCAGCTGCCTTGCGAGCCTTCTCAATTGCATCGTTCATAAAGCTGGCAGCCTGGGAGGGGGCGATGGATGAACCACCGCCAGCAGCTCCAATGGCAGAAGCGCCAAGAAGCCGCGACGCTGGTGAGCCATCTAACTGCGATTGTGGAATGGGAAGAGGAAAACATTGATGTCAGTATGAAATACAAACACTGTCATAATAAAACGTCAGACTTTTTTTATTTACAAGTATATTTGTTTAAGACTACAATAAAACAAAGAACTGTCTGATTACTGTTGAAGAAGAGACTGAAGAGGAAAAACTCAGCTGTTTCTTCCTTTCCTCTATCTGCTTCGTGGCTGCCTCCATCATTTGTTTTATCTGTTGGTGCACAGGAAGGAAAAAAAAAAAAAAAAAGAGTCAGAAAACAGGTAAACAAAAACTAAATGATTATCATACATTGCAAGTCAGGCGCAGCACTGTTTGCATACCTGCATTTTGGTAAGCATGCCAGGGCTTTCAGATGGAGGTCCAGGTATCACCTCTGGCTCTTCCACCTCCACAAAGCGAGGGACACGTTTACGCTTTGCTGTTGTCCCATCTCCAGGCTCTGGGGGTTCTCGCACTACCCCTGTATCAGCTTCTTCTCCAAAAACCTCCTAAGACCAAACAACAATTCACAAATATCAAGTTTTTATTTCATGAACAAACTCAGAGGTTAGCCAAGTCAAAACTATAATAATGACACCAGTGAAAAATTGATCTGATTATCAATCACAAACATGGAAACTTATTATTTTCATTTCGCAGTCTTCTGATATTGTGTGATTTCTTTGCCATGTGTGCATTTTAATGTAGTCAGTGTTTACACCTTGTTAAGCAGATCAGTCTAACATTTTTATTAACTGATACAGTGATATCAGAACAGCCGAGTCACCTTAAGTTCTCGCTTGCGGTTCTTCTCTCCTGCTCCTTTGTTGCCACGGGCACTGCGGCTCTCCTCTAGAGCTTCAAAAAGACGCTCCACAAAACCTCCAGCAGAATCATCAAGGAATGGACGCAGCTGGTCTGAGGTCAAATGAGCATGGAAAAAATTAATACATATCCAGGAACACTGATCATTGTTATAGTTTAAAAAAAAAAAAAAAAAGCCTTATTTGAAAGATCATTACTATTTAATTGTGTATGCCATTCAATATTAACCCAAAAACTGCTAGTATTAGCCAAACAATTCTCACTGTTTTTTTGTGATCTCAAAGAAACAGCGTTCTTAAGGAATAACCATTAGCTTTTATTACTTAATATTAGTTGTAGATCGTAGATAAACATAGTTAAAATGAGGAATGGAGAACATAGACAATTAATCAATACACTCGCTTTTAAAATTTCTTTTGGGAGGTTGTGTAAAACATACATATAAAACAAAATGCAATGATTTGCAAATAATTTTAAACCTATATTCAGGTGAATACACTACAAAGACACAATAATTAATGTTAAAACCAATAAACGTCATTGTTTGTTCATTATTCCTAACAGGTGAACAGATTAATGGAAACAGGTGAATGTCATAACTGGGTATAAATGGTGCACCCTCAAAAGGCTCAGTCATTCATGAGCAAACATGGGGTGAGGGACCCCACCCCATGAACAACTGCATGAGCAAGTAGCCCAATAGTTTAAGAATGTTTCTCAACATTTAATTGCAAGGAGTTTAGAGATTTCATCAACAGCAGCCCATCATCTCGTCAAAAGATTCAGAGAATCTGGAGAAATCTGCATGCAAGTGGCAAGACCAAAAACCAGCGTTGAATGACATGACCTTCGATTCCACCAGGCATTAAAAACAGACAAATCATTGTGTAAAAGGATATTACCACAGGAGTTCAGGAATTTCTGAAAACCATTGTCAGTCAGCACAGTGCCCTGCTACGTCTACAAGTGCAAGTTAAAACCCTACAATGCAAAAGGAAAACCATACATCAACAACACCCAGAAATGCTACTGGCTTCACAGGTCTGAGTCTCATCTGAGATTGACTAAGGTAAAGTAGAAAAGGGTGCTGAGGTCTGAGGAGTCTACATTTGAAACTGTTTTTGGACGTCATAGACTTTGTGTCATTCGGGCCAATGAGAAAAAACAAAGGTCTGTCCAAGTTGTTATCAGGTTACGGGGGATTGTTAGTCCCCATTGGATGGGTAACTTCCTTATTTGTGAAGCCACCATCAGTGCTGAAAGGTACACACAAGTTTGGCAACATAGGCTACATCCAGATCTTTTTTAAAGATCTCTGCTTTTTTCCATAAGGGCACATTCCACCAGCCTTTTTGTTCAAATCCTACTCCATTAGGTCACTAATGTAAATGCACTCACAAATTCTAATTTGAGTCAAAGAAGCAGAATCGGTCCACCTATAAACATCTACAGCCCTAATAGTCCATATTTTCTTGCTGTACAGTGGCATTGTGGCTAGCACTGCAGCCTCACAGCAAGAAAGTCATTAGCTCGAGCCTCAGCTGGGGAGGTATGAAGGATGGCCTTTCAGTATGGAGTGGGTTTTCTCCGGGTACTCCGGCTTTCTGCCACCATCCAAAGACATGCACGTTCGGGCAACCTGTCATGGTGTACCCCACCTCTCCCCCAATGATTGCTGGGATAGGCTCCAGCTTCCCCACAAATCTTAATTGTAACTCTTAAAGAAAATTAATGAATAAATTAAATTTGGCCTTTAGAAGCAGTAATCAGCATAATCTTGTTTATGACAATTATTTAAAATAGTTATTTAAAATATTGTTTTCTTAATTAAATGAAAAAAATAATTTAAACTATGTGTTTGGTTTCACTTATCTGACAATATCTGTTCTTGTATTATGAGAATACGTGCAATGAAAAATTTGAGTAGGTTATGAGAAATAAAAATAAAAAAATTAAATGATTCCCAATTTCTTATAATTGAGACAGCTTGTTTAATTAATTGTAATATTGATTTGAGGTCATCTCTCTCAACCCTTATCTGTAATCTGTCCACCCATGTATGTGCAGAATGAAGCAGAGAAGTGGCAAGTGAAATTAATATTATGCTACAAAACCAACTAAATGTTACCACATTGAGCTAAGTAAGGGGAGCTTAAGTAAAGTGGAATAATTTCTCATAAGATTCCAGTTTAATACACAAAGTTATAATGCAATATGACACACAGCAGGCTTCAAATCAAAACATGTGATATATACATTTTTGCTGTTTCATCTATGAATAGTAAGAAAACCATTTACCATTTGTAACAAGACTGTTTTTATGACAACTTTAAGTTGTAGGTTTATAAATGTAATACTCTGAACTGCTCAGTAAGTTTACCTGTCGTCTTCCTTTTATCCAGTCCCTTCCCCACACAATGTAAAGCAGCTGTGACCACAGTCGGCTCTGAGAAACCCAGCACCTTCTTCACAGTGCGCTCCACCCATGGTCTCAACTCCTCCACCTCTCGCTTTGGTAGAGACATTCTCTAATTCTACAAAACACACACATATAAACATCACAATTATTGAGTCATGGTATGGATGAATTTTCTTTGAGTACCAGGCCGGCTTTGGAGGATGTCAGTGATACGACTGACCCAAGAAGAGGTTACATAAACTCAAACACAATCTCGTTCATCTATTTAGCTAGAGCTGTACAGCCTTCATCGGTCCGACTGGTTAATTTAAAACCCAGCCAATGCTCTTAATTGCTTAACAGACAAAAATTAAGAGTGTGTATATGACTGCGTTAAGCCGGAACAACATATAAACTCAAATCACCTACATCCGCCAAAACTCCCTGATTATATGCTAACTAACGTTAGCACAGTGCTGCGAGCGAAACACCAATATGATAGATAAACAGCTCAATGAAGCTCACCAACGTCTCAACTATATATTTACGTCTTTTCAGTCCGTGTTTGCTATAAAAGCCAGACGAATCTGATCAAATTTCAGAACTGAAAAACATTTAAATTACCTAGTTCTCTCTGAAACTTTCTATTTATGCCGCGCCGTTCGCACGACGTTTCTGTCTCAAGACCCGGAACCGGAAACGGGGATTGTTTCTTCTTCGCGTGCTTTTCTGCACAGTTCGTATGAATGAAGTTTGTTTTCACCACCTAGCTTAAATGTGAGGAACTATTTACATCGGGTCCCCCTTTCTTCAATGTAATTTGTGTATGCCACAGTATGTGTTGAGTTATTTCTCTTAGCCTCAAGACACTAGTTTTTCTATATTGGTGTGAACACATGGAAATAAAATCTGCATGATCAATAAATTGTCCTATAAAAAATACAATGGAAGACCCTTTAATACAAATAGCAATAAAATCGTGGAGATTTTCTCCATTCAGTCAAGCAGTTATTATCTGGCAGGTTCAGATCCATATTCACTTGGAGAAAAAACAAATCTTTCATAACTATATTTAATAGTAATTCATATACTCGGTGATACTAAGTTAAACATCGCTTGAAAGTATTGACCCATCACCCACACAAGCTGGTCATGAACCCAGTCAACTGGCTAGTTTAACCATGGGATTATCAGGTGATCTCTGCTTTCCTCTACTGAAGACCCACCCCTTTCCTTGTGGTCTCCATGCGTAATGTGGGTCAACATAGTGCATTTGTAGTAGCGTGAGCAGGAATCAGTTGTAGGAAGCCTGAGGCTACACCAGTCTGCTCCCTCTCTACAACAAGCCATGCCCATGCTCTTACAGTGCAAATGTTCAGAAACTGGCAGGGCAAATATTAAGCATGCATAGCATATTATAGTTGTCAGACATGCATTTTCTGTGTCATCGAAATGTCATTCATTCATGCTACATTGATTTTCTCCACTCCAAACAGCAGACCCTCATAATTATTATCACCCTCATCATCATAATCCTACTCCCTGCCATCATCACACCATTTATATATGGATTTAGCTGACATCACACAGAGTTTACTTCCTTACTCACCAATTTACATCCATGTATAACAAGCACATTGAATTTGTGAATAACTATAATTTACAGTACTCCCGTTTCTTTCTTGGAGGGTTTCTGGCAGCTTAAAGGAAAGCTGTTTTGAAAACCACGACAGAAAATGTAAATTTGAGAAACACTAACCACTACACAATTCCTGTTGTTTAGAACTCAGCTTTGGATTCAGTTTTGTGTCCTTTCTGGTGTAAGTGTTGAAATTAAGGACCCTGCAGTCATATTAAAAGATGCACTGCTACCTTCAGAAAAAAATATTTAAACTATTCATAGAAATGTATTGTAGCTGCGTTAAATATTTGTTTACAGTTCTGATACTCAGTTAAATATAAATTAACTCACATTTCTCATTCTAGTTTTTTGTTGTTGTTTGTTTGTATCTTGTATTTTTTGTTTGGTTTTCACAATGCAGCTTGATCTGTTTTTTTAATTTCAGAAACTACTGGTTTGTTTTCACATGTTTTTGGGTAATTTTCCATCAGTATAGCAAAGAACTTTACTCCTGCATTCGCCTGAATATGAACAGATAGAATATATGTGTAAACCTCAATGTTTGTCTTCAGATCATCAATAAGCATAAATGTGCTTGCAGCATTGCCCATTGATCAATCTTGTAAAGGTGTTTACTATGTTATTGAAATGAGTCATGCAGTCATTTGCAATTTGCAAATGCTCAATTTGTTTCCTAATGTACCAGTACATTAATCTGGTTACAATAAATGTTTTTCTAAACTTCTTAAGGGATTTTCTCTGTTTTTGTTGTTTGAGGATGTTGTACTATATCAGTAAAATTAACCCCTCAAGTGTCAAAACTATGCCTGCAAAATTTCCCTGTTGCTTATTCACTTTAGTTTTGAATGGCTTGGATCAGATAGTTACAGTCTTCCACAGGAAAAACAACACATATTTGTTATCTTTATACTTTAGTCATTTTACACTGTTGGGGGCCTCAGTACTATGAAAGATCCATATGGAGCCACAACAACCTGACACCTCCTGTTCATCCATGGCCACCATATCACATGTTACTTTGGGATAACATCCTGTTTCTCAGGAGTTATTGAAGGTCAAGCAGTGTGGTTGTGTTGGTCACACTTTCACATACAAATTACCAAAGCTGAAATTTATATGTAAATGATTGTTTTAATAGATATTTTTTATTCAATCTCCACCAACTCCCTAAACACCCTATGTCTTCTGGCATTTGCCAGATCGACCTTGTTAATGAGAATTTGTTCTTAAGATTTTTCATTTTCATTTGGATTTCAGTCTGGACTCATAACAGGCCATTCCACCTTTTCTACTCTCAAGTTTAAGAGACGATGGTCCCGGCTCTGTAGGAGTAGAGTGTGGTCATCCTGGAGGATGGAGTTAGGTCCCAATCTATGGAGGTATAAAACATGAAATTTAAATAAACTAAAACATATTTTATTAATAGAAGAGGGAAATTCCACTTTTGTTGTAGGTTTAGATATTTTAAAATAAAATAACTGATACAAAATGAACTAATACATTAGATGGCCAAAAAAATAAAGTAAATTCCTAGGAGTTCCTTATACAAGTAAGGCTAATTTATGTTTAGATAATAGATAAATTAGGTGACATGAGATGGTTTTAAAAGACATAAAGCAGCTTACTCTATGCAGGTTTAGTAAGTGTTTGCCTTGATATGACAAGGTAATCAGAAACAATCTGGAAATCTTACATTTCAAACCTTTATGAAAACCTTTCACCATTTAACCACTGCTTAGTTGCTTTCAGGATGTTGTGCAATAGAATAATATGAAGGTTGGTGTACATTGTGGGAAAACATCATGTAACACATATCAAGATCTTCAGGTTTTAGCTGAAGCAACTGGGTGGTGCTTTCATTGAACATGCCGCACACTGAAACATGGAGGTTTTCCAAATGAAGATGAAGGAGAGAACTATTATAAAAGAAATCTATAAAACAATAAGACTGATGTTTGCAAAAATTTAATATATATACCCACAGTCCCATGAATAATAGTTTATTAAGCAGTGATATTTCTTTGAGAATGATGGGTGCTGCCAGGAATGATCTCCTATACCTTTCTGTCTTCCATTGGACTAGAAGATGCCTTACACTGAACACTGTCATTTGTTTCTTTACTGTGTTGCGCATAAGATGCAAATAACACCTCATTATCCTCAGCAGCTCCAGAGTTAATCCCAGCATAGAACCAGCCTTTTTGATCAGTTTGGTGTGGGACTTGAGATAACCTTCAGAATCTCAATACCTCCATTTATCAATCTGGTGCCGGTCATGTATTTGTTACTAGCACACACCTGCACACCTGGCAGCATTTGAATCTGATAACAAGAGGTGTATTTCAGGGGAGTCCATAATGGGGCTGTAATCAAATGATTATCAAGTCAGAAAACACCAGTCACATTTGCTGTCACCAGTGATGAACCTGAAATGCTCAGTGGCAACCTCACATGTGCTGTCTGACCCCCTCTGTCTCTGCAGCCAACTCTGTTATGCAATGACACCTCAGCACATAATCTGACAATACCACAGACATTTCTATACAGCTGAAAAACAAAACATACACAGGCTCACATGTACACACACGCTCTTACACACTCTGGGGGACAGAGTGATTTAAACTTGCTTGACCAGCTAAACTAGTCATCAGGGGGTTATGTGATAAGAGCTGTATGAATTAATCCATTATAGTACTGGAATCCCAAGCATTTAGTCAGCAGTTATTGTTAAATAACTGGAAAGTACGAACTGATGAGTGGGTAGTTGTTTGCTCTCAACGTTCATCACTGACAGCATAATATCGGGTTATGAATGTTTTCTATTGATGTGCAATGTATTTTACATGAAGTGTTTTTTTAAAAGATATTTCCCACATAGCTTTAGAAAACTTTGATACATCAAGTGGACTGTTTTGGTGTATTTCATCACGCTGGCCCAGTTTTATTTTATTGTATCTGACACAGGCTGTAAATCATCTCATAAGATACAGTCCCAAGGGGAGTCTGCTGTTTGAACTCCACACGTGGGTTTTCTTGGACCTGAGAGCGTGTGCTTCTACATGTGCTACATCCAAAAACAGTTAAAGCTTTAAGCTATTTTTTCTTTCATTTCAACCTTGTTTGCTAACACTGTCTTTTCTTAGCACCTCTTTTTTTCCTTTTTATTTATCAGTAAATCTAGTTTGGTGATTCCTTTACAGTTTGTCTATTTGAATAATTAAGCATGTGTGTAAGATGGCATCATCCCGAGCAAGCACCCAAGAACACATCCAGGCCAATGAAACTGATGAGGATGTTATTTGCCTGTAGCCCGGCCATGCCCCAAATATCACGAACAATGTCATGAGATACACGTGAGTCCTTGAAAGTGGAATCCTGGTATCTCTGTCTTTACAGAGTTGGTGGAATCACAGCAACAGGGACCACAGACGGTGGGCAAAGCCATCTCTTCAACACAGCAAGGTCTGTCACCGCTGTGATCTCCATTACAGCAGAAATGCCTTCAAAGTTGCTCTGATTTCCATCACACGGCTGGCCACTGTGCAATTTTAATGAGCATTGGGCTGCTTTGGGACAAGTCTGCTCTAAAACCCTCTGAGGATTCAGGGTGAGTAAGAGTGTGTATTTCTCCAACTGTATGAAAGGGATGTGTGTGTGGAGTTGTAAAAATCATAGTGTGCTTTCACCTCACGTGAATTTTACTGAAGTGCAGCGACCCATTAATGGGGGAGGGGAGTTTGGTATGAGTGAATAAACACTTTATTGTGTGTCATTTCCATGCTTGCATGCTCAGCACATGGAGTAGGAGACACCCTTGAAGTTGTGAAGCCCAACAACAGCATGCAGGCACACAATTAAAACCTACACAACAGGGGATAAGAGGTGCAGTAAGTTCATTATGTGCAATCCTATTGATGCACGGCCACACATGCTCAAATAATCCACCACATGCTTGTTCGATTATCACAGAATTGAAAACAGCGAAGATCATTAATGGTGCTGTAATATCTATAGTTTGATCAAAGTACTACTGCATACAAAACAGTAAACAAGCACAAACTGGTGGTCGGACCTGGTGCTAAAAAAGAAGTTATTTTATAATCTAAGTGGAAAAAAAACAACCAATGTCCTCTAGGTTCCCCAAAACTGCAGCAAAGTCACGTCTCTTCCTATTGCCCCCCCACCCTCACACACATCCCCTTTCCGTCCTTTTCTTCTTGCCCCTTGCTTCCATCCTCCAGAGGAGAAAATGAGGGGGAGAAGCAGGGCATGGGCCTGTCTGCTAAAAACTGCATGGATACAAGGGGGGGCTGAGAGGAAGGGAGGAAGGAGGGGGGTGGGCCGTCTCTGTTATTGTAATGTAGTCCAGTCAGTGTGTCAGAGACAGGCCCATCAGAAAAAAATCAGCCAGTCAGTGTGTCAGACTGTGTGACGGGGAGTGGCACTTGCGTGTGCATCTGAGCTTGTGACTTCTGGTACGTGTGTGTGTATATTTGCAGTATGGCTGATTTCATCCAGCCTGAGAAATGAGGAATTAAACCACACCCTCCTAAAATGTGCCACTTTCATGCCCATGTGCATGCAGTGTCCATGTATATGACTCTAGAGTGAAGATAAAAAGAAGAGTATCCATGTTTTTCTGTCTGTAAAGTCTCAACTGGTTGTAAACTACTAAAACTAAGGCATTTTTAAAATACCAAATAATGTTTATGGTTCTCTTCTGACAGTTTAATATGTCATTTAGTGTATAGTTTTTGTGAGATCCATTGGTGCTATTAAGTTGCAGGTCCATACTTCAGACTGTGTTCTGAATTAATTAAAGTCTACCTTTTGAAACAGTCTAAAATACTCATAAACCGTCCAATAAAAAACCTAGAAATTTTGTTGATAAAGATGATTAATACAACTGATGTTATATAATAAAACAACATACCTGGTATAATGTTGGACTCTGTTTAATATTTGCTTGAACGTGCGGTCACAATGACAGCCTCAAAATGTTTGTTGTGGCCATCTGGAAACTTCTGCACCAAAGTTTGGCTCACTTTAAAGTTTATCTGTGAGATTTATGTCAGGACTTTCCTGTTTTCTGTGTGCTTGGATGCATCAGATCTTCACTGCAGACAAACTGCATGCAGGTACACAGGTTCAAACGAGCCCTATCTAGCTCTTCCTTTAGTTTCCTCCTTCTGTTTCATGTTATCATAGGACTGTAGGCATTTTCATGAAAAGTTTTCCAAACATCAGTCTTATTGTTTTGTAGATTTCTTTTTATAATAGGTCACTCCTTTATCTTCATTTGGAAAACCTCCATGTTTCAGTGTGCGGCATGTTCAATGAAAGCACCACCCAGTTGCTTCAGCTACAACCTGAAGATCTTCATTTGTGTTACATGTGTTTCATATACTTCTATTGCACAACATCCTGAAAGCAACTAAGCAGTGGTTAAATGGTGAAAGGTGTTCGTAAAGGTTTGAAATGTAAGATTTCCAGATTGTTTCTGATTGCCCTGTCATATCAAGGCAAACACTTACTAAACCTGCATAGAGTAAGCTGCTTTTTGTACTCTAAAACCATCTTACCTAATTTATCCATTATCTAAACATGAAGGAGACTTACTTGAATAAGGAACTCCTAGGAAATTACTTTATTTTTTTGGCCATCTAATGTACTAGTTTATTTTATATAAATCATTTTAAAATGTTTAATTGTTTCTTGAATTTTGTCATAATAAAATCTGCTGATAAAAATATTAGTTCACCTATATTAATTTCTGAAGATGTTCTACACCTTGTACTTCATACAAATGTTATTAGAAATTTTTTTTAATTTGCTTTATTTTTTGCTTTAAAACAGTGTTTCTTAATTCTGGTTCTCAGCCCATTTTTATCTTGTCAGAACCGCATGTATTTTCTTAAAATATTCTGTTGATTTAACACCCAAAACAGTTTCTTTTTGTATTTTTTTCACTATCACCTTTTTTAAATCTTTCTCTTCTTTTTTTTTTTTTTTTACCACACCAGCATAGATTGATTATCTTGTGCCAATGTTATTTATTCTTTTTATACCCAATATCAAAAATGCATTTGAAACTTCTCAAATAAACAACCAACGCATGAACTCTCAAACTACAGCAATGTTTGGGCTCTGCTGTAGCAGCTGGTTGGAGGATCAGCCAGCACCCCCACTACTTTCAGTCAGATTAGAGACTGTAGTCTCACACCCTACAGCCCCTCCTTTCGCTCTTCATACCCCCTCTACCCACTCACACACACTTCAAAATGTACAGTTTCTAAATCTGCACCCCATTGAGTCACACATCTGTTCAGTGTGAGCAGCTTTTGAAAAAGCAGGAGTCTGACACGCATCATGACTGAAGTAAAAAAAAAAAGATGTATAAAAATAAAGGTTGGTGAATGTCTCATAGAACAAGCATTAAATACAAGGAGACGGGTTGACTTTCCAAACGTCTGATTTATTAAAACATTTTGTTTTTCTCGTGTCATTATTGAAAAAGACAGGACCAGGGGAATAACATCACATTAGGATGAGGTGAAAGAAAGATTGAGCCCTGTTAGGAAAGAAAAGATACTAACTGGATTGAGGAAGATGAGGGAAAGAGGGCAAGGGCAGATGAGTGCAGCAGAGTGGGGGAGGGGAGGCACGAGGGGGAGCTTTTGCAGCCAGCTTCTGCTATGTAATAAGAAGAAGGCAGCTAAAATAAACAAGACATTGTTATTTCTGACCAATCAGCAGTGGTCGCTGCAGTAGAAAACATACACAGAATAAAAAGGACAGAAACAATGAAAAATAAGTGCAATTGGTTCCTCTGTCATACTTTAACCATACAGTATAAAAACAGGAGGTGGAAGACCCCCCCCCTCCCACCTCTGATCTGTCAGCATCTGGATCTGTGACTGAGTGTTTGTACACTCCTTACCCCCAAAACAACAAACAAAAATAATATAGGCAGAAACATGATGGCTGCCTTTGGCTCTGTGTTCACATGTGGTGTTTTTAGGGGAGTCTGGTATGTGGATATCCATCCTCTCTACATACATAAGTAGAGGATGGATGACTAATACCAATTCGAAAATTATTTTAATATTTAAAATACATTTTGCTATATAGGTAGATTCAATCACATTAATAAAAATCTATTGAATATTTGTAAGAATACTATGATATTTCCAAATAAAGGGATTTCATGTGACATCTCTACATTTGGGCTGGAATCAGAATAAGAGTAGCAGCAGTGGAGGGTGGTGCACATAAAGATTTCCTCCTTAACATTTATATATTTTTTCTCTTTTCAAGTTTTTAATAGCACCAACTTTTAAGTGCAGTTCAGTCTCTTCCTCCACTGATTAGAGCCAAAAGAAAACCCCAAAATGAAGGTTAATACTCACTACTTTTGACAAAATAGATGCCACGAGTGTTGGTGTGATGTTAGTGTGTGTTATTGGCTGGAGATGAGGGTCGTGTGTGTTAACTTTAGCGGTCAGGATATTAAAGATGAACATTGGTTTCTAAACAATTGACCATACTGTCAATTTTGATGCTGTGTTTTTTTGAGAGAAAGATGATGAAGACTACTGGTTGGCTTTTAAGACTGAACGTGTACTGGTTTAGTGAAATGCAAACAATCAAAATGCAGCATGAATGCACTGAAAGCACCAAACAGTTTTCTGACCACATCCTATTTGGTAAAAGGCACAGTAGTCCAATTGTCCAGCCGTAACATTTCATCTTCTGGTTTTGTTTTTGTCCTTGTGATAAACAAACATCATGAAATGTCAACAGCATCTTCCCAATGATTTAAAAAAAAAAAACAAAAAAAACAAAACAATGTAAGCCAAACTATGCAAGTGCACAGCAAGCTATAATCAGCTGCCCAATAAATAAATACAATAAATAGCTGCAGTCAGATCAACACATGAATAAATTAACTGTAGTGACTCGAGAGTCATATGTCTTTGAGTGGTCCTTTTTTGCTTTTCCTCTTTTCTTGACCCTGATTGCCGGTCAGCTTGCAGTCTGGAACATCTGATCTGCAGCTTGATGGAAAGCGTTATGTGACTTCTGATCAGCGTGGCGTCGCTTCTATTGATGTCACTGATCTGCCAGCCAAGTGGCCAAACAATTCTTGGATTACATTCGTGGCTTGTGACATCATTTTCCACTTTCTCCAACAACAAACACACCACACAATGTACCGGTACTTGCTGTGTTTTTTGCAATTCTCACATCACTAAGCTACATGATTTTACTTCACTGACTTCAATGTGATCACCCCACACCTGATGCCTCACCTTTATCTACAAGTTAATCTGAAATGGAGCATGGATTCTGCTATAAGACAAGAATCAGCTCATTTTAAATGATTCACTTTAGATTGAATCATATTATTGGAAGCAATCATTTTTAATACTGACATTAATTTTTCAATTTTCCAACATATTTGTCCTTCAAGTCAAAACCAAAATATACTTGCTTTCAATTACACGCATCATGTTTGTGTGGGAGCATCAGTTGTCCACATCCTTACTACATGTACCTGAGATGCAATACGGAAGTGACTGGTAGAGGCAGGATGCAGACAAATTGGATCAAATATTTAATGCCCTTGATTTACGGGGCTTCAATACCATCATTCCCCCATTCTGCTATAATCTTTGCATCAATAAACCTCCTTTATCACATATATGTTCACTGTTTGCATTCTGCTAACCGGAAGTTCTATACGATGTAACTGTTGGTGTGCCCCCTGGTGGGACCTTCCAGTAAACGTAGTAAACAGGATAGTATGTGGACGATGAAGCTGATATTGAAGTTGGTTGCTTACACAAACATAGCAAGTGTATTTCTGGCCTTAAAGTTGTCCTCAAACAGCTGTTTCTGAATGAAGTGATTGCTTTCATGCTGTGAGTAAAGAACTTTAATTCTCTCCAATGATCATTATCTATGTAGCCCTGAATTTACATGTTTTAACTCCTTTCCTCTCCACAACCTTGTTTGTGAAGTTTTGGATTATTAAAAAACTTATACTTGCTCTGTGTTAGATTTTATCAATTGAAACAGATTATATCCTGTTTGAATTTTACCATTTAAATTGTGGTCTCCAAAAGGGCTCAAGTTTTATCTACTATAACGATTATACACTCCACAACACTTAACAAACTTTCCTTTTCAATTTCTCCTTTAAAAGTATTCTCAATCCCAGACTGTCAGCCTTTTCCCTTCTTCCTGTCACAGCAGCTTTAAGCTCGATGGTCTAGAAAAAAGAAAGCTGCTGGCTTGATTGTTAGGTACCTCAGGTTTCTGAGGCCGTGGGCAAAGGCTGAAGAGTGGCAAGTGGAAACTGGCTTTGACCCTGACATGTTTCAGCGGTCTCTTCCTCATTCTGTAGTCCAACAACAGGCTGGCTTTGGCACCTGATTAGCTTCTTTTGATTATTGGGGTGCTTGGACATTGTGGTGGAGGAGATAGAACTGTCTTGCATTGCTGGATTGCCCCTCCTCTTTGTTGTGAGGATGTTTTCATTGTTACCCACTGCAACTGTTCCCTCCTTTGAGACGTGGGTTTTCCGTGGGGACAAGATGGGAGCGATATGTACCCATGTAAGGCTTGGCTCAGAGCTTTGCCCCACATTGTACTTTGACCGGTTACCGGGTTTTTCGCCTTCGCCGTCTTTTCCACTCACAACATGTTTTAGTTGGCTATTACTGACCACATCTGGTGAATGCTGGAGCGATGGAGAAGAGGGAGGGCAGTCCATTTCATCCTGATCATGCCTCCTTTCCTCTGTGCTGTGAGGGCACTTGATAGGTATGGGAGAATGTGTGGGGGAATCGGCACCAGTCCAGCTGAGTCTGCGCTTCTGAAATATGAACAAGAATGTAATTTGCAAGTGAATCTAAGGTTAAATTGATGGAGGTGTAGCTGGTGGGGGTACTATGTCTTATTTGTTCAAGCAGGCTCTTGGATTCAGAGGTATGTATGTGTTCTCACCTTGACAGGAATATGTAACTGATCTCTGTGTTTGTGTGGCGGGGTGTAGTTGGTCGTGTCCTGGAGGTAACTAGTTGGGGATGTGGCATCTCTTGAGGGCATAGACACAGGCTGAGTAGAGACTTTGGGAAACCAAAGTTTTAGCATCACCTCCACCTGGAGCAGAGTGTTCAAGTATTTCTCCCTACAAAAGGAAATGGAGATGAAAATGTTGGACTTGGAACAGATGGAAATACTGTTGAAGGTCACTAAAAGAGAGAACTTCTCCACATTGAGAACCCTGCTTTTACATCCAAGTTTCTCCAGAAATGTTATGTTTTTCGTGCACTGTGTGTTGATGCAAGATCGCACTGAGTGGCAGATATAAAACAATACGGCTGGGACAATGTAGATGTCATCTTACCCACAATTAGGTCTCTGTAAAACTCCTACAATCCTCTGGATGCGATCCATGGCAACACTCTGCTGGAAACTACTTAAACCTGTCAATCAAAAACATAATCCCCCCGGTCAGCATTTACACTCAACAAATGCATATGTGGACACACACAATTTCTTTTTCAGACATACACAGACCACACTTTTACTCAGGATATTGGTTAACTCAACTGAGTTAATGAGTCAGCCAAGAGACTGTCACCTCTGACATGCCGCACTTTGTACTGCATCAATACAGACTGCTGCACAGTGGAAACTTTTCTAGAGCAGTGGAATTACTACTTCGATCACAGCCTGCTTTTAGCATCTACAACTTTACCTCTGTACACATGCTTACTGGAGGCAGTGGTGTAAGGATGCTTACCGTGGTCAAATCGGCCCCTCTTCAGTCCATTCAGCAGCTCGAGCAGGGGCCTGACAAAACCCTGCAGCTCAGCACACTGACGAAGGAAAAGGGAGAGAAGACAGATGAAGGTTTCAGTCAGCTCTTGCTTTCTGAAGCAGCCCGGTGAACTCCCCTCTCAACACATATTGCTATGTCATCCCTCATCTCATAACTGTCTTGTTTTTGGACCTCCGCACAGCAGAGTACAAGCCTCCTTACCTTCTGAGCAAACAGCATATCTCCCTCTGATTTTGGGGTCTGGCTGGTATGATCTCCTTCAACCAGGTCGATTTGGGCCCTTTTGCCACCACTCTCTGACCTGTATGTTTCCTCTTCTTTATCTGTAAAGCCGTCACAAGTCCACTGGGACCCGGGACTCTCTGATTCAATATTTTTTTTGGCCGTAGGCCTGCTCTCCTCTCCGACAATGATGGAGGAGGAGCTGTCAGTCAAAAAGACGTCTGTGTCATCCTCCGCCTGCTCCGAGTCACTGAAAAAGGAGCTGTTGCTGGAGCTCAGGGAATCGAAGGAGGGCAGAGTGGAAGTGCTTCCTTGAGACTGCATCTCTCGTTGGGGCTGTAAGCAGAGAGTAAGGATTGTTTTAGGGGGAAAATTAAGCTTAGAGAGAAATAAAAAAGCAATAAATTAGACTTGCTGAAACAAAGAAGTGTTACTCAAGTGAGAGGCAGCTAAAAAATGGTGCATACATAAGTTCTTCGCAAAGGCATGCTTCTGTTTTTGCAATACTCCATTTTTCTTTCTCTCCACCAAAAATAACAACACATACAATCAAAATGGTGGGTATACCAGTGTCCTATTTTAACATGATGCAGAGTGTGACTGGGGGTAGGAAAAAGGCCCACAATGATGGTTACATGTGTGACTCCCATTGAGGAGGCTGGAGACAGGAAGAGAGTAAAATGTAAGGGGGATGGGAGCTCGTAGAGTGGTGAAATCGGAATAGATTCGCTCCCTTTCCACCACAGCCTCCAGTATTCTCTCTAGCCCCTCCTCTCCTATGTCTCGGGCTTGGACTCCATCCCCCCTTGGATTCACACAGACACACACAAACCACCCTCTTTCCTCTCCGGCTGCATTTCTGTATGCTTCTCATCTCTCTCTGTGCTGCCCTCAGCTCATCCTGTTCGTTATGCACACAAGCTCGGTGCCACTTTTTTTCCTTTTCTCTCCAAACCAGGCCTCCTCCTCTTCCCCTCAAATTTTGGATTCTGTATCTCTGCCTATGAGCCTTTCCCTTGTTTGTCTTTCCCATCTCTTAGTCCACGCAATCTCTGAGTGCCTGCTGCTCTCTGATCCCACAACCGCATATGGGAAAATGAAGGGGCGGGGCAGAAATGCATGCAGCTGGTAAAAACACACTAACCTAGCGCATATCAACTAGTCAAGACTCACAAATATATATTAGACAGTGAGAAAACAGAGGAGATTGTTTTTGGTACTATTTTTGAGTAAGTTTTTTTTTTTTTTTTTTTTTTTTTTTACATTTTCCAAAAGACAGGATGATTGATCATTCACGTTACTTGTATATCTGATGGTTATAAAAATCAGTGCCATGCTTTTTCTTTTTTAATTGAATAAAAAATCTAAGAAGGACATAATTAGATTATTATTACTGGTCGTTTCCAGACCTTTTCTGATATGGCAAAGCCTGCGGTGGATGGAGCTGTGGTGGGATGCAACGAAGGCAGGTGTTGGCTGCCTGTCTGTGTGCTTCACGAAGCCCACAAGAATACCTAACAGACCCCACGTTTCAGAACAAAGTCCTAAGCACCTTTGTGACATTTAAAGTAATTTAAATGCACATAAAGCAAATCCGGGTCATAAAACAATGAGGCATTTGTTAAGTATTACATGATTTATGAATGTTATGTTGAGCCAGTATGAAAGCTCTGGTAATTTAGTAATAATAATAATGATAATTTAAAAAAAAAACAAACAAAAAAAAAACAAAACGTTTAAATGCATGCTATAAGATGAGAATATAAGCATTCAATGAATAGTAGCAGAGGAGCACACACAGGATGTAGCGGGGCAGGAAATTCCTTTAGGCTGGTCAGACAACTTCGGGCTACATATATATAAAAAAAAAAAAAAAAAAACAACGAAAACACGGTTAGTCACTCACCTTCAATTGTTTCAAATAGCAGCTGTCAAAAAATAAACTTATCTTTAAAAAAAAAAAGTAAAATATCGCTAATATTTATCGTCAAATAAAATAAATCCGTTAACACACACTCCGTGGCTGGAGCTGCATCGGCGCGCCCACCCACCTCAGATGTCACACACGCTCAGCAGCCGCTCATCGCTCTTTGCTGGAGCTAGCTCTTTCTCTCGGCAGTTTACGAGCGTCAACATGTGCGTAGATCCACGTGCCACGACTTGCGCTTATTCTATTGGCTGTTGTCACGGCAGTGGTGCACGCCATTGGCTGAAATGTTCAGCCAGTGATCGCATTACTGGCTTTTGATTGGATAGCAATCCAAGCACTCACGGCCTTGCCTACTCATGTGTCGCCAGTGTGCATGGTGTCGGGCAATGCTGCTCTACTACAGGGAGTGTAAACACACGCACGCTCGACGGAGAGATTCACAATATGCGTCTGATATACACAGAAATTGTAACTCCGCCTACACACAGAAGGAACCCCGACCATATTGTGTATGCCCCGGAAAACCGGAGTCCTCATACAATGAAACTGACCTATTAATTCTTTCGCTGACTCAAAAAATTATGAACACATTCATGCCCCCCCCCTACATTTAACTTGTTTAAATGTATGTAATCTGTTCAGACACAAAACACACCTCTCTCTTGTTATGTTGCCTGGAATTACACTAAACTACAACCAATTATGTCCTGAGAAAATATTTATAATAATTTATTTAATTTTGAATTGCTTCAGCAATTCTGCACCACTTGAAATAAGGCCATTATTTCAATGTTTTTCCATAGAAAATATACCTCAACCTGACTCCAGGCAACTTCAACAACTCCCTTGTTTGATTCAATCCAGGATTCAATTTTCACAGCAAACAAGGCTTGTATACACTCAACCCATCATAGTTAAACATTAAATTTTATGAAGCTTCTCAATTGTAAAGTAAACCACCAAAGGCACCTGGTGTATGCTTGAATCTTTTGGATTATACATCAATAAGTGGTGTTCCTGGTGATAGTCAACAGGCAGGAATAATGTATAATGACTGCTTTTTTAAAAAGATAGCAATGAGATCTACCACAATTTTCAATTACCACATGCTATTTCAGATATCTTCACTTATTGTTAATATAGGTAATTTGTTTTTCTCCTGAATAAATTGAAATGTTTTTCATGAAAATCTTTTTCTAATCAATATTCAGTTGATTTCATTATTTAAAAGAGCATATAAATGAAAGTTTTCATTAATTTACATTAATACATTGAAATTAACTTGAACAATCAGTCATCTAGGTTTATGTTGAAGAGAAATAACACACTCGTGCCTTCAGCTTACTGGTGAGTGAACTCAATGACCACCTCTTAAAGCATGTAGGCACTAGTATGTATAGCTCATGTCCATACATGCACTCCAACACACACATAATCTTTTTAACAGTCAACAAATACATTAGTATTTTCTCTCCACATAAGGCTTAGACTGACGTTTTGTAGTTATGCTGGCTGTAAGAAGCATTTTTAGATGTGAAATGTTTCGTATGTTGCTGCGAGGGATAAGAGCCCACCCTTCCCCCATACATTCAGCATACATGAACTCACTGACACCCTCTCCTCTACACACACATTGCATTGTGAACCTTGTTTGGTTCACAATGCATTTCTTTGAGCTTTCTAGTTCCTATTCCAGTGTAAGTCTCATTCTATCATATTGGATCATATTCCTGCCGTTTCAAGTGTTTTTTTTTTTTTGTTTTTTTTAAAATTGGTTTTATGTTTTCTCTCCATTTTAACTCAATATGTGTAAATACTCTCTTTTTTTTTATCAAGGTAAAATATTTAATTTCTTAGTTATTCTATTTGGACTGAAACTGATTTGAATTGTTGTTTAATTTAAACTAAGAATGAATCTAATTGTAATGACTTTTCTAGATTCATTGTGACCAATAATAATGCAGCCACTTGTCTATAGCTTACAAGCAAGTGAACTCAGTGACCGCCTTTTGAATCAGGCACTGCATTAGGCACCACCATGGAGAGCTCACGTACACACAATCAGCTACATCGTCTGATTTCATCACATATAATGGTATTTTCTCCCCTCATAAGACTTAAATTGAAGGTCACATGCTATGTTGGCTTAACCTGTATTTTTAGATGTGAAATGACTTGTTGGTTGCAATGAGGAATGAGGAGCCTGCCCATCCCCCTCTATACATACAACGTATACATCAACTCACTGACCCATTCTCTTCAACCTACACATAGAAGGCGGTGCCCTTGTTTCATTAACAATACGTTTCTTTGAGAATTCTGAGTATTCACAACTAGCCCCTTCTTATTATGAAAGCAAAACAAAGGTTAACCTTTGGAAACAGGAAACCAGGGAAAGGGTCTTGTTTGTATATATAGTATAGGTTTGAAAAGCTTACCATCCCCCACAGCATTCCTCTGCAACACATGAACCCAGCGAACCTACTTTGAGTTCATGTGTGTTGAAGACAACCCCCATCACTTCCATCCTTCCATCTCCCTTCCCACTGGTTCCCATCCCCCACCTGTTTCCATGTTTTTTTTTTTCTTGCTTCGTCCTTTTTCTCATTATCATTCCCCGTATTGACATGCTTGAGAATCCAATGAGGGTGGTCATGGCAAGCCTAAACCTCTGAATGAAGCATTTGTCAGTGATGTGGATCAAAGTAAAATGCTTATAATCGTTTAAAGTGTGGAAATTAGAGAGCTCCTTAAGTAAGTGGCGATGGAAATCAAAATAAAGCATAGCTGATAATAATGATCTGCTCAACTAAAGTGACAGATTAAAAGATTTGTTGGTGTTTAAGCTTAAATCACAGTATATTCTGCCAGTTTTTAATGAGTTGACATATAACACATTTACCTTGAAGTGTAGCTTCCTTTGACAGCATGCAAGCAGCTCAGCAAGCGAAAGCATGCAGAAGGTCAAATGCATAGGCACATGTGACGAGAGCAAGACACTACAACAGAAATGTTATCTGTCTGTGGAAAGAAAGAGGCCTTAAGCGTGACAAAAGAGTAAACTGTCCCTGGTTTCATTTCAAAGTCTGTCTAACATATCATGTTTCCTTTAAACACTGGGGCAGCTCTTTAAACACTTACTAAACACTGTTTAGCTTTTTTCTCTGTCAATGTCTTCCAAGCTTCTTATTTATCCTCTTTTGACCACAGGAAATACATACACACTCTCTCATGAACACACACATTTCATATATATTTATCAGAGTTTTCAGAAATGAACATGATATAGCATTCTGTCTGTTTTCTTTCTGTTTCTGTTACATTCTGTTACATTGTCAGTGATTATATGTCACAGACAAAAACTTTTTTGTGGTTTTAAGTTCTAAAAACACATTTCAGTATAAAACATTGATTGTGATAACACATACAAACTGCATACATCTACAAACTATTCCTATAGATATCACTGATGAAAATGATCCACTAAGGAAATCTGTATTGACTTTCATCTGGAGGGCCCACCTTATATCAGAAATTAAAGCTCTTTATTTATGAATTAGCTGGAACTCCGACAGACATCTCTTCGATAACATATGATCACTAAACGCTATATACCAAGCAAACATCGTTTAGTCGAGCTCCATGTTTTTCCAAACTGCAGTTTGTCTATATCTAGCATTTGCAGAGCAGAGCCATGCATACACCTGCAGAAACAGACCTCTTCACATGTCGGAGACGCGCCGCCGCTGGACTTATGAATGAAATCAAACGACACGCCCCCTGCCGAGACGCAGCCAATTGGGCGTACTGTAATTGTAACCATGCCCCTGATTGGGATACTTAGCAGCCAATCGGAGACCGATGTAGGTTTCCTCTGTTGCATAATTTGTGTGAAGCGCTTCACGTTGGTGTGGTTCGCTACATGGTGTGGAAAGATGGAAATGGAGCAGCAGACAGACAAACAGAAGAGGATGTGGAGAGCAAAGGAAACCATGGCTACAGGCCCAGAGTGGTGGTTACTGGTAACCCGTAAAAGAAAGCTGTAAACAACTTAAAAATAAGTAGAAAAATAAACCAATGAAACAGCGAGGTGCATATTTTAGTCCGTACGTTTTTTTTTTTTGTTTTTTTTTTAAATATTTAAATAGTATGCAACATATCAAGCAGTAAATGATGGAGGCCTAAATGTTGCAGTTGTACAGTCAAATTTTGTTTGAATCGGATTCTGTTTGGGATTTTAAGGAAAATACGAATAAATATGATATTTTAGATAACCAACTTTAAAATATATTTTATACCCACAATAAACCACAAATGACCGAATCGCAGTTTGGTGATCCTTTTGTCAACGATGTGAGTCCCAATTTAAGCGATTGTGAACCACGATCTTCCGTCAGAATAACTGGCGGATCTGTGGGGAAGGTTCAGGATTGTACTAGATCTTTCCACTGCTACAGAAAACATCCCAGCATGTTTCGTTTGAGGGTGTGTTTCCTGCTTTCTGAAATCCACGTGTCACGTGGAGAGGGCTCCTCCTAGTGTCCACCAGTCAGGTTTTTTAAGTTTTGCACTGTAGTCTGAGCTTATTTAAACTTTCAACACAGCCAAACTCAAAATTCAAAACAAAGAGAAAAAAAGATAAGGGTAATAAAAAGATCATTCACAGGGTGACTTTGTTCAGACTGCAAAAAGTCATCATACAAAGATTCTCACAGACAGAATGATGCAAGTTTATGTAATCCTGACATGTGAAGATAAAGCTGAATGTTCCCACTGAAGAGACAAGAAACCATGCATTTCAATTTGGGGATCTGAGGAGAGCTGAGGATGTTAATCCCTGCATGAATCGATTTTCTCAGCACATATTCTACTTTTTTTGAGAGGTATTGTAGTTGTCTTAGCAATGTGCCATTAAAACCCAGAACCAGAGGCTTGAAACTGTATCAGCCAGATGAATTAATATTATTCATGACTATGCTTTTCCTATTAAATGATTAGTATGCAATAGTTTTGTCATTATATTTATTGACTGATCATCATAAATTAACATGCATTCTGTTAAAAGATGTGTCAGTCATATTCTTTAGTTTCAGATTGTTTTGATTAGTGATGCAACTATCATTATGTTGGAATGTTTAAGAAAATACTTTTGGTAATTTTGAACATCCATTGTTTTGTTTTTTTTTAACTTATTTTCATCATGACCATGAGGAAACTGTGACATAAGCATTATATTAAAAAAAAAAAAAAAAGAAAAAAAAATCTCATCACATTGTTTTTGAATGAGCAGAAAACTCATACAATTCAAACAATAACATCTGTCTCATAACCTTTCACATAATGTTTTAACTTTTTTTAAAACTAATTTTTCTTTAGTCCTTACATGACCCATTCATTTCCTTATCATTCTGTTGCTGCTCTTCTCTCCAAAATGAAGTGTGATTAGTTGATGTTATCATGTTTGTGAAGGAGGCAGTGATGCAATTGATACAGGTGTTAGGGTCGTATACCTCTGAAGTTGTAAAATTATTTCTAAAGCTATATGAGTAATTTGCTTTTTGTTGTTCTGATCAGCTGAAGCAAGACTTTTGACACCAGAAGTAGCACAGAACATTTTTTGTATCCTCTGCCATTTTCTGGGAGAGTTGAGAATTAATGAGCAGAGAAATCGCCAGTGATGGAGGAATTCAGGTCCATTACTCGAATAAAAATGTATGCTAAAATAATTCATTTTTAAAATGTCTATTTACAGACAGTAACTTACCAAAAGAATTTGCAGAAAGCAAAGCTGTGTGTTATAACATTATGAATACTGATGCAACATTTTCTGTGTAGCATTTTACTGTTTTAGTGGCTGCTACGGTTTTAAAAGTAACCGTCAACACAACAGTTTTTTTTTCTTAATTGCCTTTTCACCTTTAGCCAACTTACCTGGCTTGATCGTGACAGAATCTGCTGCACCTGAGAGATGGAAATGGTTAAAATAAAAAAGGTCAACTTCAGCAACAAAAGCACATTGTGATAGTTTTGTTTTATTTAGGATTTTTATGCAGAATTCATGCACACGTTTACACCCATGCACTTACGACTGTATATGCCTTGCTTTGTACATTTACCCACTCCACTTTTTCCATTACCATTAACTTCTCTCTTCTTTTGTTACAACAAGGATTTCAAGTTTAATCTCTGTAGACTATTAACAATACTCAAAGGAATTAATGTTATCCAGTCAAGGACACAGAAAAACATTTATTTGACTTTATATGGAGGTAGCCTTGCCTTATCCTAATAACATCCATTCATCTGTGATTGTGGCAGTTAATAACGTGCTGTGATAAGGGATCAGGTCTCATAAAATCAGGTACTATCAGTGTCATTCAACTAGATCGCCACCTGGTGGCTGAAAGGAAAACTCATCTTATAATGAAAATGAAAATCGTTAACACGTTTTAAAAAAAAACCAAAACAAAACTCATGTATGGACACGTAGGGTGTGTGTAGGTGTTATAAAGACTTTTTCTCATGTTTTAAATTAACTTTTTTTATAATGATTTGTTTTCATAAGGTAGCAAAGTAAAGAAAGTTTATTATCAAGCAAACACACACACACACACACACACACACACACACACACACACACACACACACACACATATATATATATATATATATATATATATATATATATATATATATATATATATATATATATATATATATATATATATAATATGTATATATATATATATACATATATATATATATATATATAATATGTATATATATATATATACATATATATATATATATATATATATATATATATATATATATAAAACAAACAAACAAACGAACGAATAAATAAATGAAAGTTTAGAACAACATCCCCACACAGTACCCTGTAAATGGATTCTCACTCACTTGTCCAGTGAATAGTTTTGTTGTTAGATCACCTATTGACTATTTTTTAAAGACATCTTCTGCACATCTGTCGTATACTGAGTCCTGAACTGGACTCCTGTATGCCAGAGTTGATTCACTATGCTGAACAGAAACGCTGCAGGTAGTATTGGTAAGCCGGTCCCCCAACACTCCCCCTCCCCATGTCTGTTTCTCCCTCACTTGCTCCTCATCTCACAGTCCACTTTAATTCGTTTCTGTGTATGGGGCATAGAGGGCGAACATGGACTCTTTAGGTCTTTTCATTATACTAATACTTAAGTTTTTCCAGTGGAAAGCTGCTGCTTCTGTTGGTAAGGTCTTAATTAACATAATAATAGATATCATGTGATTTTTTGCTGGCTGTGATTTTGTTTGGCTTTGTTTGGATTTCTCAGTGTGGGCTTTGTGACTGGAGGAGTATTAATTCCTGTTAACTGCCACAACAACTGTAGTTAAGAATTGCATTCGAATAGTGTTACACCCCTGTTTTAACATAACTTTCCTTTTTCCAATACTAGTATTGAATGTGATGCTTTCAGAATATTGATTTTAAATCCATTTTAAATTAACAGAGTAAGAACCGAAACAAACAAAGGTTTTAGGAACTTTTCTGTCATTTTTCTTTTTAGAGGAAACCAGCTGGACCTACACTGGTAAGCACAAGTTTACTATAATCTTTTTTTTAAAAGTAAAAACTCAAAGTTTATTGAGTAATTTAGAAAAGAAAACATCCACACATGAACAAAGATGGTGGTTGATAATCTGAATGTAATTTATAATGTGGAGAAAAACCCTTAAACCCTTTACAATAAGTGACAAAAATCCTGAAGTCAAGCCTGAAGTAAACATGAAGCTACTTTTACTACTGGATGGAGTGAAAGAATAATTTACTTATTTTGTTAAATATAGGACATTTTACTTAGCATCAGAAACATGTGCAAGTCCTTCTGACAAGATGAAGCAGCTCATGTATGAAGTTTTTCATCGTTCCACCAGTGCACAAATGAAACCTAACCCTTTTCCATCATTAAGGATTTTGTAACTTTTGTTCGAGTGGTGTCTTTCCCCCCATATCTCACCCATCGGGTGCCCCTCTGTTTTCCGCTCCTTCCCTCTCTGTCTGTATTAGTTACAGTTCAGCAGGCTGGCATGAGCACAGCAGCCACACAGAGATGATGAAGGGGTGGATGGTGACAGAGAAGAGGAGAGCAAGGAAAAGACAGTGTGAGGCAGGCAAAGGGTGGCAGGTGCACAAGGAAAAGGGTATTGGAAGTGAGGGAGATGGGACGGGATGAGGCAAAAGCATACCAAATTGCGCACTGTATTGTTGCAGTGCACAATAACCTATGTGTTTATTGTGTTGTTGACACACACTGGCTGCCTGTGTGGTGGACAATGACTGTGCAGGAATGAATGAGGCTCACAGATGTATTCAGGAGGGTAAAAGAGACGTTTAGTTCAGAGAGAACGCACAGCAATTTTAGAGACTGTGCCTGGAGCCAGTTGGTGTCCATATATGTCTGTTTAGGCATTATTACGGTGGATACATGGGCATGTGTACTATGCTGTGCAGCAACAAGCTGAGCGATATGCTGAATTAGTTTTCACAGCAGTTGAATGAGTGGATTTGTGTTAGTCAAGCTGTGTAATACTGCACTGTGTGATGTTCACAACCACTGTGTGATTAGCTGAGGTGGGTTGGTGGTTTTCTTGTGCACATTTTTCTGCATGGAAGAGAAGAATTACATGCCTCATTATACCTCTCAGCAAGGAGATCTGCATTTGCGTGTCTTTGTTTTTTGGCCAGATTCAGAACAGGGGTAGCATGCTAGGAGAGGTGCCGTGGAGCGGGTGCAAAGGGTCAGAATATTCGGCCTCTGGTTGCTATGGTGAGATCCATGGTAACCAATTGCATAGCTGGGGGACTCATTTTTGAAGGACAGTTGTGATACTCGGCAACTGGTAGAGAGCAGATTATAATGACAAGGTGCGGATTACAGGCAGAGAGAGCAGAGGGAGAAAAAGATGTGTGTGTGTTTACATTGCTAATATAAAACACTTTACACAAGTTTGTGTGAGAGAAATATATGATCTAGGGGAAACCCAGTCTTCCAAATTTAGTGTTAACAGATTGATGAGTTTTAACCAATAAAATGCAAAAATGTGACTTATATTTGGTGAGTAAAATATATCAGCTGCATGCTTTTTTCCTCTGTTTGTAATTTAAATTCAAGCTCTTTTATTGTAGTGTTTTGTTTTTCCTTTTTTTTTTTTTTATCACACAAGTAAGCCTTCCAGTCCTTTTTTTCCTTCAGTGAACTCAGGCCTCAATCAGCTCTCTTCTCTTTCTCACCATTTTTATTCTAATATTTTAGTTAAAAAAAAAAAAAAAAAGAAAAAAAAATCAGATATTTAACATAATTGTAGGTTCAAATAAAATATTTTAGGTTATCTTTTTTTTTTCAGAGGTAACTGACATGTACTAGGTCTCTTACAGTACATGAGATTGTTAGACTAATAATTTGTTGCATGTCAGGCAAATCAGGGCTGAAAAGTACAGGCAAACAATAATGTGGAGATATGATTTTCTTGATTAAGAAATCATAGCATCTGCATGTAGGAAATAATTGTTAACACGTTATCTTCTGCCAAATAAAGAAAAAACAATAGAAAAAAAAACAGGCAAATAATAGAAATGTCTAATTTATGCTCTGCTTTATTGTAATTTACTCAGGTATAACACTTGACACTGGAAATATTTCCCATATGTTTGTTGGTATCACTCGACACCAACAACATGTAAATGATCCTTTTTATTGTGAGCCAGATCTTTGGTTTTTTTTGGATATGTTGTTTTAGGTGTTTTCTTTGGAAGAATATGGCCAAGGCTTAAGGGGTTTATCCCTTTGATTCCATCACCTTTTTAACACTGATGCCTTTCCTTTTAGTGATCAGAGATGAAAACATAATTGCACAACTGAACTCATTTCTTGCTGTTTTTCATTGCAGCACCCTGATATCTGTGCTAATCATTTCATGGACAACCATTGCATGTGCTTCAGGTTCATTTCAGATTTTAGTTGTTTTCTGCTGAAAATGTTTATATTTCCTAAACAGTCTGAGAAGGAATCTGATAGTGTAACAGATGTCCTCTTATAGCGTTGCCAAAATGTCTTCAGTTTAGCATTGTGAAAGCGATAGAAGGCAGACTTTCAGCGTCTTGTTGTTTCCCTCAAGGAATTGTTTTCAACAAGACATGTTTGTTTCAGGTGTTGAAATATTCTCAGAACCTTAAGTGAACCTAATAACTCTAAAATCTAAAAAAGATTTTAGGAGACATTTAGGGCTTTCTGGGAATTTTCAAAGGGATGATAATGTTGCAGGTTTTCCCTGGTCTGTCATGCTCTCATAATATTTGCAGAACATTTCGTGACATTGCATTTTATTTTCCCAGAGTCATCCTCACAATGGTTGCAGAGCTATTCACACAACTGGACTTCTGGGTCAAACCATTAACAAAATATTCTCATGCAGAAAAAAGACATTTGAAATGACCTGAAATAAAATGGATTATGATTGGTTGAGTTGTAATGAATATAATGAATTTGTTTTCCTTTTTTTTTAAATTTGGCCATTCATCCAGAAAACTACTCAAAAGGAACTTGCCCCTTTATTCAGATGTGGAGGCTTGAAATTAATGTCCAAAAAAGACACATTGTTACCATTTTTCAACATTTTCTGAAGATCTGATTTAAAAAAAAAAAAAAAAAAAACACTTCAACAACTGAACCCAACTATGGAATTAATCAGGATGATAGTGTCTGAGTTTATGGATTCAAACTGCTCAACTTTTTTAATGCAAGAAGTGTTAATGTTTCTCTGTGACCATTGACAGCTCCATAGTCTTCCCTTTCCATCAGGTTAAAAGTCTGGGTGTCAACTTTGACTGTACATTGTCATTTCAGTCTCATATCAATAACATTACTAAGTCTGCATAATTCCACCAACAAAATATCAATAGACTCAGCCCTTCCCTATTCCATCATGCTGCAGCTATCCTCCTTCACTGTCTTCCTACCCATACTGATTATTGTAACTTCCTCCTCTTTAGCCTTTCTCAAAAGTCCCTCCAGAAGCTTCAACTTGTTCTGAAGTCTGCTACTTTGATCATCTTTAAAACCCCCTCATATATCACACCCATCCTACAGCAACTCTGACTAACTGCATTTCACCATATCCCGTTTAAACTCATCCTCTATACCTTCAATACCATCCTTGACCTCACCCCTCCATACACAACCAATGAAAAGTTGGGACGTACTTTCCCATTAAATCTAATGAGAAAGTGTGTCCCAACTTTTCACTGGTTGTGTATCTGTTCAACATCCTCCACATCATCACCTCATCTTCCTCCTCCATAAACCTCACTGTGCTCCCTGGCTGCCTCAGTATGTTGGGAAGCAGAGCCTTCCGTCACACTGCTCCCCAGCTGTGGACCTCTGTCAGATATTCAGAAGTCTCATACTTGCCATCTTCACATTCAGGCTCAAAAGTCACCTGTTCAAATCTGCCTACTCATTTTAACCACTATGCTGCAAATTCACCTGCTACTCATCCACTGTTGTATTTTTTTTTCCTGACGTTTCTCTCTCTTTCTTTTTTTTTGTGATTTTTATTCTTTGTTGACTTAATTTTTATGTTGTAACTTTTATTCATTTAAGGTGTCCTTAGGAGGGTTTCAAAGGTGCTTTTAAATAAAGTGTATTATTTGTCAATGTTAATAGAATATGTGCATGTGCTTGATTTTGAAATGTGTTTATAATATATAATTCAGTTTACTATCATGAGGCTGAGAGTGTAAACAGAACATAGTGGGATAATTGTCCTGCTTAATTAGAGACCGATCAATGGAGGCTTTTTACTGAACAACTGGGAGCCAGTGGGGTGTGTGATTGGGTGACATCACTGTTTCTGTTTGTGCTCTGTCAAAGGCGTGCTTGGTCAGGCTGAGTGGTCGGAGCATTTCCCTGACTGTGGTGGTAGTTCCCAGTCACCTGTAGATGTCATAACCACTCAGACTAAATATGACCCCAGTTTGGTTCCAGTGATGCCACTAGGCTACAGTCAGCATGGCAACCAGCCCTTCACGCTGTCCAACAATGGACACACAGGTAACTATTGCAGCCAGTTAGTTTTCTTTTCTCTTTATGACTCTGTGGTATGTATTTTAGCAACCTGCATATAATACTGAATTCAAATGTTACCTGGAAGCACACTTTTAATACTAATTGCTTAATGCTAAGCGATGAGTTGAAATTTTAGGATTATTTTGTGCATACTTTCAGAAAAATCAACAACTTGTTATATACCAGTCTACAGAGTACAAGTCATCTTATTCATTTAATTTTCTCCTCATCAGTAATCATTGAGCTGCCAGAGTGGATGGGACTTGGAGGTCTACCGTGGCTCTTTTCAGCTGTTCAGCTGCACCTTCACTGGGGCAATGGTGGTCCAAGTGACGGAGGCAGTGAACACACCATCAATGGGCAGAGTGCAGATGCAGAGGTAAAAAAAAAAATTCCAACAAATAGTGCTCTTTTAGTAGCAAATAGAAGTTCTGGTTTGAGAAATGTCTTTAAAATTTTTAATTAAATATCAGGGAGTTAATGTGCTGCATGTGATCGTGGCTGGTTCTTCTTTTTCTTCTGCAAAAGCGCTGAACATTTAGACCTTCAAGTAAAATGTAACTTTGTTATGTTTTTTTTATTGACCAATTCTTACTTCTGAGAGATTGTAAATGCCATGTTTTACTTTGAATACTAATGATTAGGTAATATATGAACTGATCAAACACTTTGCATAACAGATAAGTTTATGTGACCAGTAAATGATCATTCAGCCTGAAACGACTGATTGTAAAATGCCCAGAGATAAAACATGAGATAAACCTGTTGTTAGACTGAGTCCTTTTCTGTCTTCCATCTTCTTGCTCTCATTTCTTCAGCTGCTTTATGTTTCTGCTCAGTGTTTCTAGCTTTCTTTCTTTCTTAGTTCTGATTCATAAGGTAATAAGACTGGAAACAGCCCAATTTAAGTCCCATCATTTATAGTCTGCTGAATGATGGGAAAAACAAAGGATGGGAATTTTTTTTTGTGGATGATTGAAAAGTTAAATACAAAAGAACAAAAGAAAAAAGATAGAAGCCCAACAAATGATGGAAAAAGGGAATAAGATTTGGTAGATGCAGAGGGAAGATAAGCCTCCTCAGCACCTGAGTTCCTGTCCATCTGTCACTGCAGGTGTGCCAGCAGTCGCTTTTTCCAGGCATGAGTAGTTGGAGCAAAAGGGATTTAGAGATTTAGACATAAAATTAAGAAAAAAGTGAGGGAATTTGTGTTTGGTTAATTATTTCTCTGCTTTAATAATGCCAATTGGTGATGTTTAATACATAATAGTCACATTTACTATATATGATTATTGGTAAAGATCATGCATCCATTGAATGAGCAGCACAACTCAGTGTTTGAGTAATGTTCCCAAAAAAGGAACTAAAAGTTCCTGTAATATTTGCCATTTAGTTCTCACTCATTTAGGGTGAATTTGTGGATTAGATGCTTGTACTGTCCCACAGTAATAAGTAAAAAGCAACACATATCAGCCATTTTATGCATTATTTGTTTTACCGTCTGGGACTTCAGTGGGAGATTCATACACAGCATCAGCCACAACAACTTGGAGCTTCCTTCTCATGCTGGGCACCAGCATGATCACATTTTGTTGCAGAATGGCAACCCATCATTTAAGCCAAAGTTGTTGAAGGTCAAGTTGGGTGGTTGTAATAGGTACTCTTGCACATGTGATGTAACACACCCAAGCTCATCCCACAAGTATTCAACTGAGTTGAGGTCTACTTCCAAATTCTGGAGGGGGCTCCATTGGTTCTAACTGGATCCTGGCTCTGTGGGGGAGAGTGTTACTGTGAAATATGGTGTTAGGTCATAAATTCTGGTCATATGGATTCACCTTTGGCTCAAGAATCTTATTCTGATAATTGCCAATCAGGTATCAGTTATACATCTGTGACTGGCATTGATCCGGCAGCACTTGAATCTAAAAACAATTGTGTGCACAAACAGGAGAAAATTGCAGGGGGATTTGGGCACATAGTTTGGGGCACTACCACACATTTGGTGGTGTTGCTCATTCCACAAATGCACTATCCTAAAAAGCTGTACTTCATTGCAAAGGAGACTAATCAGACTTTCCAATAACATATAATACAACACCAATTAGCATTATTTATAGTACAAAAATGATTGACCGCACACATTTCCTTGCTTTTTACTTGAAACTTAGTTTAGACTTGATTTAATACCAAAAAGATGGAAAACAAGACAAATCTAATTAAAAGTTCATATTTCTGTCCTTAGATGTTATATGTTAGGATAAAATTGTAAAAATAAAAATTTTAATGTGTACTGGGTTTTTTTATTCCCAATGATTTGATTGCTTTACAACCCTTTGTAGAACTCACTTACCTAATTTAATAAACTGGTAACAAGTAGAGCATTTTTATTATGTCCTCATAAATAAATCCTACAATTACATAAAGGTGTTTTTTTTTTTCCCAATGGTAAATCAGCAACATTTAGTTTACATAAGAGACTAACTTACTTTTTAACACTTTGCTGTGAGGAAGAGAGGACAATGTTAATCTTTTCTGCTGTACTCATCCATGTGCTCCTCCTTTTCTCTTTAGCTTCACGTGGTGCACTACAACTCTGAGCTCTACCCCAACATGTCAGCAGCGATGACACAGAGAGATGGCTTGGCTGTTTTAGGAATTCTCATTGTGGTAATGAAACAAAACACAGCCGCAAAACAGACAGTTAGAAAACAAAAAGCACAGTAATTGCTTTGAATTCTAGTTTGCATGCTTTCACTGTTTCAAGTCTGAAGTTTGGTTTCCTAGACAGGTGAAGAGACAAACCCAGCGTTTAACAACATCCTCAACTACCTGAGTCGAATCAGATATGCAGGTAGATCTCCCTCTACTGTTTAAAACCACATCTTTCTGTTTGGATGAAATGCCATTTTTTTAACTGGGTAATAATGATTCATTAAAATGCTTTGTAATTTACAAACTGATTAGAGAATAAATATAAAAACATCTGTAATAAAAAAAAAAATAAAAAAAAATTTACATTGAAAATACTTTGCTCTAAGTACTTTTACTACTTTTATTTCCCATCAGACCAGAAGGTGTTCATACCAGCATTTGATGTCCAGTCCCTGCTTCCCAAGGATCTGGGATGTTACTATCGCTACAATGGCTCCCTAACAACACCCCCCTGTTACCAGAGTGTCATGTGGACAGTGTTTCATGAAAGAGTACAAATCTCAAAAGCACAGGTTGGTTTCAAATACACCATCACACATCCACTCCATGTTCATCAAGAAAAAGTCAATAAGAGTCTAAAGTAGTGTTATAAATGCAATGTTGAATTTACTAGACAAACTCTACAATTGGTATTTGCATGTCTTCTTAACCATTATACATGCAAAATATTCAGCTAAAATTCTTATTGTTTTAATGTAAGTGGTTATTTTCTGTCTCAGTGCTCTGATGCCATTTCTGAAAATTTAGTTATATTTTCCAGTAGAATATTCCTGAATGACATCAATGCAGAATTCAGCTAACAGTGTTGGTCTAAATCACACCAGTCATAGTGAATCTGTCAGATTGAGCTTGGAGATGCCAGACACAAATGTAGAAACAATGCACTAAATACAGGAAAATGCAGGTGCAACACATGAGGATAACAAGGGAAACAGGGATGATCTCCATACTGGCAGGGGCAGGAGAATCCTGGGAAATGTAGTATGAGCCAGTGATCAGTCTGAGCGAACCAGAGGAGGAGCAGATATGACAGGATCTGACCTGAACAGATTTCTTTAGTCTTTAATGATGAAAAACTGTGCGTTTCTTCCTTGATATTTTGTGCTGAAAATAAAGATCAAATTAACGTTTTTTTTCTGTGCATCAGCCAGAGACTGGAATCGGAATTATGCTGTGGACTGTACTAAAACAAAATCCTTTGCATTTGTCAGAGCTGTCATAGAAACTCATATCTCAGTCATGCTGACTCTGTGCTGAGTCTGAAGCACTTCCCAGTCTGTGATTCAGCACTAGTGTAAAAGTAATCTATTGTAATGAGTAGGGCTGGAGGGAGAGAAGGTGGTATCTGTGTGAAAACTGAAGGAGTGTGACGTTCAGCTTAATTACCTTAGGATCACCTGGTACGAAGGTGAGGTATGAAAAGGAGCAGTGAGAGTGGAGAGTGTGTCCTGGAGAGAGGTGCTTGATGCATTTTAAAGGGCTGAAGCCCCGGCAAGCAAACCGTAAGCGCTGAGGGAAACTGTCGATTTGAAGAGGGTGTAGATCGCAGCTGGTTAGGGCTGCCGGCGGCAAAGTTAGTCAGCGGGGCTAGAGGGTGAGATTGGCCGCATAGGCAGGTGAAGCGTAGGTCAGATAGGGGCGACTTAGGAGCGTGCCCCTGCCACTCTCCGGTTTGAAGAGGTGATCCTCCTCGAGTCTTCGGAGGAGCCTTTCCGGCGCTGGACTGGCAGTTCCCCCGCACAGCTAGTTGTTTTGGGCCGGACAGAGATAGACATCATAGGGAAAATAAGGTTACCATTTATTTCTCTGACACACAAACTTGTTTTGGCATGGACATCTGTTGCATCCAAAATATCCTTCTCCTGGGTTAGATGTACAAATGACACATATGGACCAGACATCACCCTGATGTCCAGTTTTCTATACAGCCATGCAACAAGATTAAGAAGTTGTTAGTTAAAAAAAGGAAAAAATAATTCTGTGGTTCATTATGCAGATTATAACTTAAAACAGTTAGCTTCTGGTTGTTCATTAAAATGAAAAGCTACCTCGCTACACAGACTACAAACTACAATCCCCTTTAGTAGCCACAGAATTGAAATATGCAGATTGTAAAAATCACTAGTTTTAAATTTAACCTGTAAATCATTTGTATTTTTAAGTGTTCAAAAATAAGTTGCGTAGAATAAGTAATGAGTTTTACATCTCGTCACTCCAGCTGATGAAGATGGAGAGAATACTTTACTCCAGTAAAGTTGAAGAACCAGAGAAGATGCAGCTGCAGGACAACTATCGCGTAACGCAGCCGCTCAACCACAGAGTCGTCTTCGCCTCATTCTCAGCAGGTCAGAGAGCATCAAGGGGACAATTCTTAGCATATCAAGAAACCACCCATTCCTACATTGTCCTGCTACTTACTGGAGATTGGTTGTGGGACAGCCTAAGCAGGGAAGCACAGACTTCCCTCTTCCCAAAGCAATATAAGACCATCTTATTCTGTGGGTTTCTACACACAGCTTTTAACCATAGCTGAGGGTAGGAATGACAAGGGTAAGAGTGACCTGTAAATCAAAAACTTTGCCTTTTGGCTTAGCGACGTCGCAACCACGGCAGACTGATGCAGTGTCTGCATCACTTCAGATACTGCACCAATCTGTCTGTCGGTCTCCTGTTCCATCCTTCCCTCACTCTTGAACAAGACCCTGAGATCCTTGAGCCTCTATACTTCTACTCCAGGTGTCACTGTCATTGCCCACATCAATACTCTCCTACACTTTGTCCAAGGACTCCAAAGAGGATGGATACTCTGAACTGCTGTTTGGTGCCTGGGCACAAACAACAGTCAGGTACTACCCCAACATCTGAAGGTGGAGGGAGGTTACCATCTTTTTCTCCAGGGTAAAACTCAATGTATGGTTGTCAAGCCAGGGCAGAATGAGTATGCCCACACTGGCTCAACAACTCTTACCAGGAAAAACTCCAGAGTAGAAGAGGGTCCAGCCCCCTTCAAAGACACTAGTTCTAGAGCTTGAGTTGTGCCACTGTCCTCACCTGTTGTTGCCATCTGGCTCACACTGCATTCAACCTCTGGCAGGTTGCAAGTCCAAAGAAGGGACAAGGGCCTTATTATTCTTCTGGGTTAAGCCAGACCGAGATCCATGCACAAAGGCCAAGGCACTCATCTCAATGCCTCATCTCGAGGCCTGGTTCCAGACGAGAGGCCCCGGGGACCAGCATCCTGATAATCATCTGGGCAATGGAGACCTTGAACCAACAATTTTTTCCATCATAAGGATTGCTGAGCCACACTTTGTTTGGTCCCTATCTTAAAGACCTATTTGCCATGGGCAGAAACCCCTGACAACATAGTTCATGGGATCTTAGGAACCCACACACCCCTCCACCACGTTAAGGTGGTGACTCAGGAAAGGATATTAAATTTTTACATTTTTACTACAAGCATACAAAATATGTCCATAACACACAATGAGATTTTCATATGAATTACAATCCCATGATGTTTGGATTGTTCAAAATTCTGTCCACTATATATATTGTATATTCTTTGTTATCATCCTTTCATAAGTAACAAATCTCATACATGCAGTCTTCCCTGAATTTAGCTGTTGCAGCTTATTAGTCCTTCTACAGCGGTGTATTTTAATACAAGCCTGCTGTGGTTCCATGTAGTCTTAGATTAGATATTAGTACAGTAAAAGAAGCATGGAGAGAAACGTCGGACCATCATCACTTACTTGTGACATAAAGAGAAAGAGTCAATTGAAGGCAGAGTGAGAAATACAGGGGAAAGAATGGAAAAGCCAGGAAAGCTGTGTTTGTTTGGAAGCTGATTAGAAAAAGATTTGCAAAAGTAAACACTGACTCCATTGTTATCGCACAAGACTAACTGACAAAAAGGGGAGAGGAAAAAGAGACACAGAGAGAGGCAGAATGGTAGACAAAGACAAAGGAAAAAGAATTTGTGTAGTGCTCATTGTGGTGAGTGACTGAACTGAAAGGCCTGTAATACCAGCACTGCGTTCAAAGGCAGCGAGGTCAAGTAGATACAAACATTTTTAAATGGCTGAGCAACCGATTCGTCTAAAATAATGTATTTTTCACAAATCCGATTGGTAGTAATCTGTTCTGTTTTTTGCAGAATCAGGGAAGGAACTCTCGTCTGGTAAGAAAAAATATCATTACGAGTTATAATTTTGCTTTAAAAAATGTAAATATCTTACCAGTTAAGCTGGAAATATCTTTTGTTTTTAAAAAAAAAAAATCTATCTACTTTAACTGGAAGTTTTGTTTCTTTGATTTACAGGTGAAGTCACAGCTATAGTGATAGGGGTGATGTGTGGCTGTGTGGGTCTGGCAGTAATCATTCGCTTCATCGTGAAGACAATACGGTAAGAAGTCTTGTCACATTCCAGAGGCCTGGTTCTTCTAAGAAGGAGATACAAGTGATCAGTCTGCGGCCGTTCTTGTCTGTCTGTGGGATCTGTCAATCCGGACAAAGCCAACCTTTGTTCACTCTCATCTCTTTTCTCTTGGCAGATTTTTTAAACTCCTTCACCTTGAAACAGTGGTGGTAAACAGGTGGCTTACTTGATCTTATTACTGACAAGGATGTTCAAGTGGCACTGTCTGTGATTTTATTTGTTTGATTTTTTGTTTAATTTTTTAACTGAAAAAATCAAGACAACGTTGACAAAAAGTACACATTCTTTCCATTTTGAGGTTCAACATATTAGGACATAATAAAACCAATCACTATTCCCCGCTGGTCCTTACCTGGTCTGAGAACTGGGCAAACACACATGCATACTCAGGAACAGAAAACCTCTGCTTGTATAAAGGTGCCCTCACCAGCTGATGATCAGTTAACCAAGTGCATTTTTAAGCAGCACCTGAGTTCAATCTGAGGTTGTATTTATTAGGGTTGGGACAATATGCTTTTCTCTCAATTGGATTTTTTTTTCTTTTTGGGGTGCTGATTTTATTTAAAATGCGATTCCTCAGTATTGCCGATTTTTAATTTTTTTTTAACCACCAGACCATGTGAAAAAGTTGCATGGTGACCAAGTAGCAATATTTTTGAACCAGCTGTTTGAACTTATACTCTTGTTTCAAAAGCTTGGTCTGCATATAAAAGTGATGGTTTGAGTGTCTGTTAGCTTGCTGCTGTGGTACATTTGTCTATTGCCTTTTACACCCAGGAAACAGACTGATAAAACGTACCTTGATCGTCTTGCTAGGTGGGCAGTAGCGTGAGTCGTGATACCGAGTTATTGAGAACATTAGAGTTTACAAATAGCTTTCAGCATGTCCAGCACTGCTTTTCCCTTTAAAGCAAAAAATCCAAACGGTGTCCTCATTTTTTATTCAAAACATTTCAATTTTATTTAAACAATATTTGCAGGTTGTCTGCAATTCGCCATCTTCTGTTTAAGTGTTTTCCAAAACAGGTATAGTCTTCTTATTAGATAGTTGAAGAGAACATTTCGCCCTCTGCTGGAAGGAAATGGTAACTTTTTCCCCATCTGGCATATAAACATAAACGTTTAAAATAAAAAATAAATAAATAAATTAAAAAAACAAGATTTTCTTTGGCTAATAACGTTGATTTAAAAATTGTTGAAGAAAAAAAACAAAACACGATTTTTATGTAACTCAATTTTTTCTCGCACCCCGAATATATACCTAATTTAGGGTCAATTAAGGATCCAATTTTTTTAGTGTGTGTTTTATATTAATTAGACCCTAATAGATAAAATGTAATATTTTCTAAAGTGAGTGTACTTTTAAAAAAAAATATATATATATTAATATGTGAGGTGATATGAGACGTGTTCATCAGCTGTGCCAATCAAACCTTTGTTGTTACTATCAATCTATTTCTGTTCAGCATTTCTTATTCACTCGCATCTTTGCATTTTACATCTGTAAAGTGTCATTCATTGAACTGTATAATTGCTTTTAGAAGATAATGTACATTAAATATATTCATCACAGAAGCCAGAGATTCCAACACAGCACAGCAACAGGTTTTAAATCCTGACCTTAGAAGCAAAACACCAGGCCCATCTGCACCATGTGACCATTATAAACAAGTCTGAAACCAGTGTTTACTGGGCTCTTATAGAAAGTTCATTCAGAGCATAATCTCCTTTGTTCTTTTTTACGCTGAAAAGCTAAAAGATTAATACAGGGGATAATCTGACCTTCTGATCTCATCTGACTGTTTCCCAGTTTGCTTTTGTTCATTTTCTCATAATTAACTGGTGAATTGAAGTGGTGGGCTTCTCTCAAGTCCCATCAGTGATTTTACATTTCCACTGATTCAGTCCACAGTTCCCAAAGTTTTCATAGATGCTCAAGTACAATTAACCACAATGTTAAAACTACTGCACAGTCCCCTCCTTCACTCCAAAACAAAACCTATGTTTGCATGAACTCTGGAGGTATATTTCGAGCTGTCTGTTTGGGCCTCCATGAATCAATTTAATCCTCCCAATATTAACTTTAGAAGCTCAATTGGACTGTAATGGGAGGAATCTGTCAAGCCAGCATTTTGACCTCTTTTTTTCTGTGTGAATGGTTTCCGGCCATTGTGTTGCAGTTGTTCTACTGTACATTTGGTCAATTGAACCAAATGGATTAGCTTTTGATGCACACAGAATGAGCTCATAGCCTTGTTGTCCACGCACCTGTTATGGTACCTTGGACAATCAGCAGAACAGGAAAACTACACAAAACTAAACTAAAGACCCTTATCTTGGTCTATGGTCTTACATATGATTTTGCATTGAACTGAAGTGACATTATAAAGACTTAATCTTAGTCATTGTTAAAATTCTCATCCTGCCAATTTGATGTAAATATAAAAGAATTTCTATAATTTTCTGGATGTCCCTGATCATGCTTTGGGAACTGGTGGTTTTCTTAACACTAATCATTCATGTGCATTCATTTTAAAATGTCATCTCCAGCCCGTCTGTTTAATGAGAGCAGAGGGAGTGGCATGAGTGAGGTTTTGAAATATTTGCACAAATTCTACTTTTTGAAGCGTTAAATCCAACTTTTTTTTTTTTTTCTGTTTTGGTCATGTGATTTCTGTCTTTTGATCTTGTAACAGCTCTACCTCTAGCTGGGACGTCCTGCACAACAACCGACCGGCTCCCATGCCAAGGTTACCGTTCAAAATCATGAGCACTAACCCACGTTCCTTCCCAAATCTCGTTTTCATTTCAAATTGTCTTTGGGTAGACTTTAACACCTCTTTCATAATGCTTAAAGATGGGAAGTTTAGCTGACATTGAGTAGCAAATCAGTTGTGAATGATCAGATATTTTAAAGTAAATTAGTAACGCTGATGGGAATTTCAATATTAGTGACACAAGACATAATTAAATTAAAAAAAAGCCATAATATCTTATACAGGTTTCTATTTGAAGTGAAAATAGTGACAAATGAACAGAGAAGTCTGAAACGTTATTGCCATGATTATTATCATTTTGAGAATTTTATGGAGTGTATGATTCACTTATGTGCTGTTTGGTTTAACTTTTGACAAATAGATTCTAGTGATGATTTATTTTACCATCACATCCCAAAGATTCTCAGTGGAGTTAAGGTCTGAGCACTGTGGTGTATGTGAAACTGGGGCCTCAAGCTCCCCAAAACACTCTTTCACTTTATGATCCTGGCATTACCATCTTTGAATATGCCCATGTGTTCGGGAAGAATAAATCTACTAATGCTCATTTAGTGTATTCAGGTCATTTTTAGGTCACCTAATGTTGCTGAGTCCAGACATTAGTCACAAAAGAGACTGCAGATCACACACTGCAAGTTGAAGCAGAATAGAAGTAGCAAGTATTAACTCACCTGAATGTTATTGACATGTTTATATCCTCATCTAATGTCAGAATTCAAACCATCATTACTTGAAGTAAAGGTGTTAAGGTTTTTGGAACTACTAAAGCTATACTAATACAGAGGCATCCCTGTTAACACACTTCTCCGTTTGGTAATAGTATGAGTCAAACTTCCTGACTGTACTAATCACACCTTTAAATGATCACTAACATGGTAACTACGTGGTTTTCTAATACATACCCGTTTGAAATCTTCTAATAGTGGACGACTGGTTGCTATTTGTGAGTTTGAGTCCTTAAAATGGGACTGAATTGTGTCATTTTTATTTATTGATTTATTTGTTTGTTAAACAAGGGGAACCTCATCTGGATAACATTAGAACTGCAGTACAAAGTACTACTCTAGGCAGGGTTTTAGCACATACGATGATAATTTTTTTCTCTATTATGTTCCAGGATAAATGAACCAGAGAAAACAAAAGAGAAAAAGCAAGACCTGGCTCTGAACTCAACCTCAGAGGCTGAAAAGAAGGAAGAGTCTTCACCGTCCCCTCAGACTGAGCCGTAGCCGACGACACCGTTTACTTCAGGCCTGCCAGACATGGTTGTCTTTTTTTCTTGTCAGTAATATTTTTACTGATTAATGTCTCCTTACAGGACAAAAAGCAAATGTGTTTTTTGTCTCTCTGTTCCAAAATGCAATAAAAAATAAAACAAAATTACAAGAAGTAACTGAAGTCTGGAAACTGGTTCACAGTGCAAACCTTCAGCTGTCCTGGTCTTTGTCAAAAGCTAATTTGCGACGAAAATCTGTGCTGTCATCAGTCATAGTAAACAACATGTCTTCTTTTCATGTGAAACATGTCATTTTGCTGGTTTATGTTCAGGCATGACTGCTACATGCCTTAGCTAAATGAAGGATTAGTGTAATTACTCAGTGGAATATATATTTTTCGTTATTGTTTACTTGACTATTATCTTCACTGTATTTCTTGAGGCACAAGTACACACCACAACATGAAATGTAATATGTTTATTTGTGAATTAATTAGAGTACCGTAACTTTTATTTCATTTTTTCACTACAAACATCAAAAGAAAACAGGAAATTTGGTACGGAAGCACACAACAGGTGAAACATATTCGAGTTGTTCTTGGATCTGAATTTAAATCAACAGATTATGTTGCAAATGGATGAGTTATATTTATGTACATGCCTTTCATTCAGTTGAAAAGTGGATTTTGGGGTGCTACATATCATCCTTACTTAATTGTTATTATTTTGTATCTAACTTGTCAACATGAGCACCACATTAAAGCACTTGAATGTCAAACATGTTTTGATTTCTTCTTTCCATAATGGAATTACATTCCCCTTAATTTAAGCACAAGGTATCCCATCACTCCTACTTTAATTCCCACTTAATGACTCCATCACTTTCTCTATGAAGCAGGCTGCATGGTGTTGTAGTGGTTAGCACAGGAGCCTCACAGTAAGGAGGTTGCTGGTTTGAGCCTTGGCTGGTGGGAGGTTTGAACAGTGGTCTTTCTGTGTGGAGTTTGCATTTTGTTTGCGTGGGTTCTGGGCTTCCTCCCACTGACAAGACATGCATGTTAGTTGATCACTTCTCATATGTAAGTTGCTTTGGATGAAAGCGTCTGCCAGAAGACTGCAGAATAATGGGACTACTGCTCTCCTCCCCCTCTATTTCTTTTACATCTTCTACTTCAGCTCTTTCCTTGTGAGCCAATGTTGTCATTTGTAAAGATTTTACTCCTCTGTTGCATTAAAGAAAGAAACAGAAGAGAAACACTGAATATCCGATATGCAGTTGATGGGTTAGTTTTTTCTTTTTTTTTTTTTTATCACTATTTCACCCATTTCACCCATTAAAGCCAACAGATATTAAAACAGAGAAAATGTTTTGCCTTTTACTATTAAAGACTTGTAGTTATTATGACATAAATAAAAGTTTTAATCAGAATTAGGAGAGATAAAATGTTAATTTCATGTTTATTCTTGTGAAGATGAACATAAAATATGGACAGTGGTAAGCTGTAAAACAATATTTCTGCCAATTAGAATAAAATGTGTTCTTTATTTATGAACATCAGTTTTCTGGACATAAATTTGAAACATAATCTTTAAAGCCTTGACTGAGAAGGAAGACACAAAGAGTCACAAAAATCAAATTACAAATTATTCATAATAGAACATAATAGTAATATAAACCAAGAAAAGGAAGCAATGAAGGTACCTTCTAAACACATATATTATTCATACTAAAAAATAAAAATTGATTTAAAAAAACAAACCTTCTGACTGGATCTCCAGTATGTATTAATAGAAATGAATCCATTTTCACTGTGTGTGCAGCTCTGGAGCACAGCCATGTGGACAGAGTTACTCAATACACAGGCCACTCCCAGGTTTTCCATGCACAGAAAAGTGAAACGTGGAACTGCAACTAAAGGGCAGTAGAAAGGACAAACACCTTTCGTCGCTCAGAAAAGCGTCTGCTGTGGTCAAAACAAGGTAAGGAAGTTCAGCTGTTCACATCAATTTCTTCTTTCATATTTAAAAACTACACATGGAACACAGCTGTGGTTCTGCTAACCTATTTACTGGATTGTGTTTCACATACCTTAAAATAGTGCTGTGCGCTGAAAAGTTGTCAAGTGTGTTGCCTGTTTGGATTGTCTTTTTATGAAACTGCAGGACTTCTGGATCATGGCCACTTGCAGAGCTTTTCTCTCGCTTGCCGTCTGTATCCTACTGGGTCAACAAATATGTGCTAAAAATGAAGCTCCCTGCGAGCCCTCCAAATGGAACAATGGCTACAAAACATTCCTCAAACGCCATGTCCCTTCTGAATCTCCGAATTCTCTTGACCAGAACGAATGGGAGAAGTTCATAAAGAGTTTTGGAGACTGCAACAGACCAACTCAGTCGTTTCTCGATCCAGATGACCTGGAGAAGGTGAAAGCTGTGTGCACGAGCAGAGGAGGGAAGGTGTATAAGGATAACCTGTGCATCAGCGAGCAGCCTTTTACCTTTGTCACGGTGAGGAGTGAACCAGGAACCTGTGGGATCAGAAGGGTCAACAGGGAGACCAAGCATCTGATCCTGGCCTGTGAAGTGTTGGAGAATCAGTGTGTGCCAGTCCACTTTGAGGGCAACCCAACAAATCTAAAACCTCATAACAATGCCAGAGGCTGCCACGACCCAGAGAGCAGAAATCACACTCCCAGCTTCAAAATGTCGTGGATCTGGTTGTTGTTTGCTCTTCTTATTGTTGTTTTTAGCTTTTGACAGGATTTTAATTACAATTTTAGGGGCTAAAAGAGACTGCAGTTTTTGTCCGAGGACATTTTTACACCCCTCTTTTAGTCCTAATATTCAATTTGCAGCATTTGCTTTTGAAGCAGTATTACATCAGTCTCATTTGCAACATATCAACCAAATTAACAGTTTCCATATTCATAAGATTTATTATTGTCACTGAAGTTCCAGTTTTAATATGTGCCTAGCTTCAACTACTCTGGCTTTTTCTTTGGAACAGAAATATTCAATAAGTGGTTGATTTTACACTTGTATAAATACAGTGTTCAAATAGAATTGATTTACTTGACTTTGAATAGACCCTTATCCCAAAAGTGTCACAGATTTCTGGAAGAACAAGACATGATATTTTGTACAAGGATTGAATATGAACTTTTATAAATTCTTTTTTATAAGGTCCTTCTAGCTGATTAGAAAAATTTCTCAACTTCTTTCTCACAGAAGTATCCAAGTATTCACATAGTGAATAGAGTCACTGATTTATTTTTATGTCTCACTACTTAATGTAATAATTGTCTTTTAGGGTTTATCTCTTTTTAGTATTTGTTCTTTGCATGTTTGTTGTGCCAAAGAAACCACAGTTAGTGTAGACAAAAAAAATAATAGATCTGTGTTGTACAAAATCCAAAGTTTTTTAAAAAAGACTTTATTCGTTTATTCCAGTTGTTGGTGTTGATGTGTTTCTTTAAAGTAAAATGATGTTGTGCAAGGCCACAAATTGAAGTTAACTGCTTGATTTATGCACCAGGAACGGTCCAAGACCATTTAATGGGCATTGCAAAAGTTGGTACAGCAAAACAAGCCTGAAATCACATTTATTTCACATACGGCTTCACATGTTGTCTCCATTTTAATACTCCGTCTTAGTTCCTGCCCTTTAAGACCCCCAAAATGAAGTGTTTTAAGCAGTTCAATTTGTTCATATTTGTGAAAGAGAATACTTACAGCAACAAAAGAAAAGGGGAAAAACCATAAAAGCATAATTTACCTTTCTTAAAATGTAAATATGAAGCTCAAACTATTATAACACATTTACAGCTTTTTTTTTTTTTTTTTTTTTTTTTTTTATACCAAGACTGAGGTCATGTAGTTGGCGGCACTGGTTTGTCTGTCTGTTTGTCTGTTGGCGACACAATTAAAAAAAAGTTATGGACAGATTTTGATGAAAAATCTCTGAAATGAAATAATAAAAAACTCATCAATTGGATCCAAGAATTTTTCAAATGATTCTTTATTCTGGGAAGGCGGTGATAATTTTGCCATTGCCATATTTTTGCTCTGGAGCACACAGCCTAAATCACGGTGTTAAATGTGTCACTGCCTGACAGGGTAGAGTAGAAGACAAGAAACACAAGGTTTTTAAACCCTTAAACTATCCAACACATGCAATCAATTAGACTCAGAATGTTCCATGTTGGCTTGCATGCTGAGATCATTTTTATGTTGATGGTGGTGTCACTTGTAAGAAAGTCACTATTACTGTGATATGCACATAGGACTATTCAGGTGTTGGTACGGAGGTTTGATGTTCACCTTGGGGTGTTGCTCAGAACACAAATGATTCTCTTGGAAGGGTAACTATCTTTACTTCCACTCATAACAACGCAACAGCACAGTATTGCAAACAACAGGCTTACAGGTGTGGAGTTCTGGGACTGGCTGAGGTGGATGAGTATGGTAATGTGGTCCATAACAAAGAAATCAAAGACAAATAATATAAGACCATTCTTTCCAGGAATAGATACACATCAGAAACCACACATGCTGTGTGCACATTATACATAACCTCTCACTATTAAATTAGCACCAAAGCTAACAGTTAACTGGAATATAAAGGTTAGCTAGCTTAATAGCATGAACAAGCCACATGGTGAGGAGATGAACAGTTTTACATGGCACAATAACCAAATAACATTAAAAGTAAAAAAAAAAAAAGATCCTCTTTAGGCAGAAATACAGATATTTACTCACAAGTCCTCACAGACGCACACAACTCAAATGTTTGGTTGTCCAGAAGTCCACCTTAAAGTTGGCTCTCCATGTGCTTTTTACTGCTCTTAAGTTTTACTTCTAGCAAGAAATGGTCCGCATGCAGAATAAAGCAGTTGCACATCTTTACCCAAAGAGGGCACTCACGCCTCATCCACAGTCTTTCCAACAGTCACTCTTGATGAAGGGTGTAAATCTTGGTGTGAACAAACAAAAAACACAATATCCATCACTTTGTCTCTCATTTCCACAGTCTCACTCTTGCGGTAATATCTGAAGCCTCCAAGGAAAAAAACCTCATTCTCTCACAAGATGCATCCACTAGTTTGGCATCACTCTGTTGTAACGAGACAATTCTCTGGAAAACATTTTTCTACAATGTATATATTAAAACCTACTGCAGGCAGGTTATATATTGAATATGTTTGTGCTATATTAGTAGATGCTAATGAAGGCAACTTGTTAAACTTTAGCTGATCTGCTGAGGTCCACAAAGTGCGAGGAGAGAGTTGGTTCATAGCAAATATGAGAAATGTAAATAGAATAGGGAAGTCTGAAAAAAACTCCTTTGTTTGTCATGCCATTTCATTCATTTAGACATTTCAAAGCTTGTAGTTTTTAAAATCCAACTAACAGCAGCACATGACATCTTTGGAGGGAGTTTATCAGATTTTGTGCAGCTGTCACTGAAGCTGTTAAGCTTTTATCATATTCCCCTTGTACTTTGCTGCAAGAAGCACACCTCAACTCTTGCCGATTTTCTCAGTGAATCACACTCTAATGGCAACCAATTTCCCAAACATGGCTGCTTATTTATACACTATAATTATGTCAGTTGGTGATGTATTACTACATCAGCTTTATGACAAAGTATAACTTGTAAACATCATGCTTCTGTGGAATGAGCAACACAACTCAGTGTTTGGGAATTTATTTAGTGAAATCACTGTCATTTTAAAAAATTCTTGTATTTGTTGAACGTGGCAAAGCCCACAGTCTTAAAGTTACCTGCTAATGTGAGAGGCAATAAGCTGATAAATACTTGACAGATTAATGTAACCCAATGCTGAATGAAAAAATTCACACTTGTCTCTAAATTTAGCATTACTGTGGCGAGAGAGAAGTTGATTTTTAACAGAAGCAACATAGGCAACCTTTAGTATGAGTATGTGCTAAGACAAGGGTCCCTAAGCCTAGAGATCTACAATCCTGCAACTTTATGTATTCCTTCTCCAATACACAAAATGCAGCATGCATGAAATACTTCACAGTTTACACTCTTTGTATCTTCATGTGCAGACTTATATGTGAAAACTGTCCTAATATACTACATAATATTACCACTTTAACCTTTAAAAATGTCTAAACTTTAAAGTGCAATGCAGTCTTGGATAGATTACAGCACGGAGCATTGCTGTCTCTCAGTAGGTCTCACAGTAAAACTGGTTCTTGTGGAGGCTCACAGGTTTTCTCAACAAACTTCCAGGTGTTCTGACCTCACCTGTCCCTGCAGGGATTTGAATGAGCCTGCAGTCACGCAAAGCTGAATGCGCTAAACAGAAGTAAACACTAATAACAATGGCTTGATTTGTTGCAGTAGGTGTATGAAGTAGCACATGTCTGGACAGTTCAGTCAAGAGAGTTGAAAAAGTTAATGTGAGAGGAGAATCATGCACCACCTACATATCATCTCTAGATGGCAGAAGAGCTGTTTGTTACTAGAGCAAAGCTTCAGCACTGCTTTCTTGTGCACATTCTGTGTATGAATTTCACTTTTGATTTGACTGCTTAATTTAAAAAAAACAAAACTATTCAGACCCTTTGTCATGAAAAACATGAAGTTATGCTGCATCAGCCACTAAACTGAATGAATGGGATGTTATCACAGAGATACACTCCTCTATGTCAGATTTTACAGTTGGTAGTTTTTCTCAGAGTGAAACCATATCATGAAGAGAAGATACATTCTTGTAGGTCTTTAGCAGATCTGGCAAAAGAATCTGGAAGAAAATTTCCACTTGAATAGTACATTGCTCTGTGAAGCTTTAACCACTCAGCTAAACTGAGCAATCAGGCCTGAGAAACCATCATTATACATGGAGTTCTTGGAGATGGGATAAACTTGCAGAAGAATCAGTGCAGCAACCCACCAATCGGACTTTTATGGGAAAATTGACCAGATAAAAGCTTTTCTACATTAAAAGACACATGACAGTCTGCTGAGAATTTGCTAAAAGGGCTCTAAACAACTCTCAGACTGTTGGTACCAACATCATCTGGTTTGATAAGACAAAGACTGAATTGTTTGGCTGCAATTCCCAACAATGTGTGGAGGAAGTCAGGCCCTAAACACCACAGTATTACTACTATTCCAACAGTTAAACACAGTAAAGGCAGCATCATTCTGTGGGCATGGCTTTCTGTCACAAAAGCATAAACAATTTACAGCAATTATGTTAACGAAGCTTTCCCAGAGTGTTCAAGATCACAGGATTAACACAATAATCTTGGAATCATAAAAAAACACAGGAATGACTTCAGCACAACTATAAGGTCTCAACCAGAGAGAGAGTCTGTGGAAAGACCCCATCTAGCCTGAAAAGGCTTGAAGATTTCAGCTGGAAGGACACAGGAGTGCAGAATACCTCCATAGATATAATATTATCATCATCATTAAATTTTGATAGATTGACAAAAAATAAAAAACACAAAAAAATTGAATCTATCCAAAGACATGCATCATAAGGTAAAAAATTGATCACCCTAGGAATAAATGTGAGCATGAACGGTTGTTTGTCTCTATTTGTTCCCCCTGTGATGGACTGGTCACCTGTCCAGGGTGTAACCCCGGGCCCTGCCTGCTGATTGCTGGGTTAGGCTCCAACTTCCCCGTAGGACCCTTAATTGGAACAGGCAGTGAAGAAAATGGATGGATAGATGTGTAGAAAAAGATAAAATAAAATAAAATAAAATAAAATAAAATAAAATAAAATAAAATATTTTTTCAAAGAATATTCTCTTTATGAATTGCTGTAGTAACAAGTTTCTTTCTTTTATAGAAAAATGCAGCCCCTGAGCTTCAGTCCTCTAAAGCATTGCCTTTTTTTTTTTTGTTTAATTTCCTGTGCTATGATTTAGTTGAGAAGGAAAAGGCATACAAGCGATTTTAAGTTTATAACTCAGCTCCCTAATGTATCTGTTTGTCTTTCAGTTTCTCAAAGGCCTTGGGCAAAGTCATAAGATCATGAAGAAATCACAGGACCACTTAAACTTAATGCCATTTTTCTCTCTTCTGCCCAGAGGCACAGCAGGACCATATGAGAGCCTCTTGCTACAGAAAAACAATTGAACACACAGATTTGATACCTCATTGTCAGGTTGTGCTGCAGACTTCAGGGTCACATTTTACATACATCTAACAGCAATGACCAGAGATTTAAATCTATTCCAAGTATTTAACCTTAGTATTTCCAAATCAATGACATCACAATAGGGTCATGCAAGCACAAATATTCATTGCACTTGTGCTTCTAGTCAAGTAAGAGCAAATGCTTACATGCACAAACACCATTTCTGAACGCACGCAGACTGCTGACACAATCACGGTTGAGGAAAAAGCAAAAACACACAACAATTGTTGACTCGGGTCGAGGAGGAAAGGCTGCAGGGGAATAAAAGAATGAGCGCAGAGTGAGAGGCAGCATGAGGGTGGAGGGCGAGGATGCAAGAAGAAGGAGGGGGGGAACAACCCAGAGACGGCTGCACTTTATTGAACTTGTTAGGTTTTTCGGAAAACAAAATACACCGACATAAAATTAGGTGAAAAGCAGTGAAAGTATGGGAACCAGCTTTTGTTTTCCTTCTCAGCTTTCCCATCCACTTCACCTCACTGTACTTTACCCAACTTTCCTCTATCTCCTTTCTTTGCATGTTGACCTCCTTCTTCTCCTCCCTTCTGTTGTCCTTTGCTTTCCTGTCTGCTGTTGAGTAATTCAGTGTCATTCAGGCCATACAAAGTGGCTTTACAGTTCTGTGGTCATGTTGCACCCAAGAGTGACCCATGTGCTCATTAAAACTGTAGGTGGCAATGACATGAAAAAAAAGAAGCAACTTTGAATAAAATTACATGTGTGAACATGTCTAGATTTAAGGTTATTTTTATAGAATTTCTGTTCTGTATTAATATACACCTTCACCTCTCCTCCTTACTAATTGAGCTTTGGCTCTTGCTCTCCCGCTGTCCAGACCAGAACAACTCTTAACAAAGGAACATGATAATTAGAACCACAAAGACATGAGGGGGAGGAAGGAGGGATTTTAGGAGGTGGAGGGGGAAGGAGGAGGCTCTGATGGACAAAAGGAGCAGAGTGTGAGTAATACAGGCGTCTAGGTTCAACTGCATCAATAACCAGATTAGTCTCTTGTACTGATATTCTGCTTGAGTCATACACACAAGCACACAGTCTGCAAGAACTTAACGTCTGTAAATAATCCAAGTTAGGGCGACACTGTGCGTAGGTGGGTCATTAATTCATATTTTCTCTATACATAGATTTTATTCCTGTAAATTGTCACTATTCTTTCTTTCAGGTATCTCTTCTTCTCTAATCTTCAGCCTCCCATGTTCTCTGCCTCCCAGTTCCACAATAAATGCTGCCATCCTTACCACTCTAATGAAACCCATGTGGTTTGCTGGGTCAGTCTGCCATGGCTGTGGCCGTAAGGTCGTTGGTGCCTGTCGTGCCGGTAATCCCAGGACTCGTTGATGGACACCAGCAGTGAGGGATGCCGTCAAGCTGAAGATGGAGTCCTATCAGGCCTTCTTGGCCTGTGGGACTCTGGAGGCAGCTGATGGGTACCGACAAGCTAAGCGGCATGCGGCTTCGGCTGTCGCCAAGGCAAAAACTCGGGCATGGGAGGAGTTCGGCGAGGCCATGGAGAAAGACTTCTGGATGGCTTCGAGGCGATTCTGGTCCACCATCCGGCGGCTCAGGAGGGGGAAGCAGTGCTCCATCGACACTGTGTACAGTGGAGATGGGGAGCTGCTGACCTCAACTCGGGACGTTGTGGGTCGGTGGAGGGAGTACTTCGAAGACCTCCTCAATCCTACCAATCCTACCCTGCTTCCGATGAGGAAGCAGAGCTGGGGGACTCAGGGGTGGACTCTCTTATCTCTGGGGCTGAAGTCGCTGAGGCGGTCAAAAAACTCCTTGGCGGCGAGGCCCCGGGGGTGGACGAGATCCACCCAGAGTTCCTTAAGGCTCTGGATGCTGTGGGGCTGTCCTGGCTGACACGCCTCTGCAGCATCGCGTGGACATCGGGGGCAGTGCCGCTGGATTGGCAGACTGGGGTGGTGGTCCCCCTTTTTAAGAAGGGGGACTGGAGGGTGTGTTCCAATTACAGGGGAATCACACTCCTCAGCCTCCCTGGTAAGGTCGATTCAGGGGTCCTGGAGAGGAGGGTCCGCCGGATAGTTGAGTCTCGGATTGAGGAGGAGCAGTGCGGTTTTCGTCCTGGCCGCGGAACAGTGGACCAGCTCTATACCCTCTTTGGGGTCCTGGAGGGGTTATGGGAGTTTGCCCAACCAGTCTACATGTGCTTTGTGGACCTGGAGAAGGCGTTCGACCGTGTCCCCCGGGGGCTCCTGTTGGGGGTACTCCGGTAGTATGAGGTACCGGACCCCCTTGTGCGAGCTGTCCGGTCCCTGCACGACAAATGTCAGAACTTGGTCCACATTGCCAGTAGTAAGTCGGATTCGTTTCCAGTGAGGGTTGGACTCCGCCAAGGCTGCCATTTATCACCGATTCTGTTCATAACTTATATGGACAGAATTTCTAAGCGCAGCCGAGGTGTTGAGGGGATCCGGCTCGGTGGCCTCAGGATTGGGTCCCTGCTTTTTGCAGATGACGTGGTCCTGTTGGCGTCATCTGGTCGTGATCTCCAGCTCTCGCTTGAGCGATTCGCGGCCGAGTGTGAAGCGGCTGGGATGAGAATCAGCACCTCCAAATCTGAGACCATGGTCCTCAGCCGGAATAGGGTGGATTGCCCTCTCCGGGTCGGGAGTCAGGTCCTGCCTCAAGTGGAGAAGTTTAAATATCTCGGGGTCTTGTTCACGAGTGAGGGAAGGATGGAGCGTGAGATCGACAGACGGATCGGTGCGGCGTCTGCAGTAATGCGGGCTCTGCGCCGGTCTGTCGTGGTGAAGAAGGAGCTGAGCCAGAAGGCGAAGCTCTCGATTTATCAGTCGATCTATGTTCCTACCCTCACCTATGGTCATGAGCTGTGGGTCGTGACCGAAAGAACGAGATCTCGTATACAGGCGGCTGAAATGAGTTTCCTCCGCAGGGTGGCCGGGCTCTCCCTTAGAGATAGGGTGAGGAGCTCAGTCATCCGGGAGGGGCTCAGAGTAGAGCCGCTGCTCCTCCGCATCGAGAGGAACCAGTTGAGGTGGTTCGGGCATCTGGTTAGGATGCCTCCTGGACGCCTCCCTGGTGAGGTGTTCCAGGCACGTCCCTCTGGGAGGAGACCCCGGGGAAGACCCAGGACATGCTGGAGGGATTATATCTCTCGGCTGGCCTGGGAACGCCTCGGGATCCCCCCCCGCAGAGTTGGCAAATGTGGCTGGGGAGAGGGAAGTCTGGGCTTCCCTGCTTAGGCTGCTGCCCCCGCGGCGCGACCCAACCCCAGATAAGCGGCACGAAGACGAGACGAGACTCTCCTGCTGTTTGTTGTGCGACAGAGCAGTGATTCACAGACGCCTTGGTTTGTGGCCCATTAAACAAAAAAAAATCGCTTTTGCGTCTCAGAATTTAATGTTTAAAGGCAGGGGACGGTTCAGTCGTTAAATATTTCATGCTAGAAACACATGGTTGGCAGACAATAACTTCAGTTTTTGTCATTGAAATGTTTTGCCTTCTCCCTTGTTCTGTTAATCATCTCACAGCCACATGCGGAGGTCCCATGTTCACGTTGGCAAAACGATAAATAACATAAGAAAGATACAGTTATTCATGGAACTTTTATGTGCATGCATAAGCACCTCTTACTCAGTGGCTTCCTTCTAGGGTAAAGGCCAGTAATGATGACTTCCAGCTAGGAGTTGGTGGTTAGGAGGGCCAAAGTCATGTTCACATGTGGGATTACTAAGGATACAAGGGTGGGAATTTTTTTTACTGGAGGTCATCTGGATAATAAAGTGGAGAGTGGCACTGAAGTGTGACTTCTCTGTGGGTTGATCACTTTTACATTCACAAACACGAAGTGTAACTTGTGCAGACATGTTGCTGCTATTGAAAAATAGTGATTGCAAGAATTTTAACAAAAGCCACATGTGAAACAAGAAACGACCATTACTAAGGAACAAGTACTCAGGGCAAGTTTTTAATCTCTCATCTAGGTCAGAGTTCTTTGGAACAATAAATAGTCTGGATGTTCTACTGATATGGTTCAGATCTGTGTCATTTGAATGAGGAGAGGAAATAGGAAACAGTAAGCAGCATAAAAGGAAGTAAGAGTGGAGATATGGTCCAGGTCATTCTGGTGAGAGTGTTGATACAAGGCTCAGACGGATTTGAATAAAAGAAACAGAAACAGATTTGTCTGCTCCCTGCCACATGTACGCTTTTTTTGTTGTGTTTTTTTTTAAAGGAATCAGCTTGTGGCAACTTGTTTAAATTGCACAAATCTGGTAATTATTTCCATGGAGAATAAAGCTTCTGATTATCTTTCTAATAAAAGCAGAAATCTACATGTGGGTTGACGTGTCATTTGCATCAGCAACATTTCATTCAGTCAAGTCCAGTTACTTACTTACTGCACTTACTTCTAGTTAAATTGTTAAAGGTACACTGGTAAATTTTAGCTGCAGAAAATAAGAGTTTGTACCCCCTCCATGATAAAGTACTTTTTGTTACTAAAAAATGTCTTTATTGTGTTGGGGGTTTTTTTCATAATACATTCCAATAACCCATCCATCAATTTTCTTCACTGCTTTTTCCAACTCAGGGTTGCTGGGAAGCTGGAGCCTATCCAAGCAATCATCAGGCGAGAGGTAGGGTACACCCTGGACAGGTCACCAGTCCATCCCTGGTTTCACACTCACTCTTAGGGACCATTTAGAAGGACCAATCAACCTAACATGCATGTCTTTGGACAGTGGGAGAAAGCATACACAGTGAGAACATGCAAACTCCCCACAGAAAGGCCACTGTTTGAACCTCCCCCCAGCTGAGGCTCAAACCAGCACCATTCTTGCTCTGAGGCCACAGTGCTAACCACTACACCACCACACAGTCACCAAAAACCCAACAGAAGTTCAAATAAAGATATGCAAAAATACACACACACACACACACACACACACCTTTACACCCTTGTGTACAGATATGTGTATCTGTGCAGATACACATATCTGTACACAAATGCATATTGTTTATAAGTACATATGGATATACATATACATATAGTATACATGTACCCCTGCAAACCTACAAAAAGAGACACAAAGAAACAAATATGATGAGGTTATATATCCATCAGCTTTCTTTCCCTTACCATCCTGCCACCTCCATATAAACCCTCCCACCCTTCCCATCAGGTCCAGCAGTTTAGTTCCTCAAGTCCATCATCTGATAGGCTTACAAAAGTACACAATAATACTTTTAAAAAAGTGCGGTTGGTGTTAATTGGTGTGACTTATGAGGTTGCTGTTGTTGCTTCTTGATGCTGAAGACACATTCGCCACGTAGGCATATTTGTGTTTTAAGAGCAGTGTAACTCAGTGTGGAATATACCAAAAGACACTACTGCTTCAGAGAAATTATCAAACAACCTGCATGGTGATCTGCTGGAGAAACTACATGATCTTAACATGTTCAAATTAGGCCTGCAGTGAGACAAACAACCAGGATACCTACAACTGCTTAATGAGCAAACTTAAAGTCTATACTGCATGAGGCAGTTCTCTGAGCAGTATTAGACTGTTTTTTAATTGACTGACAAACTTCTTCTTCCTCTGTGGGATGCACTAATTCTTCTTCTCTTCTCAGACAAAGTAGCATCAACTGTTGTTGCTTGCAGCCCATGGGTTTGCACCACAACGGACATAATAATGCTTGACTCACCAGTCCCTTTGATAATGTTTTGACTGGTTGTGCACATCCTACATCCCACATAGCTGATCAGCAGTTCAACTTACACAAATTACAGATGTCAGACATAAATATGCACTCATTATTACATCACTCTCAGCTGCATGGAGTTACCTTTTATTTAAGCTTTAAATGGTTAATTTCAGCTTAAAATACATACATTATACATTTCAACAATTGCTTCCTTGTTTGGTTTATTATGTAATTAAAACATCTTTTTTCCCCTAAATCAGATCAATATAATGTAAAATGACATTAACAGCGGTTATTTGACAAGATTCTGCATGAAGATAACTGTAAATATGATTTTCATGAAAGAAGCCCTTTGGTGTCTTTTTAGCCATTTTTTCCATATTAATTACAGTTTCAGTGTTACATTTTTTCTTCTAATGCTGAGTGCGTTTCTGCTTTGAACCTTAGGCTGATCTTAGTCACAATAGACTTTGTTTAGCTTCCATGACATGTCAATACCTTGCAGCGGTATCGGTTACCAACAATAAACTATGTGAGAAAGAACACACCACGACATAAAAGAACTTAACAGTATACAAAAGGATAATGGTGGCGACACAAGGAAATAAAAGTAACTGAAATAAAGTTGGCAGTACTAGAGCAAACTAATACTTCTTACACCTCTGTAGAGAGAGGAGTCTCTCTTCTTTCACTGCTTCTCAACTTTTCCATCATTGTCACAGCTTTTGATCTCCTATAGGTCCGTCTGTCTCTGCCCATCTTTGCTGACTCACACCCTATCCCTTTCTCCACAACAATGGGATTAAAAAAAAAAAAAGATAAAGCGGACTCTTGTCTCTAACTTTCTCACTAACTTCTTTTTTCTCTTTCTTATACTTTTCATCCTCCTGCTCACCCCTTCCCCTTCTCCTCAACATGCTTGAGGAATGTGTCAGAGCTGCACAAAAGAACAAAAGCTTGTCAGCAGGCGCATGAAGAGAGAAAAGAGGAGAAAAGGGGGAGAAAGTTGTGTGAGGTAGAGGGGAGGCATAGCGAAAAAGTGGAAATGGAGGGAAGGAATGAGTGGAGAGAGTGAGTTTGAGAGGAACAGAGCATGGTTGAGTGGACGTGAATGCCAAGCCCTGCTTTGTCATCACGCGCTGACATGCAGCATCACACAGATTTCAGAGCTCTTTATCAAGCCCCTTTCTGAACTGCACACACACAGGATGGGTGAGGCTGTCACAGCATTACATGGATTCAATGGCCTTTGATTCATCTCTTGTTATATCATGGTAATATGCTAATAGCCTGCAGAGAAGCTAAAGATTAATTTATCCCAAAGACAAAGAGTCTTTGAATCAGCTACTTTGAATTTGCTGACATGATGGATTCCCATTTTTTTCTAGACAAACTTTATTTAACAGACCACCATGACAGCAGTGTGCAGACTGCTGTCATACTTTATTATCATTATTAATCTTTGTTCAAATTTGAACCCACATTGCCTGTAAATGATACCCTTATACTATCTAGTTTTCATAATGAAGAGTTTAAAAGCTCAAAGAGAACATTGGAGATTGTGATATGGACTTCATGCTTGTAAGGACATGCCATGATGGTAGAATGGTGTTGAGGGGGGGGGGCAATGACTTGAAAGGAACAATGTGAGAAAGCTTTGTTTCATCAGAGCCGCCAGGGTAGATTGATATGAACGCAAGATTGTGCATAAAAGCTCGTATCGTTTTACCAAATAACATTGTGAAACTGTTCACCTTTGTGAGTCAGTAGGCCTTTGTTACATGTCTGACACTGAGTTAGTGTATTTGCGGGTGTGTGTGCATGCAATCGAAATGATTCTCAAGGGGATAATCCTGACTATGCACCCCCTCTTAAATCGCCCGGGTTACCTCGCCCTGGTTAATTCGCCGTGCAGTGTTGCTGATGGGATCATCCATCAAGAGTCAATAGTTAACAGCGGCTTTGTGCAGTTTCCATCCATCATCAGCTCATACATGCATGCGTGTCCGTGTGCGCATGCATAGATTGTGTGTGTGTTTGTGTGTGAGTGTGTTCTTTATTAGGCTACCTCCGACCCCGCGGGCCCCTGACCCTGCCCCGTCTGACAAATCTCCTCCTCCTCTAGACCCTTTCTTCCGTCCTAACAGCAGGGGGGAACAAACTTTAAGAGAGACCTGCGCATATCCCACCTTTTATTTGAATCCCTGCCTCTCCCTCTATGCTTCCCTCGTGAGTATTCTACCGTCTGACGCAGGCCCAGTTAAATGGAGAGCACAAAGGTCGCAGCCAGTAGCTGGATCCCATTACCACCGTTTTTATTTTTATGACACACTGCCGTGGCGCACTGGAGACTGGGGTGAACTTGGCCTCTCTCTCTTCCCACACACACACACATACAACCGCTCTGCCATGCACTCAGTCTGGCAGTTGACTAGCTCTTCCTTCACACCGCCCTGCCAAGACGACATGTTCTGTCAACAGACTGGCCTTGCTACATCCTTCCTTTTCTTTAAAAAAAAAAAAAAAATCCAAGCGGTTCATTGAGTCACGTGATTATATGACGCTATGATGAGTGGCAAATGACAAAACATATCATTTATAGTTATTTTAACAACACAATGATTGCAGTGTGGGTTCAGCAGAGCGCGCAGCTATCGGGGTATAGCCAATTTGGCTGTCTCCTGGTTGCGCGCGGATCAGAGGCGTTTCTAAATGCAGCTCTGAAACGCACATGTTGCCCTCAGGGGCGTGGTCATGTTGAAGCTCTGTGGACCTTTTGCCTGTACTCTGTCGGTCTCTGGGGCGTGCCCGTGAAGAAAGAGGCGTGTGCAACCCCACACAAGTACCGTACCCCCCCCCCCCCTCCCCCCTCCGTGCCATTCTGTTGAGGCGCAGCCGCTTAAAACGCGCACCAGCGCATTGATGTGATAACACCTCTGATTGTCGGTCGCTCATCCTGGGAAGAGGGCAGAGGCAACTGCTCAGGAAGTGTTGAACCAAAAGTATCCAGCACCACCCCCAAACCCCCAGACGAGATTTAGAGGGGATAATTGGAGCAGTTTTGACTCGCAGATAAACCCCTCCCGCCAGACTTGGACCTGACTGTTTCTCTACTTTGCATCAGCAAACTACCTGCAGCTGAACATGGAGCGCAAAATCCCTGACTTCTCTGGCACTTGGGAAATGAAAAGTTCTGAAAACTTCGAGGAACTATTGAAAGCTTTGGGTAAGTGAGAGAAAAGGGTTTAAATCATTGCCTTTCATCTTTGGTTTTTCTGTTGCGTGGAGTTTTTTGTTTTTTATATCCCTGCCTGGTGACACAGATCAGACGCGTCAGCTCAAACTGTGCCCAAGCTTTCTCAGCACATTGTAGGTCAAATATTCCCTTGCATCCGCGCACCAGCCCCGGGATCACCCTGTACCGCGTGGGTGGGGGGGGGGGGGGGGGGTCCTTTGTCATTCTGCAGAACCCAAACCTCAGTGCTTGGCCCCCAGCCAGCTTCACCCCTTTTTCTCTCATCTCCCCTTTTGGCCTCTCCTACTAACACAATAGAGACAAACGGCGGCACATCTGTCTGTGTCACAGCCTCAAGAGTGTATGTGCGCGCGTGTGTGTGTGTGTGTGGGTTTTGAAGGGGACCGTTATGACACAATACAGTGCGGGACAGTAGCATCATTATCTGACGTGTCAGTCAGTCAGGGAGAAGGACAAACACCTGCTGCTGAGATTCACACTGTTTTGTCCGCCCCATCGCTTGTCAGCTTGGAGTCTCTCAGGCGTCACCGTGTACGAGCGTGCGTGGGCACGCGTACACGGATTATGAGCAATCTGTCATTAGTCGTTTCCCATTATATGAGTTTCCAGCGCGCACCTGGACTTCATGTCATCACGTTGTGCACAGTGAGAGATATGATTGCGCCAAACAAGGCGGCTCTTTATCTGGCACCCTCTCGGACACACAGCATGGGAGGTCAGTGAAAGAAGTTGTCAAAAGACACTGCTGTCCTGAGCGCAGACACATAACAACAAGGAAACAATAATTCCTCACCAATAACTCACCAATTAGCATGCAACTTCGGTCTGATAACCTCATCTATTCGTCTTCTTTCCTATTATAACTGCAGTGTATAAGGGCGAGGATACAGGAGGGAAGCACAGAACAAAGGATGGCACCCTGCAGATTACTGAGAGGTTTCTGTAAGAATGTGTACCTTCGATATACATATGTGTTTCCATGATGTGCTTTTGAGGTGGATAAGAGAAGTAATGGGAATGTGATAATTGGAGTTTAGCCAGTTTGGAGTGTTTCATTAAAACCAGGAGTTATATTGTTGTCCATATATTTAGGATGACTTATAAAGTTTTTGCCAAACAATTGAGAGTCCACCATCCTGCAATGAGATTTGTAGAATGATTTGAATGAATTATTGGATCGAGATCATTTGCAAAGGAAAAGACAGTTGTCAGTCTTCCCGGGATCGGGCATCCCTACAAGTTAACCTCATAACAAAATAAAACTAAACATAAAAGACAAAGTTGCGTCTCAGACTCTGCAGGTATTAGTGTGTGAGTTTGTCTTGTTCGTAAGAGCTGCCAGGAGAAAGTCTCTCTTTTTCTAAAAAGAGCATGGCAGGATAGTTTGCAAGACTAAATTTAAATGTTTTTCAAGACTTCTGGAACAATGATTTCACAGAGACCCAAATGGAGATGTTTGGTCATAATCCACAGCACTGAACCATGTTTGAGGAAAGCCAAAAGGAGCATGTCAACACAAGCACCTCTTACCAATTGTCAATCATTGTGATGGAGGAGTTATGATCTGAGTTTGTTTTGGATCGGGACAGCTTGTGGTCATGAACTCTACTGTATACCAAGGTATTGAAGAATCAAAAGTGAGGCTATCTGACAGCTGAAACTTGGCTGAAACTAGGTCATACAACAAAACAATGATCCCAAGTGCAACAGAACAACAAAACACAGCAAAAACAGAAAATGATGAGCGTTGCACCGTCAAAGTTCACCTCAACTTCATTAAAATGCTCTGATAAGAAGCTGAGAAGAATCAAATGTCCACAATCCTCAATGAACTGAAGCGATGTAGTAAAGAGAGAGACAAGTTTCCACTGCAAATGTAAGGGCCTGATGCCATCATTACTTCAAGATTTTGCAGGTAAATGTGTAACATGAGGTGCATTTATATTTTTAGGACACCATCTTTATTTGACTAAGTTTTGAAATAATATTTCATGTTTTGTTCTCATACATAAGCCATGAAGCTCAAATAATCTGTATATTTTCCCTCCCACACGTATAACATACCACTGCTTTGATATGACTGACAGAGAGGAATGGCCCGATTCCACATTTCATTGAGGGCACATTGCAGCTGAATACAGCCTGTCAGCACCCACTACCTTCTTCTCTTCATCTATCCTCTCTTCCTTTTCTCACTCCTGCTCTCCTCCTGCTTCCTTGTTTCTCTGTCCCAAATGCTTCCTCTGCTCTTTGACCTCCGACCCTGACCGTCTGTCTAGCTGCAGCTATGTGTGTGTCCCCAGTGATCAGGACCGTGTGAATTTAAGTATTTTGTTCTTGGGTTTGCAGAAATCTGTGAGAGTCATTTTAAACTTTTAGGATTTTGCAGTTGCTTAAGAAGTTTTAGACTCCTAAATGGGTTCCAAACAAGTCAAGCGGGTAAGTTGCTATAATAATATAAAAATACACACATTGTAAAAAAAAAAAAAAAAAAACCTTCAAAAAGTAAAAGGTTTCTCTTTTCATTGAGCAATATACAGTGTTAAAACTTCCAAAAAAATCCCAGTAACCACCTGCTGGCAAATGATTCAAACACTTCCTTCATGATAACAGAGAAACCCAGTTTCACACAAAGTAATGAACATGCACTTCCAGAGCACTGATAACGCACATCTAGTCCAGAGTGTCACACAAGGGCCACTGTCCTGCAGGTTTTCAATGGTTCCCTTCTTCAGCACAACACACCCAACAGCCCATGAAGTTCTGCACGATGACTTATGAATTTGAGTTAAGTGTGTTGGAGCAGGGATACAGTGAAAACCTGCAGGGCTGCAGCCCTCATGGGACCAAGTTAAATAGCCCTGGTATATAGGCTGAACATCCTGATACAATGACTGTGCATTTGTCTGTGCATATATTTACACTTGGTGACAGGTGGAGATGTGTGTGAGGTGAGAGGTGTGAAACCTAACTCAGCAGTGCATACACTTCCCCTCACACTTGGACTGAGATCTTCACACACCACACACAGACCACTGCCCCTCAGCTGTCTGGTCACAGAGGTCTGCGCCTTGCTCCAATCTCTTCCCACATTGTAACATCAGCGTTCCTCCTTCCTCTTCCGTCTTCCTGTAAATGTGTCAATGTTCATTCTTTTTCTCTTACATGCAGAGTTTAAGGAACCATTACCAAGCATTGCATATGAATTACAAACAAAAAGGAAAATTACAGTAATTAAAAATAATTGTAGCTTGCATGTGTGTATCTGTGTGTAAACAGGATAGATGCAATGTTTACAGCTTGCTGATATAAATATTTGTGACCAATAAATCACAAATTCGGCCTTGCGATGGGCGAGCGGCAGGGTACACCCTGGACAGGTCGCCAGTGCATCACAGAAAAACTTATTATTATCATTGTCAATTTTTAATATTAATACATTTTAATTGTTGTGTGTGTCCTTCTATGCCCTGTAATGGACTGGCGACCTGTCCAGGGTGTACCTTGCCTCTCGCCCAATGAGAGCTGGGATGGGACGCAGCTTCCCCACAACCCTTCACTGGATTAAGCGATTCAGAAAATAAATGAATGAACAAGTGAAATCACAAATTTATCTGTCATAATCATTTTAAAGAAGCATATCTTTTACCCAAGCTTACATACAACTGGTTTCACCCCCCCCCCCCCCCCTCATGTTGATTTATGAGTGTGTTTTCTCCTTGTGGTTGTTGACAGATAGAAATAGAAGAGTCAGAATAATAGACAACAGAAAAAAACAAATCTCCACATTAGTTAATGTGTTTTTGTCTGAGTATGTGTGCGTTCAAAGATGATTAAGGGAACACAGATGTGCAGACATGCTTTGTCTACTGACCTCATTGTTTCCTCTGCCATCGTTATTGCACAGAGCTGCACAATGCAAGTTTGCTTCCAATACTGTGATTGTGCAGGAAAACACTAAGAGCAACCCACACAGTAGACTTAAAGTCTCCTACTTTTGCATAGTTTTCAGTGTTCCTTACAGCAGTTTGAGCCCTTTTCTACAAATGTTCCAAGATGTTAAGAGTTTTGACATTAGTTATTCTTATAGAAGTGCTTTAAATTCACACCAGCAGTGCAAGATTGACATTTACTATCCATCTCACACTTTTTCTTTTGTCATTCGTGTTTTTCAGGTGTGAATGTTATGCTGCGCAAGATTGCAGTAAAAGCAGCATCCAAGCCACTGGTGGAGATCACACAAGATGGAGAAACCCTGTCTATTAAAACTTCCACCACAGTCCGCACCACCCACATCACCTTCACCGTGGGGCAGGAGTTCAATGAGACCACAGTGGATGGACGTCCCTGCACGGTACACAACACACAGACATAAACTTCTCCTAATTGAGCTTGGGTTGTACTTTATCTGCACACACAAAACCATAACTCAGCAGATGAAATGGGTGTGTGGGGAAGGAGCTGTCCAAATGACATCAGTCTGTTTAATTTGGCTTTTCATCATAATTGGACTGATAGCACAGCTTTATTTCTCCTTCACTTTCTGAAGACATATCATACTACACCCCAGTCATTCACACTCTTAACAGTCCCTTTCAACTCTCCATTCATCCTCATTGCCCTTTCTTGCCCTCCGTCCCTCCCTAATTCTCCCCGTTTTCCCATAGATGGCCTCTGTTTGGCCGTCTCCAAAGCAAACACATGCAACCAACCAGGGCTTCACTCTACAAACGATGAGCGCATCACAAGTTATCACCTCTCAGTGACCACCCTGCTGGAGCTTTCCCTCTCCACTAGACACTCCCTCGTTAATTCCATTTACTCATCAATAACGTTTTATTCATCTGGACAGCCAGTCATTCATTTGTCTAAGCATCCATAAAAGTGTTTGATTTTTCATTTCTCCATGAACTCAGAGTTTTCCACGCTGGGAGACAGACAGCAAGATCAGCTGTGAGCAGATTCTACAGAAAGGCGAGGGACCCAAGACATCCTGGACCCGAGAGATCACCACTGAAAGCAAACTGATCCTGGTAAATTGTGCAGACTTTCTACTAAAGTTAGAAGTTTAGTTTCAAAATCGCTTGTTTGTTGATTACACACTGCTACGTACAGAGCAGCTATGTTGTAGTCCATGCACTGGGTTTCCCAAACACTTTCTGTATATATACCAATGTATAAAACAGACTATAATGATTCAAAACTTTTACTGGATTTTAGGATTATAGTACGGTTTTGCAAGTTTGGGTTACATTAAAATAGATACCAACTGCTTTCTGAGTAAACACACTCTTCTGATGAGGATGATAGGGAAAGAAAAGTTTTTAAAAGTACTTTGTTGTAGTTTTTGGCAGTGGAAATACCGTAGTACTGGTATGGTGTAGTTAAGGCATAAACTTGACTGCCAGATGGGTATGCAATCTTTATGTTTAGCTGTGTGTACATCAGTGCAACACAGTATTTTTTAAAAAGTAAATGCTGTCTATAGAATTGGGGGATGGTAATATTTCCTTTTTTGCTTCATTTAATTTAACTTGATGCAACTACTTTGTCCTCAAGTTGTGGTGTTCTCACTCCTTCAGTGTCTTGATTACCCTTTGACCCCTCCTAAAATAAATGTGCAGTTCAGAGATATCAAAGCTCAGAACTCCATGATAATTTTTTTTATGCCTTTTGTGTCTTGAAAATACACTGACTGATCAAACCCCTGTTGCTCTGCCTGAGGCAAGGAGAGGAGTGGGACCATAGCCAGACAATTGAATGTCAGTCATCCCATGATTGTATGTCTGCAATGACATGTTAACTCGACAGGGATTCTGTTGCAAATTGACCCCAATGCCTTATCTCCTTGCAAAACAACATTTATCACAAGTAGCAGAAAAGGCAAAACAGAGCTGGTGATGCATGGACAGTGCAGTTGGAAATCATAAGTGTAGCAAAAGGATTGCATTTTTAAATTCAATGAGTTCAACTACTTGAACCCACGCAGATCTGCCTGTGAACCAGTTAACCAGAGGTGATGCATACAGGCATCTACTACCGCCCTTCTTGTAGTAAAGTATTTATGAGGAGATGCTTGCTTGAGGTTTGGCAATAACTTTGCATTTAGGGACTCTTATGTGCTTTAAAGCACCAAACCCACAATGGCTATCTAGAAGCCAGCAGTTGTTAAAAAGAGTGTGTGAGAAGCAAATGCTCATTTCTAGGCTCTAACCTCCCATAAACAATGTTTGGCTGTAACAGCATGTGGTTGTTGACATTATGTTGCTGCAGTCACAAAAAATGAAAATAGAGGTTAATGTGTGGAATTTTTCACTTTTAGGATTGAACTAATTATTTGCAGCCCTGTGAATATTCACATTAAATTCCTCTCTCTTTCTTTTCAGACCATGAGAGCAGATGATGTGGTATGCACCAGGGTCTACGAACGACAATGAATAAGAGCACTTCTCACTTTTCATCCTCCTTGCTCCCCTCTTCTCTCCGGCATCACTACTTCCATCACAACTCCCTTGTCTCAGTGCTGGGAGATAACGACCTATAGTTTATTCCAGTTCCCCTGTTAGTGTCACCATGTAATAAGTGTGGTTATTGTATCTAGCATGTCATGTATACACTATAGTCCGAGCTCCTGTGTTTTCCATCTGTCTCATCAAACTTGACCAGCTGGAGTTTTAAATCTGAATATTTGTGTTGCGTTGTTGGCCTAATTCGCTCAATGACAGCTCACATATTTGACGTTGTCTGCATGCGTGTGTATGTTTGCATGTTTGTGCATGTGTGTGTGTGAGAGAGAAAGAGCTGTATGACAGCAGATGAGGTGTGAGACTATATTTTTGGATGTGTAAACCATATGAGCTCTTTCAGTATCAGGTCAGTTTTGACATGGTCGTATGACCTTCCTGTTTCTGTAGCTCTAACCCCCCCCCAACTTTTTCTATCTCATGACGTCATTTTATATTTATTACTACACTACAGTTGGTTTTTACATTGTGTCTCTTTTATATGAAATATGATCATAGGAAAATAACACTTTCTATGGGATAAACAATAAACCACATTATTAACTCAGCTTAATGTCGAATCTTGGCTCTCTTGATGTGTGAGAACCATTAGGAGCAGAAAAGCATTTATAACAGTGCCTATGTTTTATGGTTTGTCAGTGTAGCTGCAGAATGTGTACACATTAGATGGCTCCATCTTATTTTGGGCCTTCTGTCAGCTGTCTGCAACTAGAATAACTTGTTTGTCCCCACCCTTTCATGCTCTCTCGCTCCCTTCTCAGTTTTTCTATTTTGCCATTCTTCCCTTCCCTCTCTCGATGTCAATCGTCTCTGTGCAGCACACCCTCATTATTCCACACCAATTCATGTGGATCTGCTCATTTTGTGATTTTCCCTGCCAAACAAGCACATAAAGTCAGCTGCAGGAAAGCTGGCACTAACTTGTGCTCATTTTTATTTCCATTTAAATTGCAAGTGAACTACAGTTCATGTGTTAATATTCTTAATTGGTACTTTGTCTGAAGGAATAAGTCATTTTGTTTTTTAGCAAACACATATTCACCTTTTGTTGGGAAGTAATGAAAATGAAAAACATGAGGTCAGTTTATAACTAGAATCAACAGGATGTTATTATGGAAAGGTGAATAAAATGATGAAACAGCTGCCTAAAAACAACCAAAGGATAGCTAAATTACCCAGTCAGCACATGTACATTGTTTAATTTTATTCAGAAAATCAACTAAGAATGACATGTCTGTTTTGTAGTGGGTGGTGTGCAGAGCTAGTTCTTTTGCTGCATGTCTAATAATTGATCAGTTACACAGGAAAAGGTTCATTCTGGTATCAACTTCATGCAGAGTAAAGATTTTTCCATATTCAGTCAATACAGAGGAGATTGTATGCTGTCTTCCAAAAAGTTAATGCCTTTTTGCACACCAGAAATAATCTTTGCCCACACTGACTTCTGCTTTTCTGCAGCAGAACAAAGTTCAAGAACCAACAGCACCAAAACAAACAGGAGCAACCCATAACTTAGATTGTTCCACAGTGTTTCAGACTGCCACCACATAGAAACAAAGTACTATAACCTAAGCATGTAATTGTGGGGCTGTTCAAAGCACCAACAAAGAGTTAAAACAGTATTGTGTGGACCAAGCTTCACAGCACTAGTTATGGAGTTGTTGCTGCCATTGTACAAAGCCAGGCAAGCTGATTTCTTATGTTCAAGTCTTGACTGTCCATTAGAGGTATGGAAGAATGACAAATTAGAAAGAGCACAGTCAAGTGTTTTTCAGAGGTTTTGCTGACCTAATAGCATCAATGCGAATAGCTAATTTTTATCGAAAGAAATTTCTGAACTCCTGCTTGATGAATGAAACACTGTTCTTTTAAAAGACAGATTAGTTTACAGATTCTCATGGGTGACCAGTTTGGTTTTTACATAATTTCCAGAACAACAATTCTCAACTTTAATTATGACTTTAATCCACTCCTCCCTCTGTCTCAGACGGTCAAGGTTTGAGGTTGTTACCCATCTGTATGTGTAACTATACAGACACAAGCGTGATATTGATGTTGTCATCTTTAGCCTAATCCATTGAAAATCCTCATTTATGGAGCATCTGTTGTTATGGCAACCTTGGAGGATTATAAGAAAAATACAGGTCACCGTGCAAGTCCGACGGTGAACCAGTTGACCATTCATCAAATGGTCCGAGTGCAGGTCAGTGGGCATGTCTCCAGCGGCAGGAAATGCCAGTTAGATTACAGGGTACAGCTTATTGACAGCAGATGTGCTTAACAACTAGCAGGCTGTTAAGGGTCCTGGAAATTGAGAAGGACCAGGGGGGAGTAAGATGGATGAGATCAAGCTAGCAAGCATGCGCACACACAACAGGTAAAAACTAGAAAAGGATGGAATCCTGAGAGAGGAATTTAGTGATGATAAAAACCACTTTTAAGAAGTATCTCCTCTTTATTTCTTTTTTTGCCCTGCAGCTGTGTGTAGTTACAGTGTGACCCCAATAAAGTCCCTCCTCTACCTCCTGCTCTAATAAAAGGGGTAAATAACTACCCCTCCCTCTGTGTTTATTACCCCCTGGGGCAGTAAAAGGCAGCTGTCTGGCCTCCTTCAAAACGCCCAGCCTGAACTGGACCCACATAAAAAAAAACCACACATTCACAAGTCAAAACTAAAAACACACATTCTGGGAAGTGTTCACACGTATCAAACACTTACACTGTACACGCAGCTCATAAAGGACTGCTGTGTTTAACCCAAAAGCCAATCTGCTGGGTGAACAAAAACCTGAGAATGTCTCAAAGACAAGAAGATCTTACCAGCAAACTTAGCCCATGCACTGACATCCATTATTATTTCTGCAGGTTGATCTCTTTGCAAAAAAGGGTAACAAATAATGTCCATAAATTTGCAAAATCAGGGAAAAAATACATACATCACTCTTCTGCACTCCTTTAAAGTCATGAAATGAAAATGGGCATACTGTCACAAAATTTAAAACACACCTCACATTAGCATCCATGAAATAAAAACCATCTGCAGGATGAATCGCTAATCCACTTAATTTGTCAGAAATTTGACACTGTGTTACCATGTCTAACAAGGTAACCATGGGCAATTGGCATTTATTAAAACAGAACCCAACGTTGATGAATCTGACGTTTGTGGGAGAGCAGGTTAGTTTAGGTGCCCCGAGGCCACAAGCTGACTCAGACTTGATAGATGACTTATGAGCAGGTAGGAGAGGAGTGTATGTACTTGTCTGCATACTTGAGTGTGTGTCACAAAAGTCAAGACAAGTGATTTGTATCTGGCTGAAGCACCTATGGGCAAAAGGGTCAAGTGGTTTCTGGGTTTGTAAAGAGGTGGGAGGCCTCGGAGAAAATGCCCTGTGGGGGGATGAGCAGGCATGTATGATGGACACACTCACCCCATCTTCATGACAATACGCTGTTGCGTCAACACTGGAGCCGTGTGATGACCAGCTTTGACTATTCATATTAATATACACCCACATACATGCGCAAACTGATATCTAACACTATGAGAGGTAAACGCCACCAATGGCAAACACAATAAGACCACCAAGGAGCCTCTGAGACCTCTATTAGTACAAATGACTGATACATACTGCTGCTCTTATGTCATGGTTTAAAGATGAAAGTAGAGGGGGAAAAGGGAGTCACTGAAACCACACTAGCCTCCATGACACAAAAAAACCCCAATACTTTTATACACACATAGCTACAGATGAAAATGAAGATGAAACATGATCTTAAACCACTAAAAGTTTCCTTTTTTCCATCATATCCAGTGTTGCAGGGTGAATAAGCCACAGGAAAGACATGAGAGAGTGTGGAAGGTATGCAGTAAAAGATCTTTAAAGATGTCTGGAAATTCCAAGTATTGGACACTTTGGGCAGTTGAGACACAAAGGATACCGACCAGCGCCCCTTGAAAATGTTCCCACTGTAACATCTGAACAATTCTTTCATACAGGAAAATCAGAGAAGAAAGAGGTTAAGTTGGAGACAAAAGGAAGAATGAGGTAAACATACTTTCCTTTAACTCCTCAGTTGAAAGAGAGGAGGAAAAAAAGCCTCTCATATAAACAAAGAAGCCCAAAACCAAAATGTCCATATTTTAATATTTGCACCTGGTTACACAGTTCTGTGGGTAGAGGGAGAGGACGGTATCCAAACTAATATCACCAGTCTGACATGAGCTTGCTCATCCATCCACTGTGGACAAAGGTCTCACAGTTTACTAGAAGTGGACTGAATGAAGTCTTTGTGGCCTTGAAAAATGTAATAACAAATCTGATTACAGACTGTTAACGCTGAACTCCGGATAAACTGAGGACAGGAGAGAGGACTGAAGATTGTGTTAAAGACAGAAGAAGACACTGAGGCAAAGTGTGGTTTTAATTTAAGAAGTAGGAAGAACAGTCGGCCATGTTGACTGTAACCTGAAACCCTTTGCCTGGAAATTTCTGTCCCTGCAGATAATGACAACTATCAAGCAAATCAGCATCTGCCATAACGCTCCTGTGGCTGAAAACAAGCATTCAGATGATGTTTTGACATTGGCTTGCATAGCTCTTTTTTCCAACCTATTCCCAACTTAATTTGATCACACTGCTAAACGTTTTCCCAGAGGATTTGTGCAGCTGTTGTGGAGAGCAGCAGCTTGTTTGACTGATGATTCCATTCAACAAACTCATGACCAAAAATATTGATCAGTTCCAATTACTCTTAATCTTACACCATTTTTAAGCAATTTGACAAAGTGCAGACTTACTGAGACCTGAACATGTTCAAATCTTGAGGATGACTCATGAATGTGTGCATAGTGGTCTACTATGTTGCCTTTCAGGCATTTTGACAATCCTGCAACCATTTTAATATTACATAGTGAAAGAAGGATTCACTTCTGCTGCTCACTTATTCTTTATTAAAAAGGAGAAGGTAGCCTCTTGGATTCAAACACTTTTTTAAGTAACACAAGTAAATGCTTCTTTGCAAGGATGAATTAAAAATAAAAGTTAAAGCACCTCTAACACTTCCAGTCATGTCCAGTTTTCTAACTCCTGACTTTAATGAACTTTTGTTGATTTCACTAGCCGGGGAATTCAAGCACTTTTCCATCCTACACTGAATATTGGAGTGGTTAACAATGCTAGATTTTTTTTTGTGGGGACTCAAACAGTGGTTGGTGTGCACTGTCAGTTTTAAAAGTCATGGAGGGTTTCTCATGCCAACTGCTGCCCAGAAGAGGGACAACCAAAGAGTAAATTTCTACCATCCAAAAGTGCAAAAACCTTAAACAATTGGTAATAGCTGGAGTAAAAGTGGATTTTTACACAATGTCCTTTTTCCATCAGAAAATAACTTTCTCTGTCATGACATTTTCTCAGCATGTTGCAAGCTGGTCCATTGCAGCATAATCCATGACAGGAATCTTCTATAAATCCAAACTGAGAGCACGTTGACTGATATACAATTGAAAGTTTTCAATTAGATTTAGGAGGTACTCTACTTGTGTCTTGCAGGAAAATCCCAGCCAGGTTGGTGACAGTCCTTGTATATTGGATATATTGCAAAGTCATATAAACAAGCTACACACACATAAATGCAGAGAAATCAGTGAATAAAAATGAGCATGTTCAAGTAGAACTGCAGAAAATATGTTGTTATATAAACTTAAAGTAATCACTGAGATCTTAGAAAATAGAAAAGAGAATAGCTTAGCAAGGGAAACCAAGAGAGAAAAATGCGGATCTGTAGCAGCTATGTTGCAGCTTTTAGGTCCTCTTGTCATGAAAAAGTAAATTTTCTGTTATCAGCCAAGTGACAAAAACATGACCTGAGCTCCAAAGAGCATAAAGTTAAAGTTAAAGTTGCCACATATCCTATTTTTTCATTCATTTTTTATCCCCTTGTTTTATGGTTTCAAAGTAATAAAAAACATAAAACTAAAAGCAAAAGTTTGGCTTAAGAGCAAGTATTTCATGAATAAATATCAGCTTATTACACTCTCTTTTTCTGTTATCCAGTGTACTAGAAGACCAGCATGTCAAAGTTAGACACCATACATGCTGGCTGAGTCATGCTGTGCAGTGGTGTCAGTTGACTGGTTGCACAGAGCTGTGATTTAGGAAACATAGATAGAAGAAACACACTGTGAAAAATCCTGCATGGTTGCACACATGCAGTCAAAAAACAAACAAACATGTGAGTACCTGAAAAAGTCCCAAAGCTGCTTTCCATAATTTGGAGCACATTAATGGGAAAAAACCCAGAAGCATCTTTCATGGGAATAGATTGCAAGACCAAACATATTGACAGAAAATCATCATGATAACCACAGTTGTTGGCATAGCTCCTGCCAAACCCAACATGAGTGACGTTTCAGGAGTACCTAATGGCGGATAGAAAAACAGGCTTGTCTACTAACACCACACTGTCACTACTGTCTAATGTATCCAACAAATCACAGCTACTGTACTGCACAGATAAAATGTGACACACTAGTGTTATGATCTTTTAATGCCCTCAATCTATGCAACTACACAGACATCCTTTGTGTCTGACATTGATTTACTGATCATGCAACAGGCAAAATACCCCATGAACACGCCAGCTAATGCTAGTACATCCAGTGGACATTCCATCCTGAGATGTACGTTTGCCTGTAAAGGAGAAAGCGGACACACTGAGTATTGGCCTTAAAATGAACCAGTTTCAGCTGCTGCTTTTGTACACACAAAAAATATATGAACCCTAATATGATACCCACAACTGAAACTGAAAATTATGTATAAAATAAGTTTACAAGAAATGTTTCAACTTCTGCTTAACATAGAGAATAAAGTTTAGTTTATACAGACATTCTATCTTACGTGCAGTAGTTTGTAAACACTGTAAAAATAATAAGCTCAGCATTGACGGAAGTTGAGTTGTTATTGTCGTGAGACTGCAAAGTTTGATTTTATGACTGATGTTAACAGCTCTATGCCTAGTTCCTACTGGTGTTAAACAGTCGGTGTGTGTGAGAAAGAGAGTGTGTGTATATTGGCTCACACACTGGTTCCACCTAAGTGCAGGAATCTGTGGTTGTGTACAATGAGGTTTGGTTGCGTGTGAGCAAGTGCATCAGACTTTACATGCAGCTGCCAGTCAGAGCGGCAATGCTGCCAGTCAAGTTACACCAACCTGTGTGTGCCAAAATGCTAACGTGCATCACTGCAATAAATAAATAGACAATATATATATATATAAATGAATACATAAAGAAATTAATTAAAGATAATTCAAATTGCATGTTATCTATTGAATGATTTGTTAGCAGTTTCCCATATAATTTTAGGTTATTATTAACCACTGGTAATAAAGATTCCTTGGAAGTTGTAATGAAATGGGAAAGAATTGGAGGGGTGCAGACAGACAAAAAAATGAAAGCAATAAAGACAAGAACACTTATGAAGATCAATATCAATTATGCACTAAATGTAGGGGAAATGATGGTGAGACGGAGGTCAATTCTCCAATAACCATAATCTTTTCTCTCACTGGAGTCATTGATCAAAGCAAATGAAATTCCCTTCATAATAAGATGTGTTAGCGACTTATGAGTCTGCTCTTCCAACCAAGTGCACTCTGTCCTGCTGCTGGCAGACATCCATCACCACATGATGAGTCTTGAGAAAGCTGATTGCAAAATAAAGAAAAAGACATTCAGTGTCATTCTTGCTAATGTGAAAGGAGGAATTCTACATTTATTCATCTCACATCAGCTGACCATCATGAGTTTGCACTGGCATTCAGGATGCAAGGTAACTGATCTTTGAAATTAGCTGTAAATAGATATTCAACTTTTTAGAAAAAATATGTTTTATTCCTCACAGTTTCAAAACTGCTGAGAGAACATAGGAGGTACATTAGTTGAGCCAGACTGACACCAAGTGGTGATAAGTTGAAAAGCTCTATTGTTGACTACACCATCATCAACAAAAGTGTCAACCTGTTATTGCAAGTGCTGCATGAATGTGGTCGAGTTTGGCATTTTTATCATAATTTGTTTCCCTCTGGGTGTAAATATCGATTTAATCGCTTCTAATGTCTGCATAAAAGATTGGTGTTGTTTTTGCACCATAAGATTGGTCATTTACCTTTATTAAAAGTTATTTCTGATCTGTTGGAGATCTGCACCTTTAGAGCATTTTAACTATTATAACTTGATTATGATGATATGCATCAGAAAATTTGTTGTACCAGTATTTAAATGTAAATTTACCAAACCTTACATACAAAAAAAGCATATCAGAACAAACTGTTTTAAATATTTGGACATTTTCCCCAAAGCTAAACACAATTCACTAAATTGTTTACTTTCCTGGATTGAGACTTTAGAATCATTCAACTTCAGGGAAATGATTTCATGTTTAGCAAAACAACACAACTCAACATGGAAATCCTTGTCATCAATCCATTAATCACTGCCTTTATTGTCCCGGGGGGGGTGAATGGTTTTCCAGCCCAGTAGAAATAAGGGGAATGGCATACAACACAATATTAAAAAACAAAATCAGAATCAGTGGCGCATGACAAAAGAGAGATTAGCACAATCCAGTAACAATGAATGAATAAAATAAGATAAATAGATCAGGTCATAACAGTTGAGATTAGTAAGGTAGAAATAACATGTTTGATCTGACGACCTATGCGTACTCTCTGATGTGATATATCTTGCAGGGGAATGCAATGGCAGATATTTGTTTCAGATGTCATGATGTGTTTCATGTTGTGTCTTTAGTTCTAGTTTCCTGTTTTATTTTGTAGTTTTTCTGTGTTTAGGTCCCTTGTTTTGTTTCCTGTGTAGCCTTTGTTCCTGTTCATTGTTGTCACCTGGTCTCTTTAGTTTCTTCCATTTCACCTGCATCTTGTTGTGTTCTTGTGTGTATTTATACTCCTTACGTTTGGTTTTGGTTTGCTGGTCCACTAAACTGTATTCAAGCCTTCAAGCCGAGTTTAGTCCCTGGCAATTAGGTAAGTAAAAGCTTATATTCTTGAACCTACTCAGTGTTTGCTCATCTCTGCGATTGGATCTACACCTCCACCAAATCTTGACATCAGACAACTTTAATTTAAAAATTTACGTTACTACAGTGTACTACAGTCTTAGTTTATTTAAATTATTGCTATTTTTATATCAACACTGCTGATTAAAGAGTCAACTAAAGTAGCTGACAAGTAGCCCAGTAGCTCCCAGCCTTTATTCTTTCAGGACCTCTTTCATGCAACGTCTAAGAAGCTTACAGCACAAGAAGTTTAGGTCTGGTCAGCGTATAGTTACACATTGTGAGAAAGATTACACATTTTCCTACATTTTGATCTATCTATCAGATAGATAGTATACATACACACACACACACATATAGATAGATAGATAGATAGATAGATAGATAGATAGATAGATAGATAGATAGATAGATAGATAGATAGATAGATAGATAAATGTTTTATTTGCTTTCTTACCCCAGGAGAAAGGGTTTTTGTTGTTGTTTGAGAGACTATTTGTTGATTTAAAAAAAAAAAAAAAAAAAAAGATGTAAAAGGTTTTTTTTAAATTCCCCTTGTCTTACTTGGTTTTTGTCTCAACCACTCACATGTGTCAAAAAGGCTCTAGTCTTGAATTTGGCAGTAATTGGTTTAGGGTAATGGTCTTTCCATGAGCTTGTCTTAAGACTTTGTTAGTTTTACCATTGCTATGGCCCTAGACCAGGTAGACAACTGCTGGTTACACATGGGTGTTAATAACCTATTAATTAATTCAAAGGTCCGTTTTTTTTCCTTGGGTGGCAGCTCTACACTTCCATTTATCTATCTTTCAATTTGGTGTTTAGTGTGTGAGTGATGTCGGCACATGTTTCCCTAAATGTTCCCCCTTCACTAAACCTGACAGCGACTGCTGGTAACCAGTAGGTGGAGCCATTATATTACAGAAAACAGACATCCATCAGAAAAAAATGCCGTACTTGATTATGGAGTCATGTCATCGTTCAAGTATGAAAGAAAAACAAAATATAGATGCAACTGTGTCGTGAAAGCAGTGGTGGTTTAGCATTAATATCTGCACAATTCCAGTTACTTTCCATCTAAATATATTTAAATATACACTACCAGTCAAAAGTTTGGACACACTTTTTTCAATAAATCCAAAGTGTGTCCAAACTTTCGACTGGAAGAGTATAAACCAAAGGCTGAGAAACTATAGCCTCCAATGTCAAGTTCAAATAAGCATTTATAGACTGAAATGGATTTAAGATTTAGTTAAGATTGTGTCTTCACTAAAGTAATGTAGACTTACAGGTTTTGGGAGAAGCATGCTGTCAGAAGGGGGAGAGGGAGATGTGGGTTGAGGTTTGTCAGTAAGAAGCAGCTCCTCTGAGCAGAGTCTGGTGGATGGAGGTGGACGGGTGGAGGCAGAGGGAGGGAAGTTGAGAAGATAAATGTGCTCTTTCATTGCATGTAAGTCCGTTACAAGGGACATATATTTACACCGACAGAGATGCATGGGGATAAAGCGTTTTACTGAACAAGAAGAAGAAACTGGCGAACCGGATCATGGATATCAAGTTGTCAGCGAAACTGCGCACAGCAGTTCAGCTCAAACTTTGAGAAGAGTTTCTGGAGTTTCTGTCATAGAGCAGATCGCTCCGGTAGATACTCCTGAGGGATCAAATCTGCTGCTCATCGTTTTTTTTTTTTTTCCTTTTTTTTTTTTGTTTTTTTTTTTTGTTTGTTTTTTGGTGGGCCCTTGGAATAGCTGATTGCCTGGACTTGTTGAATGGGACAGGTGCAGGAAATAGTCGGCACAAACACCCTAAGTGATAATCCAAAATTTATATATATACATATAAATATATATATACATATATATTCTTTCCATCTATATAAGTTAGAAAAACTCTTCACCTTTTCTGTAAAGAAGCAGTTGTGAAGTGAGCCGAACACGTGCAGACAACAAGGCAACTGAAGCACCTTTTAACAGGATTTTGCTCATCTGTGGAGGAAAGCCAGAGTTGAAAAAGTTGTGGATACAGAAGCACTGCATTTCTATCAACTGGAGGGAGCTCACTTTGTAAACAGAGAAGCAGAGGAAAGAAAAACCAGGAAAAGTAAAGACGGACTGCTTTCATTCGAGCTTTATAAATGGAGCTGCACAGATACCTCCTGTGCCTGGAGTTTATTCTCCTTCTTAAAGGTAGGTTTTTGAGTCCATCTTTCAGTGATATGAGTTTGTACTTTTTTCTTTTTCCTTTTTCAAAACTTAATATGATTTGTATCTAACAAATAAAACCACTGAATTTGTTTTTAAAAATTTTTTTTTTTATAGCAGTATAAATAATGGACTCCGAAGTTAAATCACCTTCTTGTTTAAGCTAAATAATGTCTCCCCAGTGTCCATATCCTCTCATGTCCTTCAGTGAAATCAATAACCTGCACAACTTTAGCAGACAACAATTGTGTCATGAGCCTTCCTGAGCATCACAATTTTATTTTGTGATAGTAAACCACTGACCAGACATTCCCGAGAAATCTGTGCAGAGAAGTTGGCCTAAAACATCTGGCCACACTCCACTTGTCAGATAGATCAAACATATAGAAAATGGAGTCTAGCAAACTAATGGTTTCTGGGTCGATGTCTGATCCTTCTGTAAATCTGTCAGTAAAGTAAGCGCCAAGAACATATTTCACTTCATTGGAAACTTGCTGCTATCAGTTGGTTTTTGGAAGAGAAAGATCACCATTTCCAAAAGGTTTGCATGCTATGTGAAGCATTATCAGTAACAAAGGGTTAACAAAGTTGTGTAATCCTTAAAGACCAAGATTTAGTTGTTCAACACTGTAATAGACTGAGCAATTATTTAAGCAAGTTAATGATAACCTTCCTGAAGGTAAAAGTGCCAAATACAGGTATTGTGGTCGTAGGCTATGTAATCACATCTAGAGAAATTTGTATTTATAAAGGATAAAACTATTTCAAATTACTTATATATTCACTCAAGAGACTAAACAACTAAATATTGAATCGTTATTATCTTTAAACAGTACAGAATGAAAACACGAACTCCACATGTGGTGTCGCGTGACTTAAGCAGGTGAAGCTCAGGTGTTGCAGGCTCAGGTATGTGTCTAGCAAGTCAAAATAGAAATCCAACATAAATCCTGATGATGAGTCTAAAGAACAGTATAATGGAAACCAATCTGACATAAATGGGCAGAAAATGAACAGGGAGAGAAAACAAGGATCTGGCAATGAACAAAGGAAATTTTCATGAAATAATGTAAAAAAAAAAAAACAACAGGCAAGTACAATTACAAACTGGAGGTCAAGTGAAGAGATATAGAACACAACATTCTTAAAGTCAAAGACGAACAAAAACATCAACAAAAAAGCAAAGCAGACCACCGCAACATTAGCTACAGGTCAAAAGTTAACAAAGGCATCGTGAAACCACAGATGCCTTATATATGTATATATGTATATATATATATATATATGTATATATATATATATATATATATATATATATATATATATATATATATATATATATATATATATATATATATATATGTATATATATATATATATATATATATATATATATATATATATATATATATATATATATATATATATATATATATATATATGTAAGGATATAAGGATTGTGTTTGTATTTACATTTTATATACAACCCCAATATTTTTGGATAGAGGGTTAAATGTATCCACTTCCAAAAGGTTAGTAGTTCATCTCTTGTTACAGCTGACTGACCTTGGCAGCTGTGAAACAGGACCATGTCGATCATATCAGCTCTTTCCACTGGTTAGGTCTAAAGTTCCTGTAATAAGGGTCTTGTGCCGTGTGTGTTCTTGCTATGGAGCATAAAGATCAGCTGCCCTCCAGCGCTCATGTTCACTGCGGCAGACCAGCCTCAAACACCTCATTGAGTCTCCCAAGCCAGAAAGAAAGTGAACAAAAAGGCTATTGTTGTCTACCACTGTTTGATAGTGAAACTGATAAGCAGTGGGCGACCTGCGGCGTGCAGGCATGAAGTAGAATAAAATCAACAGCCTGACAGATTGAGCTGTATGTTAAGGGTGTTCGTTTTCTTCATGCACCGGATGACAAATGGTCTCTGAAGTTAATCTGTAGATTGAACTGTTGGTATTTGAGGCAAATTGTCAAGTAATTATCCATGCTACTCCTTTTAATGCCGATATAAAAACTAAGGAATGCCAATGTATATACCTAAGGAACACTGAGGTACATACATTGCCTTATGAAGCATCTGGTTAGATTTTACATATTACTATGCATTATCTGTTAAAAACAAACGTGAACATGCTGCCGCATTTAGCTTTAAACTGTACAGTAGCCTATATGATTTCAGTGGTTTGTATCCGACGTGAGCATATAGGTGAGTGAGTATGCGTGTAATGTTAATGGTTTCACCAGAGCTCCCCTGATGCAGCCAGCAGGCCTCCCATGTCTGTTATGCTTTACTGAGATGTCAAACACAGGTGTGTGCGCGTGTGTTTGTGTTTAACTTTGTTTTAGCAGTCATTCATAAATCTATGCTTTTGTTCTTCTTTCTACCGTCTTGGATGGCTCTCAGTGTTGCTCCCCCTTCATTGTCCAACCCCATTCCCCACGAGAGGGTGACAAAGATGAGAACAGAACATGACTAAGCTAATGGAGAGAAAGCCTGTGAAGGAGGTGAAAGTGTAGCGGTGTGAGTGGGAAACATTATGAGTCATTTATCAATGATAAAAACAGACAGTAGAGACATCTCAGTGCAGGACATTGCTTAGTCAGGAGTATAGTTTAAGACTAAGAAATATACAAAAGCTTATTTTACATAAAAAATGTCAAATTAAAGTAATATTTATGCACTCCACTGTGCACACAGTAATAAACTCCATTTTCTCTTTGTATTGGACGAAATGGCAAGGACAGTTTTTTTTCCCTTAATATTTACACAAACATGACACACAATCACAACTAGGCCTGTCACAGTAACAAATTTTGCCATGCGATTATTTGTCGAAGAAATCATTGCAATAGACGATAATATTGCGCAAAGCGATTATTGTTGTTAATGCTATAATAATGCAAGTACATTGTTTCAAGGATCAACAAACTTAAATTTCTAAAGAACATTTAGCTCGATGTGCAGACTAGTTAATGCTCATCCACTCCCCAGCCTGCAAAAACTGATGTAACACAGTTACATAGTCTATGGTCAAGCTCATATAAGGGGACATGTTTGGACTTGACCAGTGTAGAAAGGTCAAATTTAATGTCTTTGATGGCCGTCAGTATGTAATTTTTCATGTCATTTTTAGAGTTGTGAAGTTGCCATTTATAACATGTATGTTCATCCAGGCAATTCACACTGGCTGTGAAATGTTTGCAACATTTTTCAAAATGTCACCTTTTCAACAAAATTAAAGAGCAGCGTTGCTTTACCGACCACGCTGTCTGAGTGCACACCATGTTGCACTGTCCTGTGTGTATTTATCTGTCGGTTTAACACCCCAGTGATCGTGGACTGTCGGGAATATGGAGCTAGCCTGTTTGTTAAGGTCTTTTTTTCCCAGCTGGGAAAACTGCAGTTGATGATTGTGTTTTAAGTGCAGATAGAAACTTGTTGTATTGCAATGTTTAGTTAATGTTGTCATAAAACAAATGCAGCACTCACTCACTCTTTCACCCAAAGTGAGAGAGTGAGCAAGTGTGAGAGAGAAAAGAAAGACAAATGAAAATGATTGCATCCGGCAAACTTATTGCGTGCATTTTTTTTTTCTTATCGTGCAATTAATTGACTTATTGGTTATTGCAACAGGTCTAATCACAACTATTCTCATCCAGCATCAGTAGCGCCCAGAAACAAACATGTGGTTGACAGAATCTGGGCTTAGTTTGGCATGATGAATTTGTGCCACCAGCTGTCATTGCAGTGAGTGGTCACACAGACTCACACAGTGTCTAACTAGAACCAGGCAAAGAAGGACAGGATAAGGAAAACACAGAACAGTGCTTTTGTTTGGTAGAAACTAGAGAAGAAGAAGGAAACAGCCTTGTGGTAAAGTTAGGGTATCTGCATGTGTGTTATAAAAGTGGGGGGAAAAATAAAAGGAGCAATTTATGGTTTATGGCAGAATGAGCGAATAGAAAGATGAAAGAGTAAATCAGTGGGAGGGGTTGTTATCAGAGGCTTGGCTTGTTGTGGTAAGAATTTAGGATTTGGAGTGTGGGTGATATTACCACAAGAGAAAACAGAAACTTTTTACTACAGTGTTTATAATATGGGCGGTGGGTGTAATAAAGTGGAGAATATCTAATTGCAGAAAGGCTGGAAAGATAGATTTGTATTCAGTCTGACAATGAAACAAAAGATTTACTATTCAAGAATTATTCAGCACTTGCTCATGCATGATGAAGAGCATTAACTTTCTGATTAGAATCATCTAGATACACAACTAATCCTCATCATATGGGGTTTAGATGTAGAATAAAGGAGAACTAGAAGCTAACATGGATCTGCATTGTACTGCACTAAATAGACTAACAGCTGTACAAGCTCCTATGTGAGGCTCTACTTGAGCAAATTGCTAATATTGCCAAGCTAGCATTGTGAGACTTTCTACGTTTCATCCCAATACTCCTTTAGTGCACTGTATGCAGTTACTGTGTCGTGCATGAATTTTGATAGATGGTTTGTTAGAATTGAACAAGTCCTTGTGTTGCACATAACACAGATTGAAATTCTGAATGAATAATAGCACAAGATTGAAAATTAGAGGCTCATCAAAGTAACTTGTCTTGAGGGAAAACATGAATGAGCATATGAAATTTCACAGTCACCCACCAGAGCAATCAAGTAAACTATAAATCACGAATGTTTTTCTCAAAGTCCCAGTGAAATCCAGTTACTGAAAAATCTCTGTATCAAGGTAAACTAAAAAACAGGCCTCCATAGCATCTCTAGAACTGTGAATCATCAGATGAATAAATCTGGACATGAGACAAAAGAGAAATTTGATGATGTTTGATGAGACTACCAGAAAAAAATACATGTGTGTGGAAAAGTGAAAGAACAGGTAAAAGAAACTACAGACTGTGAGAAAAGCAGGAGCAAATATGGAAAAGAAACAGCAAACATATCCAATTTCCCTCTAAACCGAGTGGAATCCCCCTCTGATTGTCCTGGACGAAGTAACTGTGTTTGTGTGCGTATGTTCGATGTGTATTTGTGGGAAAGTGTGCGAGTGGCTGGTGCATAATCACAGCGGTTGTGTTCCCTGCCCTAGAATTCTTTTCTTCAGTTAAATCACAGAGTTACAAGACAGAATATGCAATATATATATATATATATATACATTTTAGGTCAAGTTGAATTTATTTATAAACCCAGTTTAAAATGCAACATTACACACACCCTGTCCTACAGGACAACAGTGAACACACAAGTGGAAATCGCGAAAGTGGGCATGACATGATCCTTTCCATTCACTTAATTTGTAAACCTTGTACTAGATCAGCTTTGCACCCAGCTTAACTCCAAATATATTGGGAGGGTGGGTTGTGACCACACACTACTCCATTTCACCAGTCAGCAAGACACAGCAACTCAAAAAATTAATATTTTGACAAACAAGCTACATTTTTGAGCAAGGTAACATCTCAAATCCAGCCATACACATTCAACCCAGAATTGTAGTGCAGCTGGTACACACTGCCTTCAGAATCCGGTGATGTTGATGTAATGCTAACCAAGTTACTAAAGAAAAAAAGTGCATCAAACAAGAGTTGAGAATACTAAATAAATTGAGCTCTCTCTGTATAAAAACACTAAAACATTTTTTGGCTGCTGCTTAAAGTGATAAGGCATTGTGCGAAAAAGTGTAACACAAGCATTTGTACCTAATCTGTGAGAAACAAGCTTAGAGACATACAGCTCCAATGAGATCATCATACCAGGTTGAGGTTAATGCCAAATTCATGGTAGTCCCATCCATGCACACAAACCAGTTGGGACTCTATGGACTTGCACATGGTTTTAATATTATGATTTGGGTCCGCAGCTCTCCACGGATGTGCTTTTAATCATTTACTCTTTCACTAAAGCATTTTAGAAGTGTGAATAACAGCAATTATCTTCAAAAGAGGCTTGTATAATGATATTCTTCTCCCCAGTCTCTTGTCTGCTGCACACGAATGTGTATGTGTGTGTGTTTTAAAAGGAAAATGCACATATTATGCCTGGTTTATTACTTGCGGCACAAGGTCAGCCACAAAGGGACCAAGTGGACCCTTGTGGATTGGTGTGCATGACGAAATATAGGTCACACAGACCTTGTGCACAAGTGGATGCAAAAACCATGAGAAGGTCTTTGGGTACCAATCAGCTGTCCAAGTCGAGAACTCAGAATGGAATGGAGACCTCTCTTCTGCCATATATGCGCACGCTAAGCCCAAGTCCTCACAACAGGCAGGAATTAATGTTTTTGGTTGGAAACAGTGTTGAGAGGCGGAGTCATCTGGTAAATAGGGTGGTCGAGACCTCAGTGTGTGTTGTAAGAGGAACTATAATCACCTTACTGGCCTCAGGCCTTGGTTTATGGTAGTTAAGAGGGAAATTTGGACAAAGGCAATCCAGTGGCAGCCATCCATATGCCTCTGGAGACTCACTCAAAATCTCTGAGAGAATTTACATATAGCAGTGTTTCTCAGTTCTGGTCCTCAGGCCCCCCACCCTGCCTGTTTTAGACATGGTCCTCCTCCAAAGCACTTGAGTCAGATTATTGAACTTCCTCATCAAGTGCTTATCAGCCTGTTAACAATGTTAAAGGTTGCCTATGAAACATGCAGGGCAGGGGGGCCTGTAGACCGGAATTGAGAAACACTGACATAGAAACAGTGGCCACGGCCATGACATCTAACTCTTCTGTGCATCACTGTCAATGGATTACTGGGAAGAAGCTCTGTGACCCCAAGAACATTCAACAACTGATCCACAGCTATCACAGAAACAAGCCACACAGGGCAGACTAACTATTTTAATAACTGCGAGTTAAAACTGATATTTTTCTTGTGTCATTATCCAACAGCTGGGCTGAGAGAGAAAGAATCATTTTCAAACTGGATGAGGAAAATTTGACAAATTGATTGTGATGAAAGCATTGGCAACCCCTGACTTGTATGCTTACTTTCATTTTTATCATTTTTCATTAAATCTTTGATTTAATCGACTAAATTTTTTTCTCAGTTTTTCAGCAATCTCCGGTTTGAGACCTTTGAGCACAGTGTCAGTGCACAGGTTCTCCCAGGGGGCAGAAGGTTTGTTTCCCCAACCGGTCCAGATTCAGCCAGTCTGCCAAACTTAGTGACAGTCTCACACACCTGGTGGACATAATCACCTGAGGTCTCACCTGGTCGCTGTTTGCAGGTGAAATATGAATGATGTTAACATTGACAGGAAAGCACGGCGGACCAAATCCTTGATGGCAGCTTTGTAAGCAACATTTCTGGAGTGGGATTTTGTGCCCTGGCTCGGCTCGACTTCTGACCCAGATAAAATAGAGTTAGGCTGCAGGAGCTGACAGTCTCTGAACCAGTGGTCTAAGTTTTTTCCTGCTGAGACATCTCGGCCTCTCCCCAGGCGGCACCATTCTCCTGCCAGTGGGAGTCTTGTTGAATCAGAGGGCCAAGGTGGAAAGCAGTCGAGTGTCCGGGTCAGTGGAGGCCCCCCAGGAGCGTAAATTATGATTCTAACCTAGCTGAAGCAGCAGTTCTTGACAGCATGTATGTTGAGAGACAGAGAAGTTAGTTACAGCGGCGGTCTTATCAGTCATAGTCTGTTCTGTAAAGCCGCTTGCTCTCACTCTGCCTGTAGTCACATACAGTAAGTAGTGACTTAGTAGTAAACTAAGTTTTTTTCCCCCATGCATTTCTGAGTTGCCCCAGTCAGACCCCTTACTTATCATTTAGCTCCTTTCTCTATTGTTACACTTCACGATTCCTAAAACCATCGTTCAGAGTGACCCCAGCAGGAAAAATGATCAGATTCCATTCACTCAACACACATCTCCACACACCCGCTCCCATGTGCACGAACTATAAAGGAAAACACTTCACCCCGAGGAAGAGCTGCTGGTTCGCTTTGTACCATGTAGCTACCATGGTTAGGAGTTCCTAAAATTTAGACTGTAAAACATCTCCACAGAATTCGGGTGTTCTGACCCACCTCGACCGGCCCATTCCCCCTAACGAGAGACCCTCCCACGCGCAACGTGAAGGATATCCTAAAGTTCCTCTGGCTTACCGGTTCGCTTCCCTCAAACGAACCTGTTTATGCTCCCCCTATCCGCTTCTGCAAAGCGAACCCGTGAGCAGAGCCTCCAAGCCCAGCAGCTGCCCTGACAGAAAAACACACGCCAACAGCCAAGGAACCCAGCCAGGAGGTCCTCCTTGAAAACGGAGACTGAGATTCTCTCAGGTTGATCAGACACCCTGTTGCAGACTTCCAGACTGACGGTCGCAGGAGCTACTTCTGACACCAAATTGTTGTGGAAAAAAGTCTGTCAATGACGAGGAGTCTGGTTCTGAAGTAAAAAAGATTACAAAGTTTATGGAACAGAAAATAAGAACAGAACAGAATAATACAAATTGCAATTTGTACAGACAGTTCAAAGGTCCAATGGGGCGGAAAGTCTAAAAATGCTCGAAAGAGTTCAACACAAAACTACTTTTTAAGCCCTCGCCTACAGTACGTCAATTGCATGTCATAAATCTATGTTATTCTAAACAAGAAAATGTCTGTTGTTGCCTAAAAAGTTAGGTCAGACTGACCTCTACGTTAAAATCTCCCTAATGGCACAAAGGTAAAACTCTTCAAAGAAAGACAGTGTTCTAATTAATCAGATCTCAGATGTCTGAATGTAGACATCTCAGGGCCTCTACATATTTGCTATGACTGTAGGGGGAATAAGCAGACACCGTGTAACTAACCTTAAGTCTTAAGTTCATCATGACCTTTTCAGAAAGCCCACAAAGCCATAATCAGAAATAAATATATGCTAAGGACTATGAAATATATGAAAATCTAAGTTAGAACATAAAATTTCCACAACACAAACAGGAACCAAAAAGTCTCTTAAATGGCGTCTGATATTCATTACCAAAACATAAGCACATTAACCCTTTGAACCATAAGCATATTTAACTCAAAATTGCATTATTTTAGGAAAATTATGATATATCTCAGCAACCACAAAATGCATTTGAATACTTTCAATGTTATATTAAAGCAGTCATTCTCAAACTGGACACTGGACAAATTTGTTAAAAAGTACTATTGGGAAATGATGATGAATCAACAAGAGAGATTTCAAGTAATAAAAAAAAAGAGGAGAATATAAGAGCAAATCTGTCTCTGCTTGACCAGGTAACGGTCTAGTAATAGCAATAATCAGTGGTGGGTAATAAAGAGACCACAGTCTTTTGTATCAAAATATTATCATCTGATACTATGAAGTCTGGAACCAAACAAGTTCCAACAAAGAAAAGCATCTTGGTAACTTTAGATATAAACGACCCAACTATTATATAGAGCAGAGCTGTTTTACTAAAGCAGCTTCCATCTCACTGAAAACTTTGCTCACCTGAAGAAGTTTGCAGAGATTCCCGGTTTAAAACGTTTCTCAGTAAAGCAGGAGAAACGTATAACGTATAACAACACTGACATTATTGACACGGTTGTAACTATAGTTAACTACAATACAGCCACCAAACTAACAACGTATTTCTTAGTATGTTTCTTTGGTTCATGTGACGAGAAGGGAGCTTGAGATGATTGTCATCGATGAAAAGGGGGCCTTGTAGAAAAAGTTTGGGAACCACTGTATTAAAGGAAACACTAATGAGAAATGACTACATGTGTAAAATAAAGTGTAAAATAATACTAGTGAAGAAAAGGCTCCAAATTTGGGATCTTTAGGGCTCTAATTGTTATTACTTGCAATATTTCCTCATGTTGAGAAGTCCCAGTGATGTATATACCACAGCGAGATTTAGAATGAGTTGCCCATCATTACACTCTTCACACAGCTTAAAGGGTTCACGAGCACTTTCCAGAATGAAGTTACCATTAAATGGAAAAAGCAGGGAGCTCTTCAGGAATCTAAGCTGCAACATATGTCGTCATTTGGGAATCATCACTTTCAGATGACCATTTAATGCTTTGTTTTTGTAAAATACGGGTTATTTCAGAGAAGAGGGTCAAAAACTGCAGTCAAGCTGGGAAATCCAACGCAGGCCAGACTGCTTTTAAAGGAAACAAATTTTTCACATTTATGTTTATTTTATGGTCATAAGTGGCATCAGATGGAATTCAGTTCGGACTGAAGATTAAAATACTGAAATCAAAAACAAATCTGAAAGTGTTTAGTTAAAAGTGGGCTTACTGGACCTCTTCTGCCTACAGCTTGTCTCGGCTTGTGGCTGGCGGCTCAAAGCCACATTAGCTGTTACTAAAAAAAAAATCCAAAACAAAACAACACATTCATATCTGGAGGGTTGGTGCTGGATTTTATCAGCTCTGGCGACAGACCCTACCTATCCTCACCACAACAATCAATCACAGCTAGAACAGGCCAGTCCAAAACGGCCTGTGGCTCAGTTGCATTGTGGGTAATTCATGCTTTATGTACTCAAGAGGATTACTTACTACAAACAAATTAGGAGGATAATACTTATTTTAACTGTGTATCAAATTTTAAACTGTCCATCATAGGGTTGATGAGTTATGGAAAAGCAGCGATGAATCAATGAGGCAAAAACTTGACATATGAATGAAGAATGGTTTAATTTCCCAAAACATGTCTCATTTTTGGTCCAGTATTTAGTGTCAAACTAATTAGCCTCGAATATCTTTGCTCTGGTCAGAACAAACTGTAAATAAATGTATGGCAACATTTTGGTTCAGCTTAATGCTGACTGCTCAGTAACGTGCCTTCCACCCTCTTGCTTTCAGTCTCCCAGTGCATATGAAGGGTAGGCTTGTGTGTCATAACAGGGGGCTTACTATACTCTTCAGTTTTTCTAGCCCACACCCTTCCTTGCTTTGCTTTTTCTCTTTTCTGCCCTCTCCGTCTTCCCCCACAGACTGAACTCCTTTTTTCTTTAGAGGTTGCCTTTAGTCATTTTGTTTATCCATCTTTTTGACCCCCCTAACTCCCCTCTCATAAAATAATAATCTGACTCAGCACTAGAAGGAACCACAGTTTTGTATGTTCCAACTTGATATTGTGACTAGTTTTTTACTCATTTTAATGGCTGATGAAAAATGTTTTTGTGTTTTGTTTGTTTAACTCTGCTTTAGAGAAATAAAAATTTGCTTTCCGTCTATATTATAAATAGGAATTTATCAAGAGACCCCAAATTACACAAGTAATTTTTGATCTAAGATTTTTTGCGTATTTGTTTTTTTTTTTTCCACAAAAATAGTGTCACAAAGCGTGTTAATCTGCATTCATTGAGAGGTTGTGATTTTACTTTTTGGTGAGTCAAATGTTTCCCTTGTTTCTGGTCAGCATGTTAAAATAAGTAGAAAATTGCTGGCTGCAGTCTAAAATTTCATATATTAGAATAAAAAAGGTATCCCTTTTTCTTTATTCACCCTGAAGAAAAAACTAAGTGCATATCTATTCTTAAAAAGCTTTGAACGAATCTTAAATGGGCTTGCAAAAACACTGGCATTTTTCCTATCTTTGCATCACAACCTGTCAGCCTGTTAAAAAGTTTTTGTTGGGATTTTTTGTAATTAACTTAGTCAAAATCGGTCAAAACAGTTTCAACTAGTGAAATGAAAAAAGTTTTTAAATAATGTAAAAAAAAAAAAAAAGAATGATATGTATTTGTCCTACCTTTTGAAACAATTATAGCTGCAAATCTTTGAGTGTTTTTCTTTATAAACCAGGCTGTCTAAGTAATGGGAGTTTTATCTGTTCTTCAAAGTAAAATTGCTCCAGGTCCTTCAAATTGTTTGGTTCTGCTGATGTGTAGAAATCTTTAAGTCAAGCCACACTTGATCAATTGAATTGACCTCTCAACCTTGACCTGGTCATTGCAGAGCTTTTACATATTTCAACCTAAATCACTCAACTCTGGGTGTCTTGAAAAAGATTTAACATATTTGGTATCTTTGCTCAATGTCCAGGCACTCTGTGAAACACATCAATGCTTGACTTCAACTTGAACATGTGTTTATGTGTAACCTGTGTAATACTTCAACTTTCTTTGTTGCATCTTCCAGAGTTGTGTCAGTGTTTCAATATTGATGTAAAGCATCCACGCATCTTCACCGGCCCAGAGGAAGCCTTGTTTGGCTTCTCTGTCTTACAGCATGATGCAGAAGGAGAGAAATCGTAAGTGTGTTTGAGGGAAAAAATGTATTTTACAAAAAGGAGTAGGACACTAATTATATATATATATATATATATGAAAGAAATTGGCTCATGTGAGGATGAATTCTTAAATCCATTCTGTTAAAGGATGCTGGTTGGTGCTCCATGGGATGGACCACCCAACAACAGGAAAGGAGATGTGTACAAATGTGTTATAGAAGATGTGAAGAACTCAGACTGCACCAAAGTTAATCTTGGTAATCAAGATTAAATATCCTGAACTAAATTAACTTCTCTACATTTTCTCTAATGTAGTGCTGAGTTTTTCTGTCTGTCTGCCTGTCTTAGGTGAAACTGCTCTCCAAAACATATCTAAAAATCTGCGAAATTCTCATCTGGGAATGACCCTAACACCAAACTCCCCTGATGGCTTCCTGGTAAGTTGTTTTTAGGTACTCAAAATAAGGATTTTGAGTATGCTGCATAAGCACTGGTAGTGTGTGGGAGCCTGAAGGGAAGTGGTTAGACCAGGTTTGTTTGTTTGGTAGAATCTCGATGAATCAGCTCTCTTGTTGTTTCTGTTTAACTTAAAGCTGGGGTAGGTAATGTTGGGAAGCTAGCAAGATTTTAAAGTGGTAGCCTGTCTTGGCTCCTCCCCCTCTGGTTTTGCTCCTTGCGCGATGCTTTTATATTTGCAGCTTTTTCCACCAACAATTTTCTCTTTCTCAGCTATTTAGCGGGAATACACACAGTATTATAGCATATAAACTGAGCCTGGAAATCCTTCCTTCATTTTTCAGCCACGTTTGCCTTCCGAGTATCTTCTTCACTACCTTGTATTTTCATGCTAACACACTATTTATTTGCAGGCTGTGGCTATCAGGTATGCGCTGTGAGAGGAGGAGAGCCGGGAAAAGAAGCTTACAAAATATAAGAAATGAACAACTTTATTTTGGTCCAAACCTTTGGATTAGTCAGACTTTTTACAGATTTACAGTAAACTGAGGGGTCTAATTATATTTCTTATTGTTCATTATTACAAAATGTATAGACTACAATCAGGACGGGGAACAACTTCACCCTGAGTAAAAAAAAAAAGTCTCTGAGCAAGATAACCTAGTATAGTTTAAGATTTAACCACTTACGGTTCATATATCTTTCACCTCTTTCAACTCCTTTTTGAGACTCATATACAAATTTACAAGTTAAATAGAAAAAGTAATGACTATCTTACAAAAGCAAATTCCTCTATGTACCCATGGACCAGATCTTTTATCAAAATTATTAAAATGGCTCAAGTTACCTTTTCTCTGTTGCAAATTCTAATTAAAGAAAAGAAAAGAAAAAGTGGTCATGCAAATGTTGCAGTGCTGTCCAACAGTAACTTAAAGACTACCACAAGCAGCTACACAGACTAAACTGAGTGACATATGATTTGCTTCCCTAAATTTGATAATCTTTAGCTTGACTTGTCCCTTGACCCACAATTGGATAAATGGATGTATGTTTGACTTTTTAAAATTGTTTCGATTTTACTTATCTGGTTTGCGGTACATCATTACATAATTCATATTATTGACAAATTTATTAATATTTCTTGAATAATGAATAAAAATAAACTTTAAATATTTATTAATTTAAAAAAAACAACTGGTAATCATTTCAAATCTTAGAGACTATTTCTGTTTGCCAGGTAAAAATTATAAATAAGAATTTGTTCTTGATATTTTGCACTTTAAAATTAAAGTTAAATAAAATAATTTCCCAGGGTCTAAATGTGTCTTTGAATTTTCCTTTTGAAAGTCTTTAAACACAGATATACTCTTTTTTTCTGTTTTTTCACTAATACTCACTTTTTTTTTTTTATCACCTGGAACCAGAGAATGTTTGTTATTCTTCTTGTTGATTGCAACAATTGAAATTCTTACAGAAATTGTTGCTGATAAATCTTTTTAAATTAAGTCTTACAGCTTTTATTTATGTAAAATTTTGGCTGAAAGTTTACTCAGAGTTTGGCCAGATCTTACAGGCCATATATCTGTGCTGTAATACTACACTCAGTGATCTAATTTAGCTTTAAGTACATTGATACAGTTCATTGTTGAGTATCTAGAAGTCAAACTACTTAAGTCTACAAAGCATTGTTTTAAGTTTCAAGTTCATATTTCTGATAATCTTTTTTTTTTTTCCTCTCCAATTTCTAATTTATCTAATGATGAAGCTTCTGGTGTGCAGTCGAACACACTGCTGCATTAGCCAGGAGGCAGCAGTGTATGTGTCGAGCAAGTGCGCTTGCGTGTTTTGGTTTCTGCAAGGTTTTTAGAGCTACTTTGGGTGTGGAGTCGTGTACAGTTCACAAACGCTTGCCAGCTAAGGCCACTTTAATGTGAGTGTGTCTAAATGTGTGCGTGTGTCCATGAGTGTTTATGTTAACCCCAGTGGTCAGGTCTATAACAGGATTGGAATGCGTCTCCAGCCTTTTGTTAATGACAGACTAACCAAAAGCCATAGCACCTC